>NC_069508.1:206810613-206965613 GCF_027579735.1 Bombina bombina
CACCATGTCATTAGAAAGAAAACAGAATTTATGCTTACCTGATAAATTACTTTCTCCAACGGTGTGTCCGGTCCATCGGCGTCATCCTTACTTGTGGGATATTCTCTTCCCCAACAGGAAATGGCAAAGAGTCCCCAGCAAAGCTGGTCACATGATCCCTCCTAGGCTCCGCCCACCCCAGTCATTCGACCGACGTTACAGGAGGAATATATCATAGGAGAAACCATATGATACCGTGGTGACTGTAGTTAGAGAAAATAAAATCATCAGACCTGATTAAAAAACCTGGGGGGGCCGTGGACCGTACACACCGTTGGAGAAAGTAATTTATCTGGTAAGCATAAATTCTGTTTTCTCCAACTTTGGTGTGTCCGGTCCACGGCGTCATCCTTACTTGTGGGAACCAATACCAAAGCTTTAGGACACGATGAAGGGAGGGAGCAAATCAGGTCACCTAAATGGAAGGCACCACGGCTTGCAAAACCTTTCTCCCAAAAATAGCCTCAGAAGAAGCAAAAGTATCAAACTTGTAAATTTGGTAAAAGTGTGCAGTGAAGACCAAGTCGCTGCCCTACATATCTGATCAACAGAAGCCTCGTTCTTGAAGGCCCATGTGAAGCCACAGCCCTAGTGGAATGAGCTGTGATTCTTTCAGGAGGCTGCCGTCCCGGCAGTCTCGTAAGCCAATCTGATGATGCTTTTAATCCAAAAGAGAGAGAGGTAGAAGTTGCTTTTTGACCTCTCCTTTTACCAGAATAAACAACAAACAAGGAAGATGTTTGTCTAAAATCCTTTGTAGCATCTAAATAGAATTTTAGAGCGCGAACAACATCCAAATTGTGCAACCAACGTTCCTTCTTCGAAACTGGTTTCGGACACAAGAAGGGTACAACTATCTCCTGGTTAATGTTTTTGTAGGAAACAACTTTCGGAAGAAAACCAGGCTTAGTACGTAAAACCACCTTATCTGCATGGAACACCAGATAAGGAGGAGAACACTGCAGAGCAGATAACTCTGAAACTCTTCTAGCAGAAGAAATTGCAACCAAAAACAAAACCTTTCCAAGATAATAACTTAATATCAACGGAATGTAAGGGTTCAAACGGAACCCCCTTGAAGAACTGAAAGAACTAGATTTAGACTCCAAGGGAGGAGTCAAAGGTCTGTAAACAGGCTTGATCCTAACCAGAGCCTGAACAAATGCTTGAACATCTGGCACAGCTGCCAGTCTTTTGTGAAGTAAAACAGATCAAGGCAGAGATCTGTCCCTTCAAGAGAACTTGCAGATAATCCTTTCTCCAATCCTTCTTGAAGAAAGGATAGAATCTTAGGAATTCTTTATCCTTGTCCAAGGGAATCCTTTAGATTCACACCAACAGATATATTTTTTCCATATTTTGTGGTAAATTTTTCTAGTTACAGGCTTTTCTAGCCTGAATCAAGAGTATCTATTACAGAATCTGAAACCCTCGTATTGATAAATCAAGCGTTCAATCTCCAAGCAGTCAGCTTGGAGGGAAAGCAGATTCGGATGTTCGAACGGAACCTTGAACAAGAAGGTCCTGTCTCAAAGGTAGCTTCCATGGTGGAGCCGATGACATATTCACCAAGGTCTGCATACCAAGTCCTGCGTGGCCACGCAGGAGCTATCAAGATCACCGACGGCCCTCTCCTGATTGGATCCTGGCTACCAGCCTGGGGATGAGAGGAAACGGCTGGGAATACATAAGCTAGGTTGAAGGTCCAAGGTGCTACTAGTGCATCTACTAGAGGTCGCCTTGGGATCCCTGGATCTGGACCCGTAGCAAGGAACCTTGAAGTTCTGCCGAGACGCCATCAGATCCATGTCTGGAATGCCCCACAGTTGAGTTATTTGGGCAAAGATTTCCGGATGGAGTTCCACTCCCCCGGATGAATGTCTGACGACTCAGAAAAATCCGCTTTCCCAATTTTCCACTCCTGGGATGTGATTGCAGACAGGTGGCAGGAGTGATTCTCCGCCCATTGAATGATTTTGGTCACTTCTTCCATCGCCAGGGAACTCCTTGTTCCCCCCTGATGGTTGATGTACGCAACAGTCGTCATGTTTGTCTGATGAAACCGTATGAACTTGGCCTTTGCTATAGCTGAGGCCAAGCCTTGAGAGCATTGAATATCGCTCTCAGTTCCAGAATATTTATCGGTAGAAGAGATCTTCCCGAGACCAAAGACCCTGAGCTTTCAGGGATCCCCAGACCGCGCCCCAGCCCATCAGACTGGCGTCGGTCGTGACAATGACCCACTCTGGTCTGCGGAAGGTCATCCCTTGTGACAGTTGTCCAGGGGACAGCCACCAACGGAGTGAGTCTCTGGTCCTCTGATTTACTTGTATTTCGGAGACAAGTCTGTATAATCCCCATTCCACTGACTGAGCATGCACAGTTGTAATGGTCTTAGATGAATGCGCGCAAAAGGAACTATGTCCATTGCCTGCTACCATCAAACCTATTACTTCCATGCACTGCGCTTATGGAAGGAAGAGGAACAGAATGAAGTATTGACAAGAGCTTAGAAGTTTTGATTTTCTGGCCTCTGTCAGAAAAATCCTCATTTCTAAGGAGTCTATTATTGTCCCAAGAAGGGAACTCTTGTCGACGGAGGATAGAGAACTCTTTTCACTGTTCACATTCCATCCGTGAGATCTGAGAAAGGCCTAGGACGATGTCCGTTTGAGCCTTTGCTTTAGACAGGGACGACGTTGAATCAGGATGTCGTCCAAGTAAGGTACTACTGCAATGCCCCTTGGTCTTAGCACCGCTAGAAGGGACCCTAGTACCTTTGTGAAAATCCTTGAGCAGTGGCTAATCCGAAATGGAAGTGCCCACAAACTGGTAATGCTTGTCCAGGGAATGCGAACCTTAGGAACCGATGATGTTCCTTGTGGATAGGAATATGTAGATACGCATCCTTTAAATCCACCGTCGGTCATGAATTGACTTCCTGGATGAAGGAAATTGTTCGAATGGTTTCCATTTTGAACGATGAACTCTGAGAAACTTGTTTAAGATCTTGAGATCTCAAGATTGGTCTGAACGTTCCCTCTTTTTTGGGAACTTATGAACAGATTGGAGTAAGAACCCCATCCCTTGTTCTCCTAATGGAACAGGATGAATCACTCCCATTTTTAACAGGTCTTCTACACAATGTAAGAATGCCTGTCTCTTTATGTGGTCTGAAGACTAATTGAGACCTGTGAACCTCCCCCTTGGGGGAAGCCCCTTGAATTCCAGAAGATAACCTTGGGAACTATTTCTAGTGCCCAAGGATCCAGAACATCTCTTGCCCAAGCCCTGAGCGAAGAGAGAGAGTCTGCCCCCCCACCAGATCGGTCCCGGATCGGGGGCTATCCCTTCATGCTGTTTTGGTAGCAGTGGAAGGCTTCTTGGCCTGCTTACCCTTGTTCCAGCCTTGCATTGGTTTCCAGGCTGGTTTGGGTTGTGAAGTATTACCCTCTTGCTTAGAGGATACAGAATTAGAGACTGGTCCGTTTCTGCGAAAGGGACGACAATTAAGACTTATATATTAGCCTTAAAAGACCTATCCTGTGGGAGGGCGTGGCCCTTTCCCCCAGTGATGTCTGAAATAATCTCTTTCAAAATCAGGTCCAAATAATGTTTTACCTTTGAAAGGAATGTTAAGCAATTTTTGTCTTGGAAGACACATCCGCTGACCAAGACTTTAGCCAAAGCACTCTGCGCGCCACGACAGCAATCCCTGAATTTTTCGCCGCTAATCTAGCTAATTGCAAAGCGGCATCTAAAACAAAAGAGTTAGCCAATTTAAGTGCTTGAAACTCTGTCCATAACCCTCCTCATACGAAGATTCTTTACTGAGCGATTTTTACTAGTTCATCGAACCAGAAACACGCGCCTGTAGTGACAGGACAATGCTATGAAATTGGTTGTAGAAGGTAACCTTGCTGAACAAACATCTTTTAAGCAAACCCTTCTAATTTTTTATCCTAGGATCTTTGAAAGCACAACTATCTTCTATGGTATGTGGTGCGTTTGTTTAAGTAGAAACCGCTCCCTCGACCTTGGGGACAGTCTGCCATAAGTCCTTTCTAGGGTCGACCATAGGAAACAATTTTTAAATATGGGGGGAGGGACGAAAGGTATACCGGGCCTTTCCCATTCTTTATTTACAATGTCCGCCACCCCCCGCTTGGGATAGGAAAAGCTTCTGGGAGCCCCGGGACCTCTAGGAACTTGTCCATTTTACATAGTTTCTCTGGGATGATCAAATTCTCACAATCATCCAGAGTGGATAATACCTCCTTAAGCAGAGCGCGGAGATGGTCCAACTTAAATTTTAAATGTAATCACATCGGTTCAGCTTGATGAGAAATTTTTCCCTGAATCTGAAATTTCTCCATCAGATCAAAACCTCCCTCATGGCCCCTTGAGATTGGTGCTGAGGGTAGTGTCAGAACAGTTATCATCAGCGTCCTCTTGCTCTTCAGTTGTTTAAAACAGAGCAATCGCGCTTTCTCTGATAAGTAGGCAATTTTGGATAAAAGATTTGCTATGGAGTTATCCATTACAGCCGTTAATTGTTGCATGGTAATAAGTATTGGCGCACTAGATGTACTAGGGGCCCTCCTGTGTGGGCATAACTGTTGTAGACACAGTAGGGGATGATGTAGTATCATGTTTACTCCCCTCATTTGAGGAATCATCTTAGGCAATTATCATTATCTGTTGCATTACTGTCCTTACTTTGTTTGGACACTATGGCACAATTATCACATAAATTTAAATGGGGAGACACATTGGCTTTCATACATATAGAACAAGCTTTATCTGATGGTACAGACATGTTAAACAGGCTTTAAACTTGATAACAAAGTACAAAAAACGTTTAAAAATAAAACCGTTACTGTCACTTTAAATTTCAAATCTGAACACACTTTATTTACTGCAATGTGCGAAAAAGTATGAAGGAATTGTTCAAAATTCACCAAAATTTCACCACAGTGTCTTAAGCCTTAAAAGTATTGCACACCAAATTTGGAAGCTTTAACCCTTAAAATAACGGAACCGGAGCCGTTTTTAACTTTAACACCTTTACAGTCCCTGGTATCTGCTTTGCTGAGACCCAACCAAGCCCAAAGGGGAATACGATACCAAATGACGCCTTCCGAAAGTCTTTTTATGTATCAGAGCTCCTCACACATGCGACTGCATGTCATGCTTCTCAAAAAACAGAATTTATGTTTACCTGATAAATTACTTTCTCCAACGGTGTGTCCCGGTCCACGGCGTCATCCTTACTTGTGGGATATTCTCTTCCCCAACAGGAAATGGCAAAGAGCCCAGCAAAGCTGGTCACATGATCCCTCCTAGGCTCCGCCTACCCAGTCATTCGACCGACGTTAAGGAGGAATATTTGCATAGGAGAAACCATATGGTACCGTGGTGACTGTAGTTAAAGAAAATAAATTATCAGACCTGATTAAAAAAACCAGGGCGGGGCCGTGGACCGGACACACCGTTGGAGAAAGTAATTTATCAGGTAAACATAAATTCTGTTTTCTCCAACATAGGTGTGTCCGGTCCACGGCGTCATCCTTACTTGTGGGAACCAATACCAAAGCTTTAGGACACGGATGAAGGGAGGGAGCAAATCAGGTCACCTAAATGAAGGCACCACGGCTTGCAAAACCTTTCTCCCAAAAATAGCCTCAGAAGAAGCAAAAGTATCAAACTTGTAAAATTTGGTAAAAGTGTGCAGTGAAGACCAAGTCGCTGCCCTACATATCTGATCAACAGAAGCCTCGTTCTTGAAGGCCCATGTGGAAGCCACAGCCCTAGTGGAATGAGCTGTGATTCTTTTCGGGAGGCTGCCGTCCGGCAGTCTCGTAAGCCAATCTGATGATGCTTTTAATCCAAAAAGAGAGAGAGGTAGAAGTTGCTTTTTGACCTCTCCTTTTACCGGAATAAACAACAAACAAGGAAGATGTTTGTCTAAAATCCTTTGTAGCATCTAAATAGAATTTTAGAGCGCGAACAACATCCAAATTGTGCAACAAACGTTCCTTCTTTGAAACTGGTTTCGGACACAGAGAAGGTACGATAATCTCCTGGTTAATGTTTTTGTTAGAAACAACTTTTGGAAGAAAACCAGGTTTAGTACGTAAAACCACCTTATCTGCATGGAACACCAGATAAGGAGGAGAACACTGCAGAGCAGATAATTCTGAAACTCTTCTAGCAGAAGAAATTGCAACTAAAAACAAAACTTTCCAAGATAATAACTTAATATCAACGGAATGCAAGGGTTCAAACGGAACCCCCTGAAGAACTGAAAGAACTAAATTGAGACTCCAAGGAGGAGTCAAAGGTTTGTAAACAGGCTTAATTCTAACCAGAGCCTGAACAAAGGCTTGAACATCTGGCACAGCGGCCAGCTTTTTGTGAAGTAACACAGACAAGGCAGAAATCTGTCCCTTCAGGGAACTTGCAGATAATCCTTTTTCCAATCCTTCTTGAAGGAAGGATAGAATCCTAGGAATCTTAACCTTGTCCCAAGGGAATCCTTTAGATTCACACCAACAGATATATTTTTTCCAAATTTTGTGGTAAATCTTTCTAGTTACAGGCTTTCTGGCCTGAACAAGAGTATCGATAACAGAATCTGAGAATCCTCGCTTCGATAAGATCAAGCGTTCAATCTCCAAGCAGTCAGCTGGAGTGAAACCAGATTCGGATGTTCGAACGGACCCTGACAAGAAGGTCTCGTCTCAAAGGTAGCTTCCAAGGAGGAGCCGATGACATATTCACCAGATCTGCGTACCAAGTCCTGCGTGGCCACGCAGGAGCTATCAAGATCACCGACGCCCTCTCCTGATTGATCCTGGCTACCAGCCTGGGGATGAGAGGAAACGGCGGGAACACATAAGCTAGTTTGAAGGTCCAAGGTGCTACTAGGTGCATCCACTAGAGCCGCCTTGGGATCCTGGATCTGGACCCGTAGCAAGGAACTTTGAAGTTCTGACGAGAGGCCATCAGATCCATGTCTGGAATGCCCCACAGCTGAGTGACTTGGGCAAAGATTTCCGGATGGAGTTCCCACTCCCCCGGATGCAATGTCTGACGACTCAGAAAATCCGCTTCCCAATTTTCCACTCCTGGGATGTGGATAGCAGACAGGTGGCAGGAGTGAGACTCCGCCCATAGAATGATTTTGGTCACTTCTTCCATCGCCAGGGAACTCCTTGTTCCCCCCTGATGGTTGATGTACGCAACAGTTGTCATGTGTCTGATTGAAACCGTATGAACTTGGCCCTCGCTAGCTGAGGCCAAGCCTTGAGAGCATTGAATATCGCTCTCAGTTCCAGAATATTATCGGTAGAAGAGATTCTTCCCGAGACCAAAGACCCTGAGCTTTCAGGGATCCCCAGACCGCGCCCCAGCCCATCAGACTGGCGTCGGTCGTGACAATGACCCACTCTGGGTCTGCGGAATGTCATCCCTCGTGACAGGTTGTCCAGGACAGCCACCAACGGAGTGAGTCTCTGGTCCTCTGATTTACTTGTATCTTCGGAGACAAGTCTGTATAGTCCCCATTCCACTGAGCTGAGCATGCACAGTTGTAATGGTCTTAGATGAATGCGTGCAAAAGGAACTATGTCCATTGCCGCTACCATCAACCCGATCACTTCCATGCACTGAGCTATGGAAGGAAGAGGAACGGAATGGAGTATCCGACAAGAGTCTAGAAGTTTTGTTTTTCTGGCCTCTGTCAGAAAAATCCTCATTTCTAAGGAGTCTATTATTGTTCCCAAGAAGGGAACCCTTGTTGACGGAGATAGAGAACTCTTTTCCACGTTCACTTTCCATCCGTGAGATCTGAGAAAGGCCAGGACAATGTCCGTGTGAGCCTTTGCTTGAGGAAGGGACGACGCTTGAATCAGAATGTCGTCCAAGTAAGGTACTACAGCAATGCCCCTTGGTCTTAGCACAGCTAGAAGGGACCCTAGTACCTTTGTGAAAATCCTTGGAGCAGTGGCTAATCCGAAAGGAAGCGCCACGAACTGGTAATGTTTGTCCAGGAATGCGAACCTCAGGAACCGATGATGTTCCTTGTGGATAGGAATATGTAGATACGCATCCTTTAAATCCACCGTGGTCATGAATTGACCTTCCTGGATGGAAGGAAGAATAGTTCGAATGGTTTCCATCTTGAACGATGGAACCTTGAGAAACTTGTTTAAGATCTTGAGATCTAAGATTGGTCTGAACGTTCCCTCTTTTTTGGGAACTATAAACAGATTGGAGTAGAACCCCATCCCTTGTTCTCTTAATGGAACGGGATGAATCACTCCATTTTTAACAGGTCTTCTACACAATGTAAGAATGCCTGTCTTTTTATGTGGTCTGAAGACAACTGAGACCTGTGGAACCTCCCCCTTGGGGGAAGTCCCTTGAATTCCAGAAGATAACCTTGGGAGACTATTTCTAGTGCCCAAGGATCCAGAACATCTCTTGCCCAAGCCTGAGCGAAGAGAGAGAGTCTGCCCCCCACCAGATCCGGTCCCGGATCGGGGGCCAACATTTCATGCTGTCTTTGTAGCAGTGGCAGGTTTCTTGGCCTGCTTTCCCTTGTTCCAGCCTTGCATTGGTCTCCAAGCTGGCTTGGCTTGAGAAGTATTACCCTCTTGCTTAGAGGACGTAGCACTTTGGGCTGGTCCGTTTCTACAGAAGGGACGAAAATTAGGTTTATTTTTTGCCTTGAAAGGCCGATCCTGAGGAAGGGCGTGGCCCTTACCCCCAGTGATATCCGAGATAATCTCTTTCAAGTCAGGGCCAAACAGCGTTTTCCCCTTGAAAGGAATGTTAATTAGCTTGTTCTTGGAAGACGCATCAGCCGACCAAGATTTCAACCAAAGCGCTCTGCGCGCCACAATAGCAAACCCAGAATTCTTAGCCGCTAACCTAGCCAATTGCAAAGTGGCGTCTAGGGTGAAAGAATTAGCCAATTTGAGAGCATTGATTCTGTCCATAATCTCCTCATAAGGAGGAGAATCACTGTCGACCGCCTTTATCAGCTCATCGAACCAGAAACATGCGGCTGTAGCGACAGGGACAATGCATGAAATTGGTTGTAGAAGGTAACCCTGCTGAACAACATCTTTTTAAGCAAACCTTCTAATTTTTTATCCATAGGATCTTTGAAAGCACAACTATCCTCTATGGGTATAGTGGTGCGTTTGTTTAAAGTGGAAACCGCTCCCTCGACCTTGGGGACTGTCTGCCATAAGTCCTTTCTGGGGTCGACCATAGGAAACAATTTTTTAAATATGGGGGAGGGACGAAAGGAATACCGGGCCTTTCCCATTCTTTATTAACAATGTCCGCCACCCGCTTGGGTATAGGAAAAGCTTCTGGGAGCCCCGGCACCTCTAGGAACTTGTCCATTTTACATAGTTTCTCTGGGATGACCAACTTGTCACAATCATCCAGAGTGGATAATACCTCCTTAAGCAGAATGCGGAGATGTTCCAACTTAAATTTAAATGCAATCACATCAGGTTCAGCTTGTTGAGAATGTTCCCTGAATCAGTAATTTCTCCCTCAGACAAAACCCTCCTGGCCCCATCAGACTGAGTTAGGGGCCCTTCAGAAATATTAATATCAGCGTCGTCATGCTCTTCAGTATCTAAAACAGAGCAGTCGGGCTTACGCTGATAAGTGTTCATTTTGGCTAAAATGTTTTTGACAGAATTAACCATTACAGCCGTTAATTGTTGCATAGTAAGGAGTATTGGCGCGCTAGATGTACTAGGGGCCTCCTGAGTGGGCAAGACTCGTGTAGACGAAGGAGGGAATGATGCAGTACCATGCTTACTCCCCTCACTTGAGGAATCATCTTGGGCATCATTGTCATTGTCACATAAATCACATTTATTTAAATGAATAGGAATTCTGGCTTCCCCACATTCAGAACACAGTCTATCTGGTAGTTCAGACATGTTAAACAGGCATAAACTTGATAACAAGTACAAAAAACGTTTTAAAATAAAACCGTTACTGTCACTTTAAATTTAAACTGAACACACTTTATTACTGCAAATGCGAAAAAACATGAAGGAATTGTTCAAAATTTACCAAATTTTCACCACAGTGTCTTAAAGCCTTAAAAGTATTGCACACCAAATTTGGAGCTTTAACCCTTAAAATAACGGAACCGGAGCCGTTTTGAACTTTAACCCCTTTACAGTCCCTGGTATCTGCTTTGCTGAGACCCAACCAAGCCCAAGGGGAATACGATACCAAATGACGCCTTCAGAAAGTCTTTTCTAAGTATCAGAGCTCCTCTCACATGCGACTGCATGCCATGCCTCTCAAAAACAAGTGCGCAACACCGGCGCGAAAATGAGGCTCTGCCTATGCTTTGGGAAAGCCCCTAAAGAATAAGGTGTCTAAAACAGTGCCTGCCGATATTATTATATCAAAATACCCAGATAAAATGATTCCTCAAGGCTAAATATGTGTTAATAATCAATCGATTTAGCCCAAAAAAAGTCTACAGTCTTAATAAGCCCTTTTTTGAAGCCCTTATTTACAATCGTAATAAACATGGCTTACCGGATCCCAGAGGGAAAATGACAGCTTCCAGCATTACATCGTCTTGTTAGAATGTGTCATACCTCAAGCAGCAAGAGACTGCTCACTGTTCCCCCAACTGAAGTTAATTGCTCTCAACAGTCCTGTGTGGAACAGCCATGGATTTTAGTGACGGTTGCTAAAATCATTTTCCTCATACAAACAGAAATCTTCATCTCTTTTCTGTTTCTGAGTAAATAGTACATACCAGCACTATTTCAAAATAACAAACTCTTGATTGAATAATAAAAACTACAGTTAAACACTAAAAAACTCTAAGCCATCTCCGTGGAGATGTTGCCTGTACAACGGCAAAGAGAATGACTGGGGTAGGCGGAGCCTAGGAGGGATCATGTGACCAGCTTTGCTGGGCTCTTTGCCATTTCCTGTTGGGGAAGAGAATATCCCACAAGTAAGGATGACGCCGTGGACCGGACACACCTATGTTGGAGAAACAAGTGCGCAATACCGGCGCGAAAATGAGGCTCTGCCTATGATTAGGGAAAGCCCCTAGAGAATAAGGTGTCTAAAACAGTGCCTGCCTGATATTATTTAACAAAAATACCCAGATTAAATGATTCCTCAAGGGCTAAATATGTGTAATATATGAATCGATTTAGCCCAGAAAATGTCTACAGTCTTAATAAGCCCTTGTGAAGCCCTTATTTACTGTCTGAATAAAAATTGCTTACTGGATCCCATAGGGAAAATGACAGCTTCCAGCATTACATCGTCTTGTTAGAATGTGTCATACCTCAAGCAGCAAAAGACTGCTCACTGTTCCCCCAACTGAAGTTAATTCCTCTCAACAGTCCTGTGTGGAACAGCCATGGATTTTAGTAACGGTTGCTAAAATCATTTTCCTCATACAAACAGAAATCTTCATCTCTTTTCTGTTCAGAGTAAATAGTACATACCAGCACTATTTTAAAATAACAAACTCTTGATTGAATAATAAAAAACTACAGTTAAACACTAAAAAACTCTAAGCCATCTCCGTGGAGATGTTGCCTGTACAACGGCAAAGAGAATGACTGGGGTAGGCGGAGCCTAGGAGGGATCATGTGACCAGCTTTGCTGGGCTCTTTGCCATTTCCTGTTGGGGAAGAGAATATCCCACAAGTAAGGATGACGCCGTGGACCGGACACACCTATGTTGGAGAAATATAATTTTAAATTAAAAAAAACTTAAAAAAAAAAAAAAAACTTAAATCAGCTTAGCACCTAGGTGGGAAAGTGCTTAGCACTCAAAGGTTTAAATTACAGACAGGAGGCAAATAATGAAAGAATATTGCTGTGCATAATTAAACACTTCATATTACACTCTCAACGTGTTTACTGTCCAACATTTCTACTAACAATTTAAGGATTTTTTAAAAAAGAAATATAAAAGCATATTCAAATTCAAAAAGTTTGGTCTCAAGACAAACTGTCAAATAGAAATGTGAGTCCTTTCTATATTCTGCACAGATTTACAATAGTAACAGATTTAGAAAAAGTCGTAATTAAAAAAAAAACTACTGGTCACTGGTCCAGCTAAGGGTTAGATTCCACGAGTGGCGCTAAATATTAATAAAAATTATTAAAAATGATAAAATATATTGTAAAAAAAAATAGATATCTTCTATTGATTATTTAGAATATTTTACAAATATGTTTAAGAATTATTATTGTAAAAATGTAATATTTTATATGTAATATAAATATAACATGCATTGAAGTTCATAATTCTTCGTGTGCGCTAACCCAACCACGTTAGTCCTAAATTGCGAACACTGATGCGCGTTACATATATTTTACATTCCTAGGTTCTTCACACATATTAAATATATATTGTTATATATATACATGTGATAATGTCATATAAAATATGTTTCTATAGCTATAGATATACAGGTATAGGTAGATATAGAAATATGTATTTACAACTTTATGTGAAGAACATTGGAACTATTAATAAATCCTGTCGGGTTAGCACGCAAGTATAGGTGTGTTTTTTTTCTCAGTTTGCGCTCTCCGTTGACTTCTATGGGCGAGGTTTATGCTGTCACAATATTTGGTATTAGCGTGTTGGGTTTCACTTTAGCACAAACTTTTTACTTTCCACCTGTAACACGAGCGCAATCCAACGCGTGCAACAAGCCTCCGTATAGTGAAGTTAACGCATGGGTGGCACTAAATAGCGCTCCACTCGTAATCTAGCTTTTAATATGCAGTGTTAGGTACATTTAGTTTACTATTAAAATCATTAAAACATAAATATGTACATTTGAGTTACCTCATCTGGAGCAGGGTGCAAAGCAAACAATTCTTTGTGTCTGTTAGAATTCCTTTGGTCTTCGTTTTGGTGATCAATTTCTTCATTTGGCGTACGGTCAAGTAAGTTAGAAAGAAGAGCATCAGGTAAGGAGTTTTTAAGGTCAAAAATACTACAAGCCCAACTTCCACGCGGAGTATCATCTATTGACATAGAGCGTCTCTTCAAATCATCCTGAGGAGAACCAAAAATATGATGAAATTACTCATTTATAATTAAGGCCTAACTCTTAAAGGGACATGAAAATCTTTTTTTTTCTTTTGTGATTCGGATAGCGCATTACATTCTATATTATAGAAGGCCAAGGCCAAGTGTGTTTGTCTGAAGCCGTCATGCGCAGTAGAGACTGCGCGCGGACAAACACACCTGGCCTTCAGCTGCAGAGTAGTGCGCACTGCAGAAGCTGCCTGGTGGGGGCATGACTGGCGTCGGGCGTGCCGTGATGGGGCGTGGCCTCGCGGGAGGGGCGTGGCCGGCGGGAGAGCCCAAAACAGAGGTAGGAAGGAAAGAAAGCGAGCAGAAGAGGGGGGGGGAAGAGCAAAAGAGGGAGAGAGCGCGCAAGAGAGTGGGAGCGAAAGAGGGGGAGAGAGAGAGCTCAAAAGAGAGGGGGAGAGAGAGAGCTCAAAAGAGAGGGGGAGAGAGAGCGCGCAAGAGAGGGGGAGAGAGAGCGCGCAAAGAGAGGGGGAGAGAGAGCGCGCAAGAGAGGGGGAGAGAGAGCGGGCGCAAGAGAGGGGGAGAGAGAGCGGGCGCAAGAGAGGGGGAGAGAGAGAGGGCGCAAGAGAGGGGGAGAGAGAGAGGGCGCAAGAGAGGGGGAGAGAGAGCGGGCGCAAGAGAGGGGGGAGAGAGAGGGCGCAAGAGAGGGGGAGAGAGAGAGCGCGCAAGAGAGGGGGAGAGAGAGAGCGCGCAAGAGAGGGGGAGAGAGAGAGAGCGCGCAAGAGAGGGGGAGAGAGAGAGCGCAAGAGAGGGGGAGAGAGAGAGCGCAAGAGAGGTGGGAGAGAGAGCGCAAGAGAGGGGGAGAGAGAGCGCAAGAGAGGGGGAGAGAGAGAGGGCGCAAGAGAGGGGGAGAGAGAGAGGGCGCAAGAGAGGGGGAGAGAGAGAGCGCACAAAAGACAGGGGGAGAGCGCACAAAAGAGAGGGGGAGAGAGAGCGCACAAAAGAGAGGGGGGAGAGAGAGAGCACAAAAGAGAGGGGGAGAGAGAGCGCACAAAAGAGAGGGGGAGAGAGAGCACAAAAGAGGAGGGGAGAGAGCGCAAAAGAGATGTGGAGAGCACAAAAGACAGGGGGAGAGAGCACAAAAGACAGGGGGAGAGAGCACAAAAGACAGGGGAGAGAGCACAAAAGACAGGGGAGAGAGAGCACAAAAGACAGGGGGAGAGAGCGCAAAAAATGAGGGGGAGAGAAGCGCGCAAAAAAGAGGGGGAGAGAGCGCAAAAAAGTGGGGGGGAGAGAGAGCTCAAAAGAGAGGGGGGAGAGCGCAAAAGAGAAGGGGAGAGAGCGCAAAAGAGAAGGGGAGAGAGCGCAAAAGAGAGGGGGAGAGAGAGTGCAAAAGAGGGGAAGAGAGAGCAAAAGAGAGGGGAAGAGAGAGCAAATGAGAGGGGGGGAGAGAGCAAATGAGGGGGGGGAGAGAGAGCAAATGAGAGGGGGGAGAGAGCAAATGAGAGGGGGGGGGAGAGAGCAAATGAGGGGGGGGGAAGAGCAAATGAGAGGGGGGGGGAGAGCAAATGAGAGGGGGGGGGGGGAGAGCAAATGAGAGGGGGGGGGAGAGCAAAGAGAGGGGGGGGAGAGAGCAAGAGGGGGGCAGAGAGAGACCGAGCAAAAGAGGGGAGAGGAGAGAGCAAGCAAAAGAGGGGAGGGGGAGAGAGAGAGCGAGCAAAAGAGGGGAGAGAGAGAGAGCAAAAGAGGGCGAGAGAGAGCAAAAGAGGGCGAGAGAGAGCAAAAGAGGGCGAGAGAGAGCAAAAGAGGGCAAGAGAGAGCAAAAGAGGGCGAGAGAGAGCAAAAGAGGGCGGGAGAGAGAGCAAAAGAGGGCGAGAGAGAGCAAAAGAGGGCGAGAGAGAGCAGATGAGGGGGGGGGGGAGAGAGAGAGCGAGCAAAAGAGGGGAGAGAGAACTCAAGAAGGGGGGGAGAGAGAGAGCAAAAAGAGGGGAGAGAGAGAGAGCAAAAGAGGGGAGAGAGAGACATCAAAAGAGAGGGGGGAGAGAGAAAGAGAAAGAAAGAGAGAAAGAGAAAGAAAGAGAGAGAGAAAGAAAGAGAGAGAAAGAGAGAAAGAGAAAGAAAGAGAGAAAGAGAGAGGAAAGAAAAGAGAAAGAGAGAGAGAGTTGGAACCGCGGTACCTAAAAAATTGGCCTGTGTACACAGGCTTTAGGACTAGTTTTAAATAAATTTCTAGTTTACGTCTAATCAAATTTTCTTTGATCTTTTTCTATCTTTTGTTCAAAAGCAAGGACATGTCTGGATCACAATATGGCAGCAGTTTTGCAAGAATGTTATTCATTTGCAAGAGCACTAGAGGGCAGCACTATTTCCTGACATGCAGTGCTCCAGATGCTACCTAGGTATCTCTTCAACACAGAATATTATGGGAGCGAAGCAAATTTGATATTAGAAGTAAATTGGAAACTTTTTAAAAATTGTTTGTTCTGCCTGAATCATAAAAGAACATTTTAGTGTTTTATGTTCCCTTAAACCACAGGATATATTATTATTATTATTATTATTATTATTTAGTTAAACAAATCTCACAAATGTCTGTAATCTGCATCATTCAGCTCTTTCTGGCACCGGATTTATTAGAAAAAAGTGAAGCACATAAATATCTGTGTTACTTGTGGGTTGCACTTTTGTTTCTTACAAATTTGATGCTGGTGTTCTAAAAGAAGTTGTATACCGCATAGGAATGTGCGACCTACGTCACTTACGGTGACGTGAATCAGCTGCTGAAGGTGTGTGGTGCTCAAAGCTCATGCGCAAGAGGCCCAACCTCCTCCAAACAGCTGTTTAAGGCGACTTCTTTGACAACAACGGGTCGAGGAATTCTAAGGGCCGTGCCGCGCATGCGCACACGGCCCTACTCTTCGCTCATCAGACAAGGCACTAGCGGCACACTGGACCCTATTGGTTGTACAGCCAATGACTTCACTGACACACGGACCAATCAGATAATGCAGTAATGCTTTTTTACTATGCATTATCTGATCGGTCCAGAGTCCGTTTGATGTGCCCACCTCCATTCAATTTCCAAATTGTTTTGCGACGGGGGTGCTGATGGGGCTTACGTAAGTTACACAGGGGGTGCTGATAAGGCTTATGTAGGTTACCCACTCTGTAACCTACATAAGCCCCAATCAGCACCCACTGTAAACCCCATAAGCACAACCCTCCCCCCGGGAACGGCAAGTCGGCGGCGTGCGATGGAACAATTTGGAAATTGAATGGAGGTGGGCAAATTCCTCGACCCATTGTTTTAAAAAATAAAAAAAAATCACCTTAAACAGCTGTTTGGAGGTGGTTGGGCCTCTTGCGCATGCGCAGTGAACGCCACACCCCTCCAACAGCTGATTACACGTCACCGGAAGTGACGTGGTGCACACATTCCTATGGTATACAACTTCTTTTAGAACACCGGATTGAGCTGAATGCCACAAACCTTGGATATTTTCAGGAAATTACCCAAAAGTTTTTCACGTTGTTTATTATTATTTATTTGTAAAGCACAGCCAGGTTATGTTTAGTTCTATACACGATTAGGGTACACAATGAATTAATAATAATTAATATTAAAAAGGTAATACAGATACATAAACACATTAAATACAAGCTACAGATATGATATACCAAACAGCAGTTGCATTTACATTTTCTAGAACATAAGGGGAGTGTTACATAAATCTCAGATGATTATTTTACATATTTAGTAGGCAAATTATTTACTTCTGATTCTTAAAATATTTGCTGCCCTTAAGTAAATTAATTAACACGTGGCTTTTTAATTCATTCAGTCAAAGGCTGCTTTTTTTTTCTTTTTTTTTTTTTCTTTTTTTAATTTACTTTATTGATGTAGAAAGACATAATACAACATTGAATAATAAGCCACAAAAAAGAAGAAGAAAGAACATTACAAGAAGTGTTATCACTAAAATAACTAAGGATCTATTTTTCTGAGACTTAAACGCCAAGGTTAATTTAACTTGATGGAGGAAAGAAAAAAAAAAAAAAAATTAAAGGAGTCCCCCCTCTCTGCCTCCACCTCTCACATTTTTACGCAGCTAATTTTTTTGTATATAGTTTATGAAACTGATGTCTTGATAGACAATAAAATCTTTCCACGTTTTTAAAAAAATTATTATTTTTCTTATTTTCTATTCTATAGTCATGGGCTGCTAGAATTACCTCATTTTTTGGCAAGTTTATTGCTTCCTTAATAGAAGGTATTTTAGAAGTAATCCAATTATTGAACAGAAGTTTCCTAAGCACTAGTATAACCATTAGAATATATTTTTCCTTATTTCCCCATTCCTTATTACCTAGGAGAAGAATTATAGATTTAATCGAAAAGGTTACTCTAAGTCCAACTACAAGAGACAAGTTGTGGGCTACTTTTAGCCAAAACTTAGAGAGAAAACAAGAGGGCGACCCCTAGTGCAGATCAATTGTTGACAAGTGGTGAATATCTGCTTATGCTTACGAATGGATACTCACAAAGGGTATTGCACCCTGTAGTGCAAATGTAGCGTACTAGGAATATTATGGTGTCCTAGTGCACATAACCATCCAAGCAGTACTGTTGTAATTGGAGATGAACTTCGAGTGTAAAAGGATAGACGTCAGGATGATAAAAAGAGAACTCCAGTATCGATGTATAAAAATATTTAATAAAAAAAGGATAATCATTTGCCTGAGGAAAAAGCGCGGTGAGCGCTTAGAAACGCGTAGCATTGTACAACAGATGTCATTGTAGATCTGTGTATATATTCTTTTATCCTTTTTTTATTAAATATTTTTATACATCGATACTGGAGTTCTCTTTATCATCCTGACGTCTATCCTTTTACACTCGAAGTTCATCTCCAATTACAACAGTACTGCTTGGATGGTTATGTGCACTAGGACACCATAATATTCCTAGTACGCTACATTTGCACTACAGGGTGCAATACCCTTTGTGAGTATCCATTTGTAAGCATAAGCAGATATTCACCACTTGTCAACAATTGATCTGCACTAGGGGTCGCCCTCTTGTTTTCTCTCTAAATTTTCAGATCACAGATACATCTTCTGCGTTTGGGAGGAGCAGCCCTCAGTTCAGTGCACAGTTTGCTGGGACACTGTGAAGTTCCCAGACCGTTCACCTAGGCATTACCTCTGCCTTTCCATATTGTGAGTATGTTTGCACTTGCATTATTCCTTTTATAAAAAATTGGCTACACTAGGAGGCGCCCTTCTCTCTCTGCTCTGTTTTAGCCAAAACTGGTTCACCTTAGGACATTCCCATAGTAAATGGGCTAAATTTGGGTCAATATAAGAGCATTTAGCACACTGATTCTTCACTTTGGGATTCCATTTGGACACCCGTTGTGGTGTTAAGTAATCTTTATTAAATAACCTAAACTGGGTTTCCCTTAGATAAATTGATTGTGTTAATGATTGCACTCTTTTTAGGCTCCAAGAAAATTGGTCAGAAGGATCCGTAAAATTTAGAATCTCCTTCCAGTAATGGACTAACTTAGATATTTTGTCTTTTCTCTCCGTTGTTTTCAGTATTTTATATATGTTAGATAGTGAAGGTTTTTCTGGTTTAATGAAATCTGGTAAAGGATGTTCAAAGATCTGTGGAGCCAATTTTAGAATTTTATAAACGTAATTTACTTGGAGAAAATAGAATCCATGTTTATTTTGAACCACCCGGATTCATTTGCTGAAATTCGAAGAAATTATATACTTTTTTTGAGTTGGAGTCAAAAAAATCATTAAGAGTAAGATCTTTAAATGGAGACCATTTTTTATAAATATTGACTAAGTTGCCTAGCGGAAAAAAAAAAAGATTCCCTTGAACAGGTAGCCACTTAGAAAAACTGGTTGGTTGACCTAAGGATTTCATCACTTTCCTATAAGATATTAAAATATCTTTATATAGAATATGGTTGGAGATTCCCTTCCCTAAGAGTTTATTTGGAGCATGGACTATAAATCCTAGGGCATGAGGAAAACAAATATGCTGCTCGAGATCTTTATCAGACAGTTTGAATGATTGAAATAACCAATCAATTGGAGTTCGAAGAATAGTAGCTAAGTTATATTGTTCCAGACTTGGTAAGTCTAGACCTCCTTTCGAATATTTCTGATATAAGACATCTAGTTTTATTCTTGATTTTCGCCCGCTCCATAAAAAGTATCTCAGGGCTTGATTAAATCTCCACAGATCTAACTTTTTAATTAATAAAGGGAGCATTCTACATGGGTATAAAATTTTTGGAATTATAAACATTTTAAACAAGTTTATCTTGCCCGAAAGTGTAACCGGAAGGAATGCCCAACTCCTCAATGTTTCCTTAGATTCCTGCAGAGCTAAGAGAATATTATCTTGGTACCAATGAACAGGATCCATAGAAAGTCTCAGTCCCAGATACTCCAACACCTCTGAGTTGAGGAACTGATAATTGGTTTGTTCATTTTTCTTATTTAACCAAATAACTTTTGATTTAGAAAAATTGGTCTTATATCCTGATATAGCGCTGTATACATTTAAAAGATTTGTTACCCCATCAATAGAGTCTCTTGGATTAGAATCAAAAAGAAGAAGATCATCTGCAAATAAAGAGATTTTTAGTACCGATTTACCTATGTTAATTCCTGGAAGTATGTCTCTCAATCTGATGGCCAATGGTTCCAATACTAAATTAAAAAGCAATGGAGAAAGAGGACACCCTTGGCGGGTGCCTCTTGAGAGTGTGAAAGATTCTGTAATATCGCCATTAATTAAAAGAGATGCCCTGGAGTCAGAGTATATCCTGTCAATAAAGTTGACAAAATTATCTCTAAATCCATAGCTCTTTAGAGCCCGGATCAAAAAAGGCCATTCCACTCTGTCGAAGACCTTTTCTGCATCTAAAGATAGCAGGAAGGCCTCCGGCAGAGCGGAATTATTGGTCTTGAAATAAGAAATTACCTAAAGAATTTTCCTTATATTTTTCTCAGACGTTCTACCAACTACAAAACCGACTTGGTCAGGATGGATTAACTTTGGTAATATTAACTTTAATCTCTCTGCCACTATCTTCATTAAGATCTTGTAATCAAGATTAAGTAGCGATATTGGCCTATATGTAGTTACCTCCAAGAGATCTTTATTCGGTTTAGGAATTAATACTATGTTAGCTCTTTTAAAATCTTCCATGATCTTAACATTGTCTTCAAAATAGGAATTATAAAGATCTTTTAGAACTGGAACAATCTCGTCCTTTAGTATCAAATTGAACTCTAATGGCAAGTTATCTGGACCCGGAGCCTTACCCTTAGGCATTGCAGTGATAACCTTAAGTATTTCCTGAATTATAATGGATTCATTTAAATTCTCACTCTCTTCATCTAAGATCTTAGGAAGAACCATGCCTGTTAAGAAGGTATCAATATCTTTTAATTGAGGATTTTGTGAAGAGTAAAGTTCAGAATAATAGCTTTGAAAAGTACTAGCTATTTGTTTTTGATCCAGGGTTATAATATTATTATTTTTAATAGCTACTATTGATTTCTTTTGGTCTTGCCTCTTAAAAATAGAGGCCAATAATTTCCCTGCTTTATTTCCGTACCTCTTGAATTTAGCTGCTCTTTTATATAATGAATCTTGTGCATTCGCCAAGAGATACTGATCTCTTTCCTTTTTACTTGAAAAATATTTATTTCTATTTATTCTATTTGGTTTACTTAAATAACAAGCATAATCATTTTTTAGGTTGTTTGATAGCTCGTTAAATCTTGTTGCTTGTTGTTTTTTCAAGTTTGCCATATAAGAAATCATTTCTGCTTTAAGATATAGTTTAGCTGTTTCCCAAAAAATGGGACATTGTTTCTACAATGTATATTAAAGTTGCAGAAGTCTTGCCATGCTTTAATTAGAAAGACTTTGAATTTAGCAGAATTCGTTAAGTATGTGGGGAAAAAAAAAGAATTAAATGTTCTTGCCTTTTTTAACTGAATTGTTATTTTTTTCTCATATTTAAGATGATATTTGGTATACTTAGGATTTGTTATCTGCTCTCTTATTTTACTTCTGTCTAGAAATGAATTTGGTGTGACATTAAAATCACCAGTAATTATTAAGTTATCTTGTGCATATTTAAGTATAATCTTCACTAAATGGTTCCAGAAAGCTTCATTTGGGTTATTAGGACCATACAGGTTTAATATTAAATAATTTTGCTGTTGAACCTTAATTCTAAGGAGCAAATATCTTGCTTCTTTATATTTTATTACTTTAAGTACCTCATGTTCAAAGCTTTTATGAATTAGAACCATAACTCCTCTAGCCGCCTTTTCATAGGAAGAGAATAAAGTTTTCGCATAACCCTGGACTTTAAATTTAGTGTGTTCATGGTCAGATAAATGCGTTTCTTGAAGACATATTATATCCATAGCCCTCTTATTCAAAAAGTTTGCTATAGCCTTTCTCTTAATTGGAGAATGGATACCTCCTGTATCCTAATTATCTAAATATTCTATTGGGGCTTTGTATGTGCAGGATGGAGCCGGAGAGGGAGGAAGAAAAGGGAGAGGAGAAAAAAAAAAAAAAAAAAAAAAAGAAAATAAAGTAGTTTTTTTTTGTTTTTTTTAAACATTTTAATATGATTTTAGCCTCATTGCACAGTAAGCATTTTACTACATTTTTGACAGTTTTCCTATATAAACATTCCCTGTGGCAGGTTTGTGCATTTCCACAATAATTATAACATTTAAGTGCATCTAATATAAAACAATTGTGAATATTTTCTGATGTAAAAAACAAGTGATCAAAAGAAGAGAGCCTCTTCCAAAATTCTTTAAAGAACAATAAACATTTCTCTTCCATAAATAGTTCTTGTGTCAAAATTGTGTAAGTCCATATAAATTTATAAAAAGTGATTACATATCTACTCAACATTAAGCAATTTAGATAGTTAACTAGTGAAAAAAAAACCTTCACTCGAGTAGTTTTTTTAAAAAAAAGCAATAAAATACAAAATACAAGGAGCATAAAAAATAATCATCCGTATAGTGTATTTACGCATATCCACTGTGTTTGTGAAAAGTGAGTGCTTAACAAAAGAGAAAAAAAAATATATATATATAATTAACACGTGGCTTTTTAATTCATTCAGCCAAAGGCTGCTTTTTTTTTTTCTTTCTTTTTTTAATATAAAAACTACCAGCAGATAAATAATTATGGTTAGGCAAATCTTTGCAGAGACTAAAAAGGTACAATTTGATCAAAAGCATAAAATAAAGAAACAGATAATTGCAATCCACTTTTAAATATAAACAATTTTGCAATATAGTTGCATTAGCAAAAATGCTTCTAGTTAAAGCTAAATGTGGAGCATATTTAAATATACTTCACTCACCAGCCTGTTCAGAGAGCTGGCAGTAACTTCTGTTATCACTAATACAATACAAGGAACCACTAGCTCTTTGAACAGACACACTATTTAAAATATGGAACAAAATAATACACAAGTGCGCCTCTCTCTGTTCCATATTTTGTTCTAGATTGCTAGACACTGAAGGTCTAAGGAGAGTGCTGCACCCGTAGGAGTTTTGGATTTTTCCTCTACCGGAGAAAAAGACCATTGTGACCACTATCTGGCTCCATACAATACCTCCATTTGGGACTCTTGTTCATAGAAACTGTTATGGTAGGCATATTTAATCACTGAAACATACGGTATGCCGATTATCTTGCTGTGAGTGTGTATATGTATATATATATATCTATATATATATATATCTTTGTTTTTATCAGTGTATATATATTACAGATAGCGCCCTCTATTAGAAGTGTATCTTATAACTCTTCTGTGCAACACTATTTAAAATGTTGCTTCGGCAGGTGGAGGTTCCGTTTGGTACGTCAGCAGATTTGACGTACTCATGCAACATGTGACTGAGAGCGCTGACTGGGACGTTAGTGTGGGTGTGGAAATCCTTCCGGATAAGCAAGCAAAGGGGCTGAGGTGAAGCCCCAAGAATAGACCACTGCTGCCGCTCCCACACGCTGCCTGTTACAGACGCCACAGTCTCTTGGCGGACATTCCTGCTTGAGAAAAGCCATAGAGAGCAACGGCAAGGACGTCTTACAAGCACTACACATCTGGTGCTTGGTCTGGTAACCTTCACAGGTAATATAGAGAGTCTCCTGGCCACAGACACCAAATCTTTTATGTTCCCTTCAACAAATTGTTATCCACCATAATGGCTTGCATAACTTCACAAACCTTTTTGGTCAAGTCTGGGAAGTCTGTTGCGGGAGGGTGAAGATTCTGCGGGACACACAACTGTATTTTCCCTTGCACCCCCTTCTGTGCAGTGTTTTTAAGCCAAGGTTATAAGGGGTTTATGCCCAATCTCTTTAAGACAAGTCCCCCCGCCAGAACCCCCAGTGAAGAAAACCAACTGATAGACTCCACATTCTTGTTTTTTTACTTCCCTTCGCCCAGAAGTCACAAACCCAGCAATTAAGGTTAAAAGAGGGTGGGTGAAGATTTATTTGGGACTTTCAAGCCCAAGGTCTATCTTTTGAAGGCACGACAGGTGCGCAGTACTTAGAGCGGGTTATTAGACCTGGGCGGAATAAACTGCAAGTCCCCCCTTAGGTTTCAACATATCCCAGTGAAAACTGTTGTGTTAAAACCTAGAAAGTAGAAAAGAAAAAAAAGGGAGGGGGAGGGGGAAAAAAGAACTCTGGTTAAGCCTCATCTCTTTGAACTCCTCTTATAACTAAAGAGAACAAGGGCCCAGTCTTGAGAAGACTTCCAACTTCCATTTGGAGTAAAATACCCAAAGCTTTGTATTTTCCTGGTGGAAAGGTTGAAGAGAAGGGAACAAAGAAGGAAAATAAAAGAAAACAAGAACAGGTGGACTCTGTTAAAAGAGGACAAGGATAGTGATGATGTAACTTTCAAAACCTGTTCATCTAGCTGAGAGAGCCTCAGCTTGTGTTATAAAGCTACCTCCTAAATATAGCAGAACATTTTTAGCAGCAAAAAGGCTTAATCAATATAAAGTGTCATGCTTGCAGAGCTTGTGTCATGCTTGCAGAGCTTGTGTCATGCTTGCAGAACTTTTGAAACTGAGATTCTGTATATTCCCCTGACCATAGTTTGCGTTATGTACTGGTTTGGGAAAGTGTGATAAAAGTGTACTCTTCTACTAAGCATTGCTATTTCTGAAAGGTTATGTTTGACAAAAAGCACTGAATACGGTATATAAATACACTTGGTTAACAGTGAGACAGGATTTTCAATGCTCTCTCTTCACAAACATTTCTCATTTTGCATAACTATTCTGTAAGTCCCCAGTTACTTTATGCATAACCTCAAGGTGGGGCTAAGTATACACTTTTAGTTTGTACTTCCTTCTCCTTTTTGGCGTTTTCATACTTTAGAGGAACCATAGCAAAATCAAAAGTTTCAGATAAAGTTCAGGGATTGCTTTCTCTTGGTTCCTAAGGTGTAAAGAACATCCGGACTATACTCTGATATGCTGTAGATGGGAACTGTTACAAAGTATTTTTTTATATTATTTTGAAAAGTGAGCTAAAAATGATTTATGAACTCTCACTAGGGTGATTTAACCCCCACAAGTTAGAAGATAATTCAGCACTGCACAAGGATATCACTAAAATTCACGTCCTTTTTCAGGTCTAAGTTTCATTTGAACACATATCCACATTATTAGTGGTCTTTCATGGAGAAATTTGTTAATCCAGCTAAAACCAAATCCCCCACAATGCCGCCCAGAAAAGATAAAAATAAGTCCAAAATTAACAATACACTATCCCAGGATAGTATAATAGTCCATATGGCCATAGATGTACAACAATTAATAAAATAAATATCGGCCACAATGTTACCCTATCTTGACCAAATCAGACAGGATATTCTGAAGTAAGATAATTTAACAATAGACTAGATGAGGCTGAAGCTAGAATTTCAGAAATGGAAGACAGAATGAATTCACCTGACCAGGATACTAAATATTACGACTCCACAATTAAGAAACTACAAGAGTGACTAGACGATCTGGAAGATCGTTCTAGAAGAAACAATTTAAGAATATTAGGAGTCCCAGAGAGTAAAGAATTTAAAGACTTAAATAAGTTCATAAGCGAAACCCTCCCTTCCCTTTTAGAAATACCCAATAGTAGGGCCAAAATAATGGTGCAAAGAATTCAGAGTAGGGCCAGAGAAAAACAGAGCATATGGCACGGTATTGATAAAACCAATAATTGTTACGTTTTCTCATTTCCAAGATAAACTGGAAATTCTAACCCACTATAGAGGGGAAAAAAACAGTTATCTTAAAGGACAACAAAATCCTGATTTTCCAAGACTATTCACTTGAAACCTCCACCCGTACAAAAGAGATGGCTCCCTTTTGTTCTCGTCTGATTGAAAAGGGTTTTAATGCATTTCTGTTATATCCAGCAAAAATGAAAGTACTTAAAGGACCAGTCAACACAGTAGATTTGCAGAATCAACAAATGCAAGATAACAAAACAATGCAATAGCACTTAGTCTGAACTTCAAATAAGTAGTAGATTTTTTTTCTGACAATTTTAAAAGTTATCTCTATTTCCACTCCCCCTGTACCATGTGACAGCCATCAGCCAATCACAAATGCATACACGTACCATGTGACAGCCATTCACAAAGGCATACACGCTTATTCTTGCACATGCTCAGTAGGAGCTGGTGACTCAAAACGTTTAAATATAAAAAGACTGTGCACATTTTGTTAATGGAAGTAAATTGGAAAGTTGTTTAAAATGGCTGCTCTTTCTGAATAATGAAAGTTTAATTTTGATTGAGTGTCCCTTTAAGGCTGGAGTATGTTATATGTTGAACAACAAGGTAGAGGCTAGTCGCTTTTTAGAAAATATCACAGGTTAAGTATATATACATTTTTATGTTCTTTTTTGTTTTTTCTCTTGCAAATCTCATGTCCAGGAAAATGTTGAAAATAGTGAAATATTATATTTCTCACTTAGTTACGCATGTAAGAAAAGTTTCTGTTTCTGCATCATTTTTAACCCCCCTTTTTTCCCCTCTCTCTCCTTCTCTCCCCCTTGCTCCCTCCTTCCCACCGTCACCCTTATCTAATGAAAACTAGACAATGACTTTAATTAATCTAGCATCGTGGAATGTTCGAGGGGTCACCTCGCCTATTAAACGCAAATTGATAATAAAAGATTTAAAAACGTGCAAAGCTCAAATTGCCTTCATTCAGGAAACTTATTTACAAGCTAAAGAAATTATCTAACTTAAATCAGGCTGGGTAAGAGAGGTAGTGGCAACCTCAGGGATTCAAAAAAAAAAAAGGTGTTTGATCTTATTCCATAAAAACCTTAAATATAAAATTATACACACAGATATTGACGAAGATGGAAGATGTATTATTGCTCAGATTATCCTACTAGGACAAAAATACACACTGTGTAATATCTACGGCCTAAATAACAGGGTTAAAGAATTTTGGAATAAATTAACTAAAAAAAATGAATAAATTATGCTGGTAACAACTTAATTATAGCAGGTGACTTAAATCTGAACGCTCAATACCCCTTAGATCGGCTACACAAAGGAAAAAAGGTAGAAAGAGAAAATTATAAATGCGAAATAAATATTTTTAAAAACTTAAAAAAAGCCTTAAATATAGAAAAAAATTGGAGGCTTCAAAATCCTGACAAAAGAATATCCATGCAAATCCAAAACATTTTGAAGAATTGATTACTTTCTGATAGATGAAAAATTAGTAGGTAAGGCCATGTAGGCGACCATCTCCTCGATGAATATCTCAGATCGTGCCCGATTTTATTAGTCGCTGTCAGACCGGACAGAAAGATCATCTTCTTCATTTAGCTTCCCACCTTCTACTCCAATACGAAATTTAAGAATTGGCAAATAGAAAAGTGGAAAGAATTGATTCTATATAATGAGGACTCTGTTCAGAATCCTGAAACCTTATGGGAAGCATCCAAGGCAGTATTAAGGGGAGAAATTAAAAGCATACTCGTGCACCCTTAAAAAAATAAAAAAAAATAATAATGCACGTAGTACTCAACTTTCTAACCAACTTGTTAATGCATTTAATACAACTATCTAATGAGAAATGGAGTGCATACTTACAGGCTAAAAAGGAGAGAGATATATTTTTACAGCACAATGCCTCCATCGAAGTATTAAGAATAAATTCTAAGTTATATAGGCATGGGGGCAAAATGGGTAAGTGCATGTCTAACTTGATAAAGCAAGCTAAGGGTTCCAAAACCATCCTGACATTAAAAGGAAAAAATAAAAGGATTAACCCAAACCAGCGAGATCTGTTCTGAATTTTTAGCATATTATAAACAGATCTTTCTCTCTTCAGAAGTCAATGAGGATAACGAGGAATTTTTGGGAAATGTGTGATCTGCCACATTTGTCACTGGAAGATTTATTAGAACTAAAACCAATAATGCACAAAAAGATAGAGAAGGCTATTAAACTGCCTGTAACAAGGCTACAGGTCCTGATGCACTACCGAACGAGTAGCGTACTATAGTTCAAAGTCTTGCTAAATTATTTAATTATTATTATATTGAAGGGTCAAGATTCTCTAGAGAATTTACAAAGTCTTTTATTATTCAAAATTTTAAAAAAAAAAGGTAAAGATCCCGAAAAAACATTAGATGTGCATCGCCCTACTTAACTCAGACTATAAAATATTAACCTCAATAGTCGCCTTGAGGTTGCAGAAGTTGTTACCCAAACTGGTTTTATGAAAGGAAGATCTTTGCTTTCTAACTTAAGGAAATTACTTTTAACAGTAGACATTTACAGTGCTCAGAAGAGCAAAAATATGTTAGAAGAAAAGGCAATTATAGCCATTGACGCAGAAAAGACATTTGATTCAATTGATTGGGAACATCTTTTTGGATCCCTAGAACGGTTTGGGCTTAAGGGTACCTTTCTGATGTTTAGTCACACTCTTTATGATAAACCATTCTCTGCCCTGTTTTTTTTTTTTTTTTTTTTAAATATCTTTATTAGTTATAGCCACATGACAGCAAGGATAATAAAAGAACAAACCCAACAACCAAAAGAAAATAGCGTATGTTCTACAGGATCAGAGTCACGCAGGACCAGAAAAATTTCAATAGTACAGCTTATGCTGTGACAAACTTAGACAATCCTTGAAATTATATCAATATCCAGCCGAAAAAGAAAAAAAAAAAAAGAAAAAAAAAAAAAAAAAGGATGCTACTTTTTTTTTTTCATACTTCACTATATACAAAGAAAAGAAAAAATTAAAAACAGAAACAAAAACAAAAACAAAAAAAAAAAAGGGGGAAAGGAAAAACTTATAAATAAACTTTTTCCCCTTCTCCTCCAGAATCCTATAGGCACCGACCAATCCTAGTCTAACAACTCCCGACCGTGGCTACTCAACCATGTATCAGGAAACACACCCAGTAAGACCACAAAAGGCCTTAAAATCTGTCTCTGTTAGTTAACGGGTCTATCTCAGATAATTTTCAGCTACATAAAGGAACCAGGCAAGTTTGCCCGTTATCACCCTTGCTTTTTAATCTGAGTATTGAACTCTTAGCAGTCAAGATGCGAAATAGCCTGTTAGGCATAAAAGTTGGACTTAGAGAAATTAAAATATCCCTATATGCCGATGACTTATTGGTATTTATCAGCAATACCAGAGAAAACCTCCCCAAACTTCTGAAAATTCTTGAAAGCTTTAGTACTTTTTCAGGGTATAAGGTAAACTCACAGAAATCCGAAATTTTATGGATACAAAAAAAATGAGCACACCATGGAACATATCCCATTTAAGGAAGTTAAATTTTTAAAATATCTAGGCATTAACATAAATATAGCTCCAGAAAAATGGTACACAGAAAACCTTACAAGCTTAAAAGGGACACTGAACCCAATTTTTTTTCTTTCGTGATTCAGATAGAGCAGCAATTTTAAGCAACTTTCTAATTTACTCCTGATATCAAATTGTCTTCATTCTCTTGGTATCTTTATTTTAAAAGCAAGAATGTAAGTTTAGATGCCAGCCCATTTTTGGTGAACAACCTGGGTTGTTCTTGCTGATTGGTGGATTCATTTAACCAACCAATAAACAAGTGCTGTCCAGGGTTCTGATCCAAAAATAGCTTAGATGCCTTCTTTTTCAAATAAAGATAGCAAGAGAACGAAGAAATTGATAATAGGAGTAAATTAGAAAGTTGCATGCTCTATCTGAATTACAAAAGAAAAAAATTGGGTGCCGTGTCCCTTTAAAGGGACATTCCAGTCAAAATTCAAATGCACATAGATGAATTGCATATTTGAATAGAAACATATTTGCAATATACATGTATTGGCAAAAATGCTTCTCTTAAAAGTTATTACTAATTTAGTGTTAACATTTTTCTCTGCATGTGCATGTGAAGCAGTGAGATTTTCTCAGTGCACAATGATTTTAAATACTGCAGCTGCTCAGAGCACCAGTGGGGCCTGTATCATGTCAGCCATTAACAAATTGAGTCATTATCAGATGGTACAAGCACCTTAGGTTCCCAGAGCAAGTGCTGTGCTTAAAATGCTGGTGCACAGTGCATACTTAAATACACTTTTGAAACAGCTATAGCTTATATTAGAAGCATTTTTGTGGATTCCAATTTTGGCTGGAATGTCCCTTTAATTGATAAGGTGCGGAAAGATCTTCAAAGATGGATGATTTTCCCGCTTACATTAGCAGGAAAAATCAATTTGATTAAAACGATCATACTTCCTAAGTTGTTATACGTCATGCAGAACAAATTATATAAAAAGACTAAATAACAGCTTTTAAAAACTTTTTATGGGGAAAAAATAGACCAAAAATCTCCTTACATAGATTTTCCCAAGAGAAAGAGTTTGCAGGATAAAATTGTCCATGTATCCAAAAATATAATTAGGCTTAATGAAAATGATTCCTGACTGGCTACTAGATATTGGCCATTTCCATCTGAAGGACATCCAACAGGATCTCTTTGCACCTTTATCCCTAAAAGCAGCAGAACACTTAGAAATCTCGGATTTACCTGCGATAATGAAGAAGATGATTACTTCTAAAAAACCCTATTCTTGTCTGTAAAATAGTACAGGTAGACTTTCATTATTCCAAATTTGAACTGTAAGGTGTTCAGAACCTGGAAAACGAAAGGCTTGGAACATTTTGCTCAATGTATTGAACCAGATAGGCACAATATTTCCACATTTGAACCTATTGCATTCAAATTTAATGTGGACAATAAGGATTTTTTCGGCTATCTGCAGGTCAGACATTTCCTAAATGCAAGAAAAACATAATTTATGCTTACCTGATAAATTCCTTTCTTCTGTAGTGTGATCAGTCCACGGGTCATCATTACTTCTGGGATATTACTCCTCCCCAACAGGAAGTGCAAGAGGATTCACCCAGCAGAGCTGCATATAGCTCCTCCCCTCTACGTCACTCCCAGTCATTCGACCAAGGACCAACGAGAAAGGAAAAGCCAAGGGTGAAGTGGTGACTGGAGTATAAATTAAAAAATATTTACCTGCCTTAAAAACAGGGCGGGCCGTGGACTGATCACACTACAGAAGAAAGGAATTTATCAGGTAAGCATAAATTATGTTTTCTTCTGTTAAGTGTGATCAGTCCACGGGTCATCATTAATTCTGGGATACCAATACCAAAGCAAAAGTACACGGATGACGGGAGGGATAGGCAGGCTCTTTATACAGAAGGAACCACTGCCTGAAGAACCTTTCTCCCAAAAATAGCCTCCGATGAAGCAAAAGTGTCAAATTTGTAAAATTTGGAAAAAGTATGAAGCGAAGACCAAGTTGCAGCCTTGCAAATCTGTTCAACAGAGGCCTCATTCTTGAAGGCCCAAGTGGAGGCCACAGCTCTAGTAGAATGAGCTGTAATTCTTTCAGGAGGCTGCTGTCCAGCAGTCTCATAAGCTAAACGAATTATGCTACGAAGCCAAAAAGAAAGAGAGGTAGCGGAAGCTTTTTGACCTCTCCTCTGCCCAGAGTAAATGACAAACAGAGAAGACGTTTGTCGAAATTCCTTAGTTGCCTGTAAGTAAAATTTTAGAGCACGGACTACATCCAGGTTGTGCAGTAGACGTTCCTTCTTTGAAGAAGGATTTGGGCATAAAGAAGGAACAACAATCTCTTGATTGATATTCCTGTTAGTAACTACCTTAGGTAAGAACCCAGGTTTAGTACGCAGGACTACCTTATCCGAATGAAAAATCAAATAAGGAGAATCACAATGTAAGGCTGATAATTCAGAGACTCTTCGAGCCGAGGAAATAGCCATTAAAAATAGAACTTTCCAAGATAACAACTTTATATCAATGGAATGAAGGGGTTCAAACGGAACGCCCTGTAAAACATTAAGAACAAGGTTTAAACTCCATGGTGGAGCAACAGTTTTAAACACAGGCTTAATCCTGGTCAAAGCCTGACAAAAAGCCTGGACGTCAGGAACTTCTGACAGACGTTTGTGTAACAGAATGGACAGAGCTGAGATCTGTCCCTTTAATGAACTAGCAGATAAACCCTTTTCTAAACCTTCTTGTAGAAAAGACAATATCCTAGGAATCCTAACCTTACTCCAAGAGTAACCTTTGGATTCACACCAATATAGGTATTTACGCCATATCTTATGGTAAATCTTTCTGGTAACAGGTTTCCTAGCCTGTATTAAGGTATCAATAACTGACTGATAAAATCAAGCGTTCAATTTCCAAGCAGTCAGCTTCAGAGAAGTTAGATTTTGATGTTTGAAGGGACCCTGTATCAGAAGGTCCTGCTTCAGAGGTAGAGACCAAGGTGGACAGGATGACATGTCCACCAGGTCTGCATACCAAGTCCTGCGTGGCCACGCAGGTGCTATTAGAATCACTGATGCTCTCTCTTGTTTGATTCTGGCAATCAATCGAGGAAGCAACGGGAAGGGTGGAAACACGTAAGCCATCCTGAAGTCCCAAGGTGCTGTCAGAGCATCTATCAGGACTGCTCCTGGATCCCTGGATCTGGACCCGTAACGAGGAAGCTTGGCGTTCTGTCGAGACGCCATGAGATCTATCTCTGGTTTGCCCCAACGTCGCAGTATTTGGGCAAAGACCTCCGGATGAAGTTCCCACTCCCCCGGATGAAAAGTCTGACGACTTAAGAAATCCGCCTCCCAGTTCTCCACTCCCGGGATGTGGATTGCTGACAGGTGGCAAGAGTGAGACTCTGCCCAGAGAATTATCTTTGATACTTCCATCATAGCTAGGGAGCTTCTTGTCCCTCCCTGATGGTTGATGTAAGCAACAGTCGTGATGTTGTCCGACTGAAACCTGATGAACCCCCGAGTTGTCAACTGGGGCCAAGCCAGGAGGGCATTGAGAACTGCTCTCAATTCCAGAATGTTTATTGGCAGGAGACTCTCCTCCTGACTCCATTGTCCCTGAGCCTTCAGAGAATTCCAGACGGCACCCCAACGTAGAAGGCTGGCGTCTGTTGTTACAATTGTCCAGTCTGGTCTGCTGAACGGCATCCCCCTGGACAGATGTGGCCGAGAAAGCCACCATAGAAGAGAATTTCTGGTCTCTTGATCCAGATTCAGAGAAGGGGATAAGTCTGAGTAATCCCCATTCCACTGACTTAGCATGCACAGTTGCAGTGGTCTGAGGTGTAAGCGTGCAAAGGGTACTATGTCCATTGCCGCTACCATTAAGCCGATTACCTCCATGCATTGAGCCACTGATGGGTGTTGAATGGAATGTAGGGTGCGGCAAGCACTTTGAAGTCTTGTTAGCCTGTCCTCTGTCAGGTAAATCTTCATTTCTACAGAATCTATAAGAGTCCCCAGGAAGGGAACTCTTGTGAGTGGAACGAGTGAACTTTTCTTTTCGTTCACCTTCCATCCATGTGACCTTAGAAATGCCAGCACTAACTCTGTATGAGACTTGGCAGTTTGAAAGCTTGAAGCTTGTATCAGAATGTCGTCTAGGTATGGAGCTACCGAGATTCCCCGCGGTCTTAGTACCGCCAGAAGAGCACCCAGAACCTTTGTGAAGATTCTTGGAGCTGTAGCCAATCCGAATGGAAGAGCCACAAACTGGTAATGCCTGTCTAGGAAGGCAAACCTTAGGTACCGATAATGATCTTTGTGAATCGGAATGTGAAGGTAAGCATCTTTTAAATCTACAGTGGTCATGTACTGACCCTCTTGGATCATAGGTAAAATTGTCCGAATAGTCTCCATCTTGAACGATGGAACTCTTAGGAATTTGTTTAGGATCTTTAAGTCCAGGATTGGTCTGAAAGTTCCCTCTTTTTTGGGAACCACAAACAGATTTGAGTAAAACCCCTGTCCCTGTTCCGATCGTGGAACTGGATGGATTACTCCCATTAACAAGAGCTCTTGTACGCAGCGTAGAAACGCCTCTTTCTTTGTCTGGATTGTTGACAATCTTGACAGATGAAATCTCTCTCTTGGAGGAGAGTATTTGAAGTCCAGAAGGTATCCCTGAGATATTATCTCTAGCGCCCAGGGATCCTGGACATCTCTTGCCCAAGCCTGGGCGAAGAGAGAAAGTCTGCCCCCCACTAGATCCGATCCCGGATCGGGGGCCCTCAATTCATGCTGTTTTAGGGGCAGCAGCAGGTTTCCTGGCCTGCTTGCCCTTGTTCCAGGACTGGTTAGGTTTCCAGCCTTGTCTGTAGCGAGCAACAGCTCCTTCCTGTTTTGGTGCAGAGGAAGTTGATGCTGCTCCTGCTTTGAAATTACGAAAGGAACGAAAATTAGACTGTCTAGCCTTAACTTTGGCTTTGTCCTGAGGCAGGGCATGGCCTTTACCTCCTGTAATGTCAGCGATAATCTCTTTCAACCCGGGCCCGAATAAGGTCTGCCCTTTGAAAGGTATATTAAGCAATTTAGACTTAGAAGTAACATCAGCTGACCAGGATTTTAGCCACAGCGCCCTGCGTGCCTGAATGGCGAATCCTGAATTCTTCGCCGTAAGTTTAGTAAGATGTACTACGGCCTCCGAAATGAATGAATTAGCTAGTTTAAGGACTCTAAGCCTGTCCGTAATGTCGTCCAGAGTAGCTGAACCAATGTTCTCTTCCAGAGACTCAATCCAGAATGCCGCTGCAGCCGTGATCGGCGCAATGCATGCAAGGGGTTGCAATATAAAACCTTGTTGAACAAACATTTTCTTAAGGTAACCCTCTAACTTTTTATCCATTGGATCTGAAAAAGCACAGCTATCCTCCACCGGGATAGTGGTACGCTTAGCTAAGGTAGAAACTGCTCCCTCCACCTTAGGGACCGTTTGCCATAAGTCCCTTGTGGTGGCGTCTATTGGAAACATTTTTCTAAATATCGGAGGGGGTGAGAACGGCACACCGGGTCTATCCCACTCCTTAGTAACAATTTCAGTAAGTCTCTTAGGTATAGGAAAAACCTCAGTACTCGTCGGTACCGCAAAATATTTATCCAACCTACACATTTTCTCTGGTATTGCAACTGTGTTACAATCATTCAGAGCCGCTAACACCTCCCCTAGTAATACACGGAGGTTTTCCAGTTTAAATTTAAAATTTGAAATATCTGAATCCAGTCTGTTTGGATCAGAACCGTCACCCACAGAATGAAGTTCTCCGTCCTCATGTTCTGCCACCTGTGACGCAGTGTCTGACATGGCCCTAATATTATCAGCGCACTCTGTTCTCACCCCAGAGTGATCACGCTTACCTCTTAGTTCTGGTAATTTAGCCAAAACCTCAGTCATAACAGTAGCCATATCCTGTAATGTGATTTGTAATGGCCGCCCAGATGTACTCGGCGCTACAATATCACGCACCTCCCTCTGAGCGGGAGATGTAGGTACTGACACGTGAGGCGAGTTAGTCGGCATAACTCTCCCCTCGTTGTTTGGTGAAATTTGTTCAATTTGTACAGATTGACTTTTATTTAAAGTAGCATCAATACAGTTAGTACATAAATTTCTATTGGGCTCCACTTTGGCATTGCAACAAATGACACAGGTATCATCCTCTGAATCAGACATGTTTAACACACTAGCAAATAAACTTGCAACTTGGAAATACAATTCAAATAGAATAATATTAAAACGTACTGTGCCTTTAAGAAGCACAGAAGATCTATGACAGTTGAAAATTAATAAATTGAAACAGTTATAGCCTCAATCCTTGTAAACAACACAACTTTAGCAAAGGTTTAATCCCATTAGCAAAGATAACAAATTCTGAAAGCAGGAAACAAATTACAGAATAAACGTTTTTTATCTCAGTCAAACTACAATTCTCACAGCTCTGCTGAGAGAAATTACCTCCCTCAAAATAAGTTTTGAAGACCCCTGAGCTCTGTAGAGATGAACCGGATCATGCAGGGAATACAATGAGTTGCTGACTGAAATATTTGATGCGTAGTAAAAGCGCCAAAAAACGGCCCCTCCCCCTCACACACAGCAGTGAGGGAGAACAGAAACTGTCAGAAAACAGATTAAGCAACTGCCAAGTGGAAAAATAGTGCCCAAACATTTATTCACTCAGTACCTCAGTAAATGAAAACGATTTTACATTCCAGCAAAAACGTTAAACATAATCTCTAGTTATTAAACAGCTTTATGTATTTCTTACAGTGTAATTCTAGTGAAGTACCATTCCCCAGAATACTGAAGTGTAAAGTATACATACATGACATTATATCGGTATGGCAGGATTTTCTCATCAATTCCATTGTCAGAAAATAAAAGCTGCTACATACCTCTATGCAGATTCATCTGCCCGCTGTCCCCTGATCTGAAGTTTACCTCTCCTCAGATGGCCGAGAAACAGCAATATGATCTTAACTACTCCGGCTAAAATCATAGCAAAAACTCTGGTAGATTCTTCTTCAAACTCTGCCAGAGAGGTAATAACACACTCCGGTGCTATTTTAAAATAACAAACTTTTGATTGAAGATATAAAACTAAGTATAATCACCATAGTCCTCTCACACATCCTATCTAGTCGTTGGGTGCAAGAGAATGACTGGGAGTGATGTAGAGGGGAGGAGCTATATGCAGCTCTGCTGGGTGAATCCTCTTGCACTTCCTGTTGGGGAGGAGTAATATCCCAGAAGTAATGATGACCCGTGGACTGATCACACTTAACAGAAGAAAGATATATCCTTTTCCAAAAACTTGGAGGGATTTTTGGCAGGGTTCACCCTGTTCCATGCTGGTATACACTCCATTTCTTATTGGTACAAGTTACTTATGCAAAGAGAGGGGGAAACCAACCTTAATCTTTTGGTACAAAAGTTGGCGATAGATATCCCAGGGATAAATAGTACATCAATTAGCCGAAGTATTAAAAGAGCCTGGCTTGCCACACCTCTACTTTCCTGGAGAAAATCTCAACTAAAGTTAATCAACCGCACATATAGAACACCATATTTATTAGGTATATGGAATAAAAATCAAAGCTTCTACGGTCATAGATGTAACTTCCCTAGAGCAGACTTAGTCCATTGTATTTGGAGTTGCCCCAAAGTACTGAGCTAAAATTTACTTTTGACTCTCAAAAATAATCAAACAGGTGTCAAAAAAAAAAAAAAAAAAAAAAAAAAAAAAAAGGAGGATATAATATTTTTATATGAAAATGCACAACCACCATTAAACTTGAATTTTAGCTTCATAAACTTTATGATATTATGCGCAAGGAATATCAAACGCCAAACTTTTCCCAATTTGTAAATAATATGCATATGAAACTGGTATTAGAACAATTTGACAAGTTTCAGAGCGTAAGATACATAGCTTCTTTAAAAAAAATGGGGTAATTGTATTCAAAGTTTACCAGTTCATGTCCAGATTTTTTTTTTATATATATATATATATATATATATATATATATATATATATATATATATATATATATATATATATATATATATATATATATATATATATATATATACACACACACACACACATATATACATACACATATATATATATATATATATATACACACACACACACACACACATACACACACACATATATACATACACACACACATACAGTATACACACACATATACATACACATACAGTATATATATATATATATATATATATATATATATATATATATATATATATACACACACACACACACATACAGTATACACACACATATACACACACACATATATATATATATATATATATATATATATATACACATACAGTATATATATATATATATATATATATATATATATATATATATATATACACACATACATACACACACACACATATATACATACACACACATACAGTATACACACACATATATACAGTATACACACACACATATACACACTATACACACACACACATATATATACATACACATACAGTACACATACAGTATACATACACATACAGTATATATATATATATATATATATATATATATATATATATACACACACACATACATACACACACACATACAGTATACACACACATACATATATATATACATACACATACAGTACACATACACATACAGTATATATATATATATATATATATATATATATATATATATATACACACACACACACACACACACACACATATACATACACACACACACAAGAAGCCTACCTTAGAGGGGAATTTTCTGCTCAGAATAATTAGAAACAAAAAAAAAAATAGGGGAGATTGAACTTGAAAAGTAAAGGAGTGGTTAAAAAAAACCTTATACTTTAAAGGTTTAAATTGAGTGGATTTGAGTGATGAAGAGGGGGGTTTCCTTCCTTTTGTTATCATTGTTTACATTTTTTTTTCATTCTCCCTTTTCTTTTTACTAAAAGCAATAAAAATGCCTGTTTATTTGTACCCTAGTTCATGTCAAATCTGATGTCGTTTTGATACAGCTTATAGTGACATAACAAAGAGCTTGTTTATTGACTAGAAGAACTTGATCGTTAAGTTATTGATTTGCTCTTATTTATTGATTTTTCTTTTTTTCTCATGCATTTGGATAAAATGTCACAACCTGTTGGAACTAAAATGAACCAATGTACTTTTGTGTTGTTTAAAAAGAAAAAAAAAAAAAAGTTGCTTCATGAAGCATATTTAAATATACAGTAAAAGCTTTCACTTAGAAGCGTTTTTTTGCCAATGTAAGTAAATTGCAAAATGTACATTTCAGTTTTGGCTATAATGTTTATTTAAGTAGCACAAAATGCATGAGTATGAAGTAAAAAAATAAGTATATAAACAAAACATCATTAATATCAACTGTTCCATGTTTGTGTTTTTATCTGGAAAAGAAAATCCTGTCAAAAAATGTGTTTTATGTAATAACAGAATACGCGCTCATGATTTCCTCATGCACAGACACCAGTGGAAATGCTAATCCTGTCTGATGTAGCGCACACTAATCACGTAAACATGTAAAGGGATACAGGGGTCTTTCTTTTCTATTTAACCCGTTTGTCTATGAATACATTTTCTTTTGAATGGACAGACGACTCACCATACTCGTGTGTAAATCATGGTTTTGCCAATGTATAAGAAACCATATATACAATGAATTTAGATGTAACACAGGCTAAAATTTGCACAATGCAGTCATTTTAAGAACTCTAGGTCAACTGTCCAATCCTCTATCAGAGCAGGGTCACAAATTTAATTTGAACACCTGGTCCTTAAAAGCCAATTGACATATATACAGCAACATTGCAAAGTGTCTTAAAAAATGATGCTTGCATCGTAATAAGGCACTTTACCTGGTCATCCTGATAGACGCTGTTCTCTGGAACATCATCTGACTCGAAGACTTGCTTTGGTAAACCTTTTTGCCTTTCTTTTTGTTTGTCCAATGTGTTTGGATTAAACCCAGTTCCTAGTTTGTGATACCTGTTACAAAATTGTGATAATGAGAAAGTTTTATTTGTGGGATTATAGAAATTGGGGGATGTTTTCCAAAATTTAAAGGATTAAAAACTCCCAAAAATAGGACGACTTTCAAAGTACTCAGTCACATATTTTGAACAGTAATTTCAGTCAACACTAAACTATGTACTTTATTTTGTCAAAAAACTTCTGAATATAGTGCCTTTATATCCCAAATACAATTTAATAAATCAATATTTTTCTTTATTGCATCTGAAAGGCATCATATTAAAGGGTCAGTAAATTGCAAAAATAAAATGCTGTAATGCATTTGAGCATTCAATTATTGCATTATTGCTTGCTTATAACTATGCGCTTAACCCCTGCAAAGGCTGAACACATCTGGTGAGCCAATGAAAACAGACGTGAGTTTAGTCAACAATCAGCAGATAACTCTTACTAGTACATTGCTGCTCCTACGCCTACCTAGTTATGCTTTTTAATAAAGAATTCCAAGAGAATGAAGTATGAAGTAAATTTGAAAGGCATCATATTAAAGGGTCAGTAAATTGCAAAAATAAAATGCTGTAATGCATTTGAGCATTCAATTATTGCATTATTGCTTGCTTATAACTATGCGCTTAACCCCTGCAAAGGCTGAACACATCTGGTGAGCCAATGAAAACAGACGTGAGTTTAGTCAACAATCAGCAGATAACTCTTACTAGTACATTGCTGCTCCTACGCCTACCTAGTTATGCTTTTTAATAAAGAATTCCAAGAGAATGAAGTATGAAGTAAATTTGAAAGGCATCATATTAAAGGGTCAGTAAATTGCAAAAATAAAATGCTGTAATGCATTTGAGCATTCAATTATTGCATTATTGCTTGCTTATAACTATGCGCTTAACCCCTGCAAAGGCTGAACACATCTGGTGAGCCAATGAAAACAGACGTGAGTTTAGTCAACAATCAGCAGATAACTCTTACTAGTACATTGCTGCTCCTACGCCTACCTAGTTATGCTTTTTAATAAAGAATTCCAAGAGAATGAAGTATGAAGTAAATTTGACAATAGAAGTAAACTAAAAAAGTATCTTGGAACTGCTAGTATAAAAATCGCCTACCATAACCGTGGTGATAACCTCTCAAATTAAAACAGACAGGCTCTATAGTAGCCGACCCCCCCCCCCCCCCCGCAACTAGAAATCACTGTTTCTAGTGAGGATAGAGACCACCACTTTTAATGGTGATCATCTGCATCCAAGAAGGAGCAAGTGACCCCGTATTTGAAAGAGGGGAGTATAAAATTGCCATCTAGACATAAACGGGGGGCTGAGGAGATAGGGCCTCCATTAGAGCCCCCTCCACCTTAAGTTAAATAGCATTTTAAATGCCGTTGCAGTTTTTTCCATTTTTATGGGGATCACCTGCAAATTACTGGGGAATGTGAACCCCCTCATTTGAAAAGGCAGACTCCACTATTACAAATGAGGGGTCACTTGCCCACAGGGACGAGATAGGCCCCTCCAGTTAAACAGCATTTTAAAAGCTGCAGCAGGTATTTGCCATTTTACGCCAATCACATGCCACTTACAGGGGCATGTGACCCAAGATTTTAAACAGGTAGACTACACAACAGAACAAAGAAATTTGACAATAGAAGTCAATTGGAAAGTTGTTTAAAATCACATGCGCTTTCATAAAAGAAAGTTTTTACTTTACCATTCCTTGAATACCAAATTAAAAAATGTAATAAAAAAAAAAAAATGTTTTCAAGTCAAAATTAAACTTTCAATATTCAGATAGAGCACATAATTTTAAACAACTTTCCAAATCACTTCCATTATCTAAATGTACGCAATCTTTTTATATGCACACTCCTACTGAGCATGTGCAAACTTCACAGGATATACGTATATGCATTCTGTGATTGGCTGATGGCTGTCACATGATGCAGTGGGAAGGAAAATAGAACCAACTTTAAAATTTGTCAGAAAGAAATCTACTACTTGTTTTAAATTCATTTTGCATTGTCTTTTTATTATGGGTTTACTAATTATGCTGTTCTACTGTGTTAAATGGTCCTTTAAAAGCCGACTTCAAAATAAGAATAAATATCTAACTTTTTCATTCAAAAAATATTTTTTATTATGATTCAATAACACATTCAAATTCAGGAGAACGATTTTTAGAGATTATTGTCTCTTTAAATCCTTTAAAAAGTAATTTAGAATTATTATTTAGAATTGGTGAAGCAATTTTGTACCTTTAATAATAATAATAATAATAATAATAATAATAATGTGCGTATCATCACTACATAGGAGTGAAATATACTCATTTGTAACTATTTAATACTCACTGACATCACAAGAGACTAAGTGTTTGCTAAAATGCTTCAATGACATTATCACCAATTAAAGGGACAATAAGTCATGGGTTTATGTATGCAACATCTATTAAGATATGCATGAGGCATTTTACTAAGAACATTTGCCCTTTGCATCTCCTGGAGACATAAAAAAAAAAAAATACAAATTTCTAAAGGGAAATTCAATGCAAAGCAATTTTTACTGTGCTTAAAGGGACATGAAACCCAAGTTTTTTTATTTTATAATTCAGATAGAGCATACAATTTATAACAGCTTCCCAATATACTTCTATTAACAAATCTGCTTCATTATTAATGGTCTTTTTACCTGTGTAATTACCTTGTATCTATGTCTCTACAGACTGCTCCCCATTTCAGCCAATCAGTACTGACAAATAACTCCACAGGAATGAGCACAATGATATATATGGCACACATGAACTAGCAATGTCAAACAGTGACAAACTGTCAAAATGCACTGAGATAGGAGGCGTCCTTCAAGAGCTTAGAAATTTTAGCTTTTATACGAAGAATACCAAAAGAACAAGGCAAATTTGATGATAAAAGTGAATTGGAAAGTTGTTTAAAATTGCATGACCTATCTGAATAATGAAAGTTTATATTTGACTTCACTTTAAACATTGTATATTACAACCTCATACTGTTTAATATCCCTTTAAAAGGGACAGTATACACCAATTTTCATATAACTGCATGTAATAGACACTACTATAAAGAATAAGATGCACAGATACTGATATAAAAATCCAGTATAAAAACTTTTAAAAACTTACTTAGAAGCTCTCAGTTTAGCTCTGTTGAAAAGGTAGCTGGAAAGCCCACTGCAAGTGGGAAATAAGACACTCCCCCCCTCCCCCTCCCCCCTTTACACAAACAGGAGCAAGCTGGAGTAGGTAGCCGACGGCATTCTCCTAAAACTTAGAGGCTTGGTTAGGAGTCTAAAAATCAGAGCAATGTTATTTAAAATAAGCAAAACAATACATTTTTTTAAAAAACAACTTCATGGGCTATATAAATAGGTCATCTACAAAACATTTATGCAAAGAAAAAATGAGTGTATAATGTCCCTTTAAGCAAGTTAACTTACTTCCTGTTCACGATCGCCCAATCTTCTGTATAACTTCGAACACAGTCTTTGACATGGGGATCCAATTCACTATGGGTAAAAAAAAAAAAAAAAAGTCAGGCATAATTTCACAGCCCTATGTGACATAACTAAATTCATATGGACAATACTCTGTAAACAAAATGGGACATTAAATAAAAAACAAAATTTATGCTTACCTGATAAATTTCTTTCTCTTGTGGTGTATCCAGTCCACGGGTTCATCCATTACTTGTGGGATATTCTCCTTCCCAACAGGAAGTTGCAAGACGATGCCAACAGCAGAGCTGTCTATATAGCTCCTCCCCTAACTGCCACTCCCAGTCATTCGACCGAAGACAAGCAAGAAAAAAGGAGAAACTATAGGGTGCAGTGGTGACTGTAGTTTAAAAATAAAAAACACCTTCCTTAAAGTGACAGGGCGGGCCGTAGACTGGATACACCACAAGAGAAAGAAATTTATCAGGTAAGCATACATTTTATTTTCTCTTGTAAGGTGTATACAGTACACGGGTTCATCCATTACTTGTGGGATACCAATACCAAAGCTTTAGGACACGGATGAAGGGAGGAACAAGGCAGGAACTTAAACGGAAGGCACCACTGCCTGCAAGACCTTTCTCCCAAAAATAGCCTCCAAGGAAGCAAAAGTATCAAATTTGTAGAATTTAGAAAAAGTATGAAGCGAAGACCAAGTCACCGCCTTAAAAATCTGTTCAACAGAGGCCTCATTTTTAAAAGCCCAAGTGGAAGCTACCGCTCTAGTGGAATGAGCTGTAATTCTTTCAGGAGGCTGTTGGCCAGCAGTCTCATAAGCTAAACGGATTATGCTTCTCAGCCAAAAGGAAAGAGAAGATGCCAAAGCCTTTAGGCCTCTCCTCTGTTCAGAGTAGACAAAAAACAATGCAGATGTTTGACGAAAATCCTTAGTAGCTTGTAAATAAAACTTTAAAGCACGAACCACGTCAAGATTGTGTAATAGACGTTCCTTCTTTGAAGAAGGATTAGGACACAGTGACGGAAACAACAATCTCCTGATTGATATTCTTATTAGATACCACCTTAGGAAGAAACCCAGGTTTGGTACGCAAAACTACCTTATCTGCATGGAAGATCAGATAAGGGGAATCACACTGTAAGGCAGATAACTCTGAAACTCTTCGAGCCGAAGAGAAAGCTACCAAAAACAGAACTTTCCAAGATAAAAGCTTGATATCTATGGAATGCAGAGGTTCAAACGGAACCCCTTGAAGAACTTTAAGAACTATATTTAAACTCCATGGCGGAGCAACAGGTTTAAACACAGGCTTAATTCTAACTAAAGCCTGACAAAATGCCTGAACGTCTGGAACATCTGACAGACGCTTGTGCAGAAGAATAGACAGAGCAGAAATCTGTCCCTTTAAGGAACTAGCTGACAATCCCTTCTCCAATCCTTCTTGGAGAAAGGATAATATCCTAGGAATCCTGACTTTACTCCATGAGTAACCCTTGGATTCACACCAATGAAGATATTTACACCATATCTTATGATAGATTTTCGTGGTGACAGGCTTTCGAGCCTGAATTAAGGCATCAATGACGAACTCGGAAAAACCACGCTTTGATAAAATCAAGCGTTCAATCTCCAAACAGTCAGCCGCAGAGAAATTAGATTTGGATGTTTGAATGGACCTTGGAGTAGAAGGTCCTGCCTCAGCGGCAGAGTCCATGGTGGAAGGGATGACATGTCCACCAGATCTGCATACTAAGTCCTGCGTGGCCATGCAGGTGCTATCAAAATCACTGAAGCTCTCTCCTGCTTGATCTTGGCATCAGACGAGGGAGGAGAGGAAATGGTGGGAACACATAAGCCAGGCTGAAGGACCAGGGCACTGCTAGAGCATCTATCAGCGCTGCCTGGGGATCCCTTGACCTGGACCCGTAACAAGGAAGCTTGGCGTTCTGAGGAGACGCCATCAGATCCAGTTCTGGTTTGCGCCATAGTTGAATCAGCTGGGCAAATACCTCCGGATGGAGCTCCCACTCCCCCGGATGAAAAGTCTGCCAACTTAGACAATCTGCCTCCCAGTGCTCTACTCCTGGGATATGGATAGCTGAGAGATGGCAAGAGTGAATCTCTGCTCATAGAATTATCTTTGAAACCTCCAACATTGCCAGGGGGCTTCTTGTTCCCCCCTGATGGTTGATATAGGCTACAGTCGTGATATTGTCCGACTGAAATCTGATGAACCTGACCGCAGCTAGTTGAGGCCAAGCCTGAAGAGCATTGAATATCGCTCTCAGTTCCAGAATGTTTATCGGAAGGAGGGATTCCTCTTGAGTCCACGAACCCTGAGCCTTCAGGGAGTTCCAGACTGCGCCCCAGCCCAGAAGGCTGGCATCTGTCATCACTATAGTCCACTCTGGCCTGCGAAAAACTCATTCCCCTGGACAGATGGACCCGAGATAACCACCAGAGAAGAGAATCCCTGGTCTCTTGATCCAGATTTAGCAGAGGGGACAAATCTGTGTAGTCCCCATTCCACTGATTGAGCATGCAAAGTTGCAGTGGTCTGAGATGTAGGCGGGCAAACGGAACTATGTCCATTGCCGCTATCATTAGGTCGATTACTTCCATACACTGAGCCACTGACGGCCGAGAAGTGGAATGAAGAGCACGGCAGGAAGTTAGAAGCTTTCATAACCTGACCTCTGCCAGAAAAATTTTAATTTCTACTGAATCTATCAGTGTTCCTAGGAAGGAAACTCTTGTGAGAGGGGAGAGAGAACTCTTTTCTTCGTTTACCTTCCACCCGTGAGACCTCAGAAAGGCCAGAACAATGTCCGTATGGGACTTGGCGATTTGAAAAGTCGACGCCTGTATCAGAATGTCGTCTAGGTAAGGAGTCACGGCTATGCCCCGTGGCCTTAGAACCGCCAGTAGGGACCCTAGAACCTTCGTAAAGATTCTTGGTGCCGTGGCTAACCCGAAGGGAAGAGCCACCAACTGGTAATGCCTGTCTAACCTGAGGAACTGATGATGATGATCTCTGTGAATCGGAATGTGGAGATAAGCATCCTTTAAGTCCACGGTAGTCATATATTGACCCTCCTGGATCATTGGGAGAATGGTTCGGATAGTCTCCATCTTGAAGGATGGGACCCTGAGAAATTTGTTTAGGATCTTGAGATCCAAGATTGGTCTGAAAGTTCCCTCTTTTTTGGGAACTATAAACAGATTTGAATAGAAGCCCTGCCCCTGTTTCTCCCTTGGAACTGGGTGGATCACTCCCATAACCAGTAGGTCTTGAACACAACGTAAGAATGCCTCTCTCTTTATCTTGTTTACAGATAATTGTGAGATGAAATCTCCCCTTTGGAGATGAAGCTTTGAAGTCCAGAAGATATCCCTGGGAAACAATCTCTAATGCCCAGGGATCCTGGACGTCTCTTGCCGAAGCCTGGGTGAAGAGAGAAAGTCTGCCCCCTACTAGAACCGGTCCCGGATAGGGGGCTACTCCTTCATGCAGTCTTAGAGGCGGCAGCAGGTTTTTTGGCCTGCTTCCCCTTGTTCCAAGCCTGGTTCGGTCTCCAGACCACTGCGCCACTTTTGAAGTTTCGAAATGAACGAAAATTATTCTGTTTGGTCCTTAATTTATTGGACCTATCCTGAGGAAGGGCGTGACCTTTTCCTCCAGTAATATCAGAAATTATCTCCTTCAGGCCCGGCCCGAAAAGGGTCTGTCCTTTGAAGGGGATGTTAAGAAGCTTAGACTTTGAAGTAACGTCTGCTGACCAGGACTTAAGCCATAGCGCCCTGTGCGCCAGAATGGCAAAACCTGAATTCTTAGCCGTTAGTTTGGTTAGATGAAAAACGGCGTCAGAAATAAAGGAATTAGCTAACTTGAGAGCTTTAATCCTGTCTAAAATATCATCTAACGGGGTCTCCACCTGTAGAGCCTCTCAAGAGACTCGAACCAAAAAGCCGCTGCAGCAGTAACTGGGGCAATGCATGCAAGAGGCTGGAGAATAAAACCTTGATGGATAAAAATTTTCTTAAGGAGACCCTCCAATTTTTTAACCATAGGATCTAAGAAAGCACAACTGTCCTCGACGGGGATAGTTGTACGCTTAGCTAGGGTAGAAACAGCACCCTCCACCTTAGGGACTGTCTGCCATGAGTCCCTTATAGCGACATCTATGGGAAACATCTTTTTAAAAGCAGGAGGGGGAGAGAACGGAACACCTGGTCTATCCCATTCCTTATTAATAATTTGCGAAAACCTCTTAGGGACTGGAAAGACATCAGTGTAAACAGGCACTGCAAAGTATTTGTCCATTTTACACAATTTCTCTGGAACTACAATAGGGTCACAGTCATCCAGAGTCGCTAAAACCTCCCTGAGCAATAAGCGGAGATGTTGAAGCTTAAATTTAAAGGCTGTCATTTCAGAATCGGACTGAAGTAGCGTCTTCCCTGAATCTGAAATCTCACCCTCAGATAGCAACTCCCTTGCCACGGCTTCGGAGCATTGTGAGGGTATATCGGACATAGCTACTAAAGCGTCAGAAAGCTCTGTATTTGTTCTAGCCCCAGAGCTGTCTCGCTTTCCCTGTAACCCTGGCAGTTTGGACAATACCTCTGTGAAGGTATTAGTCATAACTGCCGCCATGTCTTGTAAGGAAAACGCATTGGACGCGCTAGATGTACTTGGCGTCACTTGAGCGGGAGTTATAGGTTCTGACACGTGGGGAGAGCTAGATGGCATAACCTCCCTTTTGTCAGTCTGAGAAACCTCTGGTGATAAATCTTTAAATGCCATAATATGGTCTTTATAATTTATAGAAATCTCAGTACATTTGGTACACATTCTAAGAGGGGGTTCCACAATGGCCTCTAAACATATTGAACAAGGAGTTTCCTCTATGTCAGACATGTTTAACAGACTAGTAATGAGACCAGCAAGCTTGGAAAACACTTTAATAAATGTGAAACGGCAATTAAACAAAAACGGTGCTGTGCCTTTAAGAGAAAAAAAACTATCACATAAACTGCAAAACAGTGTTAAAAAGTAGTAAACTTCGAAATTTTTACATTGTGTATAAGGGACTAAAGTAGCATTGCACCAACTTGCAAATGGATGATTAACCCTTTAGGCCCCAAACCGGATTTGAAAAATGTTAAAAAAACGTTAATAAACAGTTAAACACCTTGCCACAGCTCTGCTGTGGCTCCTAACTGCCCTCAAATACGATTTAGGGAAGAAATAAGCCCTCTATAGTGGTCTTCAGATGCTAGTGGACTCCTTTAGGGAAGCTGGATGTCTCAGTCTGAATAAGAACTGCGCATCTAGAGCGCGAAAATAGGCTCCTCCCACCATGCACTCGATGTCAGAGGGCCTTAAGAAAATACTCCTAGGATTATCTGACTAGCCATGTGGAAACTAGGCCCCAAAAAAAGATTTATCACCCTCAGAGAAAAAAAAACGTTCTTTCTATATAACATGTAAACGTTTTGTCACTAAGAAATATGAGTATTAACATGAATATTACCCTTTTTTGTAAGCATGATCCCAGTCGTTGTTAAATCACTGCATCAGGCTTACCTCAATTATACAAGGCTCTGTCAGCATTTTCTAGATCTTATCATCTCTCTAGAAATAAATATACTGACAATACCTCAAGGCAGGTAATCTGCAAACCGTTCCCCCAACTGAAGTCTTTCCCATACTCTTCAGTTATGTGTGAGAACAGCAATGGACCTTAGTTACAAACCGCTAAAGATCATCAACCTCCAGGCAGATTCTTCTTCTAATTTCTGCCTGCGAGTAAAACAGTACAACGCCGGTACCGTTTAAAAATAACAAACTCTTGATTGAAGGTAAAAACTACACTAAGTCACCACATATCTCTTGATACTTCCTATCTTGTCAAGAGTTGCAAGAGAATGACTGGGAGTGGCAGTTAGGGGAGGAGCTATATAGACAGCTCTGCTGTTGGTGTCCTCTTGCAACTTCCTGTTGGGAAGGAGAATATCCCCCAAGTAATGGATGAACCCGTGGACTGGATACACCTTACAAGAGAAAAACATTTTTTTCACTATGTCAAGTCGTACAATTTTAAATATGTTTAGAGCTTACTTGTAACCACTCATATTTTTCCTGTGTTTACCCAGCAGCCAAATTCATTGCTTAGATTTCAAGTAAAATGTGTGACAAGGACATTGCTGCACTTTGAATTACTGTGATAGTACCAAAGAATGTTTGCTGCAGCATCTTATCTAGAAGTATCTATTCATGAATGCTTTTGTAATATTTAGTCGTTTTCTCCCCAATTCTGCTACATTTACCGGTGTACTCCCCAGGTCATATTTAATTGCTGCACCACCCGGCTGAGTTTACAGACCACACGGCTAAAATTAGCTAATATTAAATTATTTCAATATTTATTGCAAAAATGTTATAATATTACAAACTATTGCACTGGCCCCTGTCCCAACCTGGCTAATTTACAAAGCCACTCGAGTAGAGAACACGGTTTACTATATGTAATTAGCTAGCTATGTGTTCGCCGGCGATTACCTCTCATCCGGTACAGAAGAGACCATGGTTCTGCATTCCCTGGGAGTGTACACAACTTCCACATCGTCGGGAGGAAATTCATACAAGTCTCTTACGGGACCGGAGTCTATGACCACAGGATGAGTGACCAGATAATCTTCATAGTCTACTGGGTCTACCGCCTCAGTAAGGGGAACCTTTGAAAGAAAATAGAATGGATTACAAGAAACAGAAAGTAAAAAGGGACATTGAAGTCAAAATTAAACTTTTCATGATTCGACTAGAGCACATAATTTTAAACAACTTTCCAATTCGCTACTATTATTATCAAATGTGCTTTGTACGCTTGATATCCTTTGTTGAAAATCATACATAGGTATGCTCAGGAGCTGCAATGCACTATTAGGAGCTAGCTGCTGATTGGTGGCTGCACGTATATGACTTGTCATTGGCTCAGCTGATGTGTTCAGCTAGCTCCCAGTAGTACCTTGCTGCTCCTTCAATAAAGAATACCAACAGAATGAAGCACATTTGATAACAGAAGTAAATAAGAAAGCTGTTTAACCTAATAGACCAACATGACAGTTCCTTTCCCTGCAGGCCCTGTGATGTCCCCCCCGGCCCCCGTAGTGATATCACAAGAGGGCGGGGCTAGTGTATCCTCTATCGGAATCATGAAATTAAACACAGATAAGCATGATCTTGCTGTAACTAATGTGTTTATAAATACATTGTTCCCTGCATACAATAACAATCAGGGAATAAAACACAGATAAGCATGATCTTGCTATAACTAATGTAGACATACTACAGACCAGTAGCAGAGAAATATTACAGACCTGCAGCATCATAGAGAAATATTACAGACCAGCAGCAGCATACAGAAATACTACAGACCTGCAGCAGCATACAGAAATATTACAGACCTGCAGCAGCATACAGAAATATTACAGACCTGCAGCAGCATACAGAAATATTACAGACCTGCAGCAGCATACAGAAATATTACAGACCAGCAGCAGCACACAGAAATATTACAGACCTGCAGCAGCATACAGAAATACTACAGACCAGCAGCAGCACACAGAAATATTACAGACTTGCAGCAGCATACAGAAATATTACAGACCAGCAGCAGCACACAGAAATATTACAGACCAGCAACAGCATACAGAAATACTACAGACCTGCAACAGCATACAGAAATACTACAGACCTGCAGCAGCATACAGAAATACAACAGACCTGCAGCAGCATACAGAAATATTACAGACCTGCAGCAGCATACAGAAATATTACAGACCTGCAGCAGCATACAGAAATATTACAGACCTGCAGCAGCATACAGAAATATTACAGACTTGCAGCAGCATACAGAAATACTACAGACCTGCAGCAGCATACAGAAATACTACAGACCTGCAGCAGCATACAGAAATACTACAGACCTGCAGCAGCATACAGAAATACTACAGACCAGCAACAGCATACAGAAATATTACAGACCTGCAGCAGCATACAGAAATACTACAGACCTGCAGCAGCATACAGAAATACTACAGACCAGCAACAGCATACAGAAATATTACAGACCAGCAACAGCATACAGAAATACTACAGACCTGCAACAGCATACATAAATACTACAGACCTGCAGCTGCAAACAGAAATACTACAGACCAGCAACAGCATACAGAAATATTACAGACCTGCAGCAGCATAGACATATTACAGACCAGCAGCAGCATACAGACATATTACAGACCAGCAGCTTAGAGAAATACTACAGACCTGCAGAAGCATACAGAAATATTACAGACCAGCAGCAGCATACAGACATATTACAGACCAGCAGCTTAGAGAAATACTACAGACCTGCAGCAGCATACAGAAATATTACAGACCAGCAGCAGCATACAGACATATTACAGACCAGCAGCTTAGAGAAATACTACAGACCTGCAGCAGCATACAGAAATATTACAGACCAGCAGCAGCATACAGAAATATTACAGACCAGCAGCATAGAGAAATACTACAGACCAGCAACAGCATACAGAAATATTACAGACCTGCAGCAGCATACAGAAATATTACAGACCAGCAGCATAGAGAAATACTACAGACCAGCAACAGCATACAGAAATATTACAGACCTGCAGCAGCATACAGACATATTACAGACCAGCAGCAGCATACAGACATATTACAGACCAGCAGCTTAGAGAAATACTACAGACCTGCAGCAGCATACAGAAATATTACAGACCAGCAGCAGCATACAGAAATATTACAGACCAGCAGCAGCATACAGAAATATTACAGACCAGCAACAGCATACATAAATATTACAGACCTGCAGCAGCATACAGACATATTACAGACCAGCAGCAGCATACAGACATATTACAGACTAGCAGCAGCAGACATATTACAGACCAGCAGCAGCATACAAACATATTACAGACTAGCAGCAGCAAACAGACATATTACAGACCAGCAGCAGCATACAAACATATTACAGACTAGCAGCAGCAAACAGACATATTACAGACCAGCAGCAGCATACAAACATATTACAGACTAGCAGCAGCAAACAGACATATTACAGACCAGCAGCAGCATACAAACATATTACAGACTAGCAGCAGCAAACAGACATATTACAGACCAGCAGCAGCATACAAACATATTACAGACTAGCAGCAGCAAACAGACATATTACAGACCAGCAGCAGCATACAAACATATTACAGACTAGCAGCAGCAGCAGACATATTACAGACCAGCAGCAGCATACAAACATATTACAGACTAGCAGCAGCAAACAGACATATTACAGACCAGCAGCAGCATACAAACATATTACAGACTAGCAGCAGCAAACAGACATATTACAGACCAGCAGCAGCATACAAACATATTACAGACTAGCAGCAGCAAACAGACATATTACAGACCAGCAGCAGCATACAAACATATTACAGACTAGCAGCAGCATACAGACATATTACAGACTAGCAGCAGCAAACAGACATATTACAGACCAGCAGCAGCATAGAGAAATACTACAGACCTGCAGCAGCATACAGAAATATTACAGACCAGCAGCAGCATACAGACATATTATAGACCAGCAGCAGCATACAGACATATTATAGACCAGCAGCATACAGAAATGATACAGCAGTACAGTGAACAACTTTGCTTCTGTGCATCAACATTCAGCAATGGGTTAAACTTGCAATGCTTCTTTAACCCTAGGTGTACCAAACACCCTCATATACAGGACAACTGGAAATGTATATACAATGCAGGGTTGTGTTTTGTACTACACAAAACAACTAATTCCCTGTGCAGTTGAGATCATTTGTTTCCTTTTGCAATGAGAGGATAAGTGGTTACTTATTTCTTTTTACCACAACAAAACTGTACTTATCTTATTTACCATAATCTACACGTTTAAAAATAAACAAACAAAAAAATCATCTCTTCCCTACTATCTTGTACTCCAAACCATCCTGCTAAGGAGAACTTGTTTTAAAGAAAAACAATCATAGGGGGAACAAGGCAAAAACGGTTTGGATTTTGTGCCTCATTTAGATCAGGGTTAGTTTTGGCCTCGTTCCCTGTGTGGTATTAAAGTATTAAAGGGTAGTCAGAAAATGACACAATATATTCTTTTCTAGCATGGCATTTTACAACTATGCACCCTGCTCTACTGTGTGTTTAAACTCTGCAAAGGGGCAAAACAGACTATAGAAATGCTGCTCGGGACTTGGGGTGCACTGCAGGTCCCAAGCGGAACCTATCGCTGCTGATTGGATCAGAGATGGGTTCCGCTCAAGACAAGCAGTGCACTGCGGGTTCTGATCAGTGCTTCTATCATTTGTTTTTAAACACACAGTACAGCAGGGTTGATAGTCGTAAAATCATGTTCTCTAAAGGGATAGATCATGTCATTTGTCTACTATTATGGCCTTAAGCTGCTTAGTATGTCTGAAGCCATAAGAAAAACTGAATAGAAGCAATAAAATGCAAAACGTATAACTAAGTTGGTGCAGAATCTCTAGTCTTAAAATTGCAAGCTCTAACAAATTTGAGCATGTAATTTCTCAATTATTAATTGCTCTTTAATATAATATTATAGTGCTTTTTGATATGCATGAAAACAATACTGAAAGTGTTCTGTCCCTTTAAAAAAAACACAAAAACAGTTTTAAGAAACACAGCGAATCAAGTATGTTTATCACAGGTGTACAAGTACAAGACCTGTGCCTAGGGCTGCAGGACTGGGGGGGCAACAAGTTCTACAGCATTATGCCTAACCTCTCGTTTTGCTCTCCAGATTTTGTATTTGTTATATTACAAATCAGTGATGCCTGATTGCCTAGTGGGGGGGGGGGTATGATCATCCCTGAAATCTGGTTATAAGAAATATACGAAGTAAATATTAGTTAAAATTGTTGGAGGGGTTTATGAAGGGCAAATGATTTCCTGTGCCTAGGGCAGCACAAAATTAAATACACTAATATTGTTTTAGTTGAAATAATCTTTATTGTCAGAAAGGAAGACAAGAGACATTATATCTAATACATCATGCTCCTAGTTCAGATAAACATATATTTATATTCATTGTTACAGTCTCAGGACCTCTTATGTTCGATAACGTTTTATAATCACTAATATTGTTTTATAGGGCCAGCTATTGCTTTTTTGCATATTTTTCGCTTTATTTTTTTTTTATTTGTATTGATATTTAAAAAAAAAAAAAAACAAAGTAGTGAGAAAAAAAAAAACTTTATGAACAAAAACAAAAGGAGTGAGAACAAACTTTATTAACAAAACGCTGCTGCACAGTTGATACATGCACATTAAAGAACTATAAACTAATAAAGTCTTACTGTGGCATGGTGTGACCCTCCAACATTTAAGTTTTTATGGAGCTGTGGGGAACCATATTGTCCCGATATCTGTTTTCGTACCTCGGCAGCCACAGTTCTGTAGAAAAAAAAAATGTTGGCATTCAAATTTATATAACCTAGAGTGGAAACAACAATAGGCACTTTTTAAAAAACATTTTTTGTATTAATAACACTAAATTGTATTGTACTTGTGTATTTCTTCTCTATATTATTATATTGTTGTTTAAGTTACTGTTAATTGTTAACATATTTCTTAAAAAGGACAGTAAGTCAAATTTAATATATCATGATTCAGACAGTGCATACAATTTTAAACAACTTTTCAATTTAGTTATATTATCACATTTGCTTCATTCTCTTGGTATCATTTGTTGAAGAGCTAATCTAGGTAGGCTCAGGCGTAGCAGTGTATTACTGGCATATAGCTGGCGATTGGTGGCTGCACATACAGGCCTCTTGTTGGCTCATCCATGTGTTCACTTACTTCCCAGTAGTGCATTGCTGCTCCTCGTTAAAGGATGACGAGAACAAGGCAATTTTGATAATAGAAGTAAATTGGAAAGTGTTTAAAATAAAATGCTCTGTCTGAATCACACAGGTTTGACTTTACTGTCCCTTTAATGTATAACTTTTGTTTAACCAAACATATGAACTGACAGGATGCAACAAAGACAGAATTTGTGTGGGAGACAAAAGTTCCAAAAGAAATGAAATTGCCCACTAGCTACACTGATGTCAAAGCAAAGAATTCTTACAAACAAGCAGGACAGGGAATGATTGTACTGCCCAGAATGATGGCATTTCTACAACAGTTAAAATAAGAACAACTCAAAACTGAATATATGTTGTGTTATTTCTAAAATATGTTAAATCTGTATTTTAAAGGCTGCTACCACTGCACACACACACACACACAAACTGCACACCCACACACACTGTACCCATATACTGCACACACACAAACTGCACACCCATACACACTGTACCCATATACTGCACACACACAAACTGCACACCCATACACACTGTACCCATATACTGCACACACACAAACTGCACACCCACACAAACTGCACACCCACACACACACTGTACCCATAAACTGCACACACACAAACTGCACACCCATACACTAAGCACACACACACACACTGTACCCATATACTGCACACACACAAACTGCACACCCATACACACTGTACCCATATACTGCACACACACAAACTGCACACCCATACACTAAGCACACACACACACACACACACACACTGTACCCATAAACTGCACACACACAAACTGCACACCCATACACTAAGCACACACACACACACTGTACCCATATACTGCACACACACAAACTGCACCCATATACTGCACACACACAAACTGCACACCCATACACACTGTACCCATATACTGCACACCCATACACTAAGCACACACACTGTACCCATATACTGCACACACACAAACTGCACACCCATACACTAAGCACACACACACACACTGTACCCATATACTGCACACACACAAACTGCACCCATATACTGCACACACACAAACTGCACCCATATACTGCACACACAAAAACTGCACACCCATACACACTGTACCCATATACTGCACACCCATACACTAAGCACACACACACACACACACTGTACCCATATACTGCACACCCATACACTAAGCACACACATACACACTGTACCCATATACTGCACACACACACACAAAGTGCACACCCATACACACTGTACCCATATACTGCACACACACACACAAAGTGCACACCCATACACACTGTACCCATATACTGCACACACACACACAAAGTGCACACCCATACACACTGTACCCATATACTGCACACACACACACAAAGTGCACACCCATACACACTGTACCCACAAACTGCACACCCACAAAGTGCACACCCATACACACTGTACCCATATACTGCACACACACAAAATGCACACCAATACACTAAGCACATACACACTGCCCCATAAAAAATCTGAGATCAAACCTTGCAGACCCTCTGTAAGACAAATGCACACACTGAACCTCAGACTAGACCTCTAGGTTCTGAAGCACCTCTGTCAGCCGTACCTCCCATTCAAAACTCCCATATTATCCATGGTCCTGCATCCACATTGTCACCCATATAACCTAATCAGAGCTCTGATAATACTCACGGTCCTGCAGCCATATAACCTAATCAGTGCTCTGATAATACTCATCGTCCTGCAGCCATATAACCTAATCAGAGCTCTGATAATACTCATGGTCCTGCAGCCATATAACCTAATCAGAGCTCTGATAATACTCACGGTCCTGCAGCCATTGTCAGCCATATAACCAATCAGAGCTCTGATAATACTCACGGTCCTGCAGCCATATAACCTAATCAGAGCTCTGATAATACTCATGGTCCTGCAGCCATTGTCAGCCATATAACCTAATCAGAGCTCTGATAATACTCACGGTCCTGCAGCCATTATCAGCCATATAACCTAATCAGAGCTCTGATAATACTCACGGTCCTGCAGCCATTGTCAGCCATATAACCTAATCAGAGCTCTGATAATACTCATGGTCCTGCAGCCATAGTCAGCCATATAACCTAATCAGAGCTCTGATAATACTCATGGTCCTGCAGCCATATAACCTAATCAGAGCTCTGATAATACTCACGGCCCTGCAGCCATTATCAGCCATATAACCTAATCAGAGCTCTGATAATACTCACGGTCCTGCAGCCATATAACCTAATCAGAGCTCTGATAATACTCATGGTCCTGCAGCCATTGTCAGCCATATAACCAATCAGAGCTCTGATAATACTCATGGTCCTGCAGCCATATAACCTAATCAAAGCTCTTATAATACTCACGGTCCTGCAGCCATTGTCAGCCATAAAACCTAATCAGAGCTCTGATAATACTCATGGAACTGCAGCCATTGTCAGCCCTATAACCTAATCAGAGCTCTGATAATACTCATGGTCCTGCAGCCATTGTCAGCCCTATAACCTAATCAGAGCTCTGATAATACTCATGGTCCTGCAGCCATATAACCTAATCAGAGCTCTGATAATACTCACGGTCCTGTAGCCATTGTCAGCCATATAACCTAATCAGAGCTCTGATAATACTCACGGTCCTGCAGCCATTATCAGCCATATAACCTAATCAGAGCTCTGATAATACTCACGGTCCTGCAGCCATTGTCAGCCATATAACCAATCAGAGCTCTGATAATACTCACGGTCCTGCAGCCATTGTCAGCCATATAACCTAATCAGAGCTCTGATAATACTCATGGTCCTGCAGCCATATAACCTAATCAGAGCTCTGATAATACTCATGGTCCTGCAGCCATTGTCAGCCATATAACCAATCAGAGCTCTGATAATACTCATGGTCCTGCAGCCATATAACCTAATCAAAGCTCTTATAATACTCACGGTCCTGCAGCCATTGTCAGCCATAAAACCTAATCAGAGCTCTGATAATACTCATGGTCCTGCAGCCATTGTCAGCCCTATAACCTAATCAGAGCTCTGATAATACTCATGGTCCTGCAGCCATTGTCAGCCCTATAACCTAATCAGAGCTCTGATAATACTCACGGTCCTGTAGCCATTGTCAGCCATATAACCTAATCAGAGCTCTGATAATACTCACGGTCCTGCAGCCATTGTCAGCCATAAAACCTAATCAAAGCTCTGATAATACTCACGGTCCTGCAGCCATTGTCAGCCATAAAACCTAATCAAAGCTCTGATAATACTCACGGTCCTGCAGCCATTGTCAGCCATATAACCAATCAGAGCTCTGATAATACTCACGGTCCTGCAGCCATTGTCAGCCATATAACCAATCAGAGCTCTGATAATACTCACGGTCCTGCAGCCATATAACCAATCAGAGCTCTGATAATACTCACGGTCCTGCAGCCATATAACCAATCAGAGCTCTGATAATACTCACGGTCCTGCAGCCATTGTCAGCCATAAAACCTAATCAAAGCTCTGATAATACTCATGGTCCTGCAGCCATTGTCAGCCATATAACCAATCAGAGCTCTGATAATACTCACGGTCCTGCAGCCATTGTCAGCCATATAACCAATCAGAGCTCTGATAATACTCACGGTCCTGCAGCCATTGTCAGCCATATAACCAATCAGAGCTCTGATAATACTCACGGTCCTGCAGCCATTGTCAGCCATATAACCAATCAGAGCTCTGATAATACTCACGGTCCTGCAGCCATTGTCAGCCATATAACCAATCAGAGCTCTGATAATACTCACAGTCCTGCAGCCATTGTCAGCCATATAACCTAATCAGAGCTCTGATAATACTCACGGTCCTGCAGCCATATAACCTAATCAGAGCTCTGATAATACTCACGGTCCTGCAGCCATATAACCTAATCAGAGCTCTGATAATACTCACGGTCCTGCAGCCATTGTCAGCCATATAACCTAATCAGAGCTCTGATAATACTCATGGTCCTGCAGCCATTGTCAGCCATATAACCTAATCAGAGCTCTGATAATACTCACGGTCCTGCAGCCATATAACCTAATCAGAGCTCTGAAAATACTCATGGTCCTGCAGCCATATAACCTAATCAAAGCTCTGATAATACTCACGGTCCTGCAGCCATTGTCAGCCATATAACCAATCAGAGCTCTGATAATACTCACGGTCCTGCAGCCATTGTCAGCCATATAACCAATCAGAGCTCTGATAATACTCACGGTCCTGCAGCCATTGTCAGCCATATAACCAATCAGAGCTCTGATAATACTCACGGTCCTGCAGCCATTGTCAGCCATATAACCTAATCAGAGCTCTGATAATACTCATGGTCCTGCAGCCATATAACCTAATCAGAGCTCTGATAATACTCACGGTCCTGCAGCCATTGTCAGCCATATAACCTAATCAGAGCTCTGATAATACTCATGGTCCTGCAGCCATTGTCAGCCATATAACCTAATCAGAGCTCTGATAATACTCACGGTCCTGCAGCCATTGTCAGCCATATAACCAATCAGAGCTCTGATAATACTCACGGTCCTGCAGCCATTGTCAGCCATATAACCAATCAGAGCTCTGATAATACTCACGGTCCTGCAGCCATTGTCAGCCATATAACCAATCAGAGCTCTGATAATACTCACGGTCCTGCAGCCATTGTCAGCCATATAACCTAATCAGAGCTCTGATAATACTCATGGTCCTGCAGCCATATAACCTAATCAGAGCTCTGATAATACTCACGGTCCTGCAGCCATTGTCAGCCATATAACCTAATCAGAGCTCTGATAATACTCATGGTCCTGCAGCCATTGTCAGCCATATAACCTAATCAGAGCTCTGATAATACTCATGGTCCTGCAGCCATTGTCAGCCATATAACCTAATCAGAGCTCTGAAAATACTCATGGTCCTGCAGCCATTGTCAGCCATATAACCTAATCAGAGCTCTGATAATACTCACGGTCCTGCAGCCATTGTCAGCCATATAACCTAATCAGAGCTCTGAAAATACTCATGGTCCTGCAGCCATATAACCTAATCAGGAGTTCTGATAATACCCATGGTCCTGCAGCCATTGTCAGCCATATAACCTAATCAGAGCTCTGATAATACTCATGGTCCTGCAGCCATATAACCTAATCAGAGCTCTGATAATACTCACGGTCCTGCAGCCATTGTCAGCCATATAACCTAATCAGAGCTCTGAAAATACTCATGGTCCTGCAGCCATTGTCAGCCATATAACCTAATCAGAGTTCTGATAATACCCATGGTCCTGCAGCCATTGTCAGCCATATAACCTAATCAGAGCTCTGATAATACTCATGGTCCTGCAGCCATATAACCTAATCAGAGCTCTGATAATACTCACGGTCCTGCAGCCATTGTCAGCCATATAACCTAATCAGAGCTCTGATAATACTCACGGTCCTGTAGCCATTGTCAGCCATATAACCTAATCAGAGCTCTGATAATACTCACGGTCCTGCAGCCATTATCAGCCATATAACCTAATCAGAGCTCTGATAATACTCACGGTCCTGCAGCCATTGTCAGCCATAAAACCTAATCAAAGCTCTGATAATACTCACGGTCCTGCATCCATTGTCAGCCATAAAACCTAATCAAAGCTCTGATAATACTCACGGTCCTGCAGCCATTGTCAGCCATAAAACTTAATCAGAGCTCTGATAATACTCACGGTCTTGCAGCCATTGTCAGCCATAAAACTTAATCAGAGCTCTGATAATACTCACGGTCCTGCAGCCATTGTCAGCCATATAACCTAATCAGAGCTCTGAAAATACTCATGGTCCTGCAGCCATTGTCAGCCATATAACCTAATCAGAGCTCTGATAATACTCACGGTCCTGCAGCCATTGTCAGCCATATAACCTAATCAGAGCTCTGATAATACTCACGGTCCTGCAGCCATTGTCAGCCATATAACCTAATCAGAGCTCTGAAAATACTCATGGTCCTGCAGCCATATAACCTAATCAGAGCTCTGATAATACTCATGGTCCTGCAGCCATTGTCAGCCATATAACCAATCAGAGCTCTGAAAATACTCATGCTGCACTGACAGCCAGGCAGAACTCTAAACCATGCTGTGTGCCAACGCACAATGAAAAGAGAAGCAGCACCCCTCATCCATTAGGGATGTAAAAAAAATGTTGCAATTGTTTGGAAAAGTGCAGGAACTCAATTTACATCTAGCTTCTGACTGGCTACAGAAAAAGATCCCAAAGTGTGTATCCTTGAACTGCTCTGTAACTGCAAACCCAGCGATGCCAACAAATAGTTTTTTATTTAGTGTTTAACTGTCAATACACACTCACTAATAAAGGCCTTAAACTTGTTTGTTTTATACCAGAGCAGAGCATGTTTTGTCTATGATAAATATCTTCCAAAGGTACTTCCCAGAGGAAAGAGGAAAGGGATTTTCTGGTGAGGAGTTATCCCAATGGAAGAAATAGAAACTTACAGTGCGCTTTCCAAAACATGTACAGGTATACCTCACTTTACAGCGCTTCACTTTACAGCACTTTGCTAATACAGTGCTCTGTGGAGCTGAAGTTCAGCCTCCAAGGATTTTGAAACAGTGCTGTAAATCATTGTGAGATTGCTAGAAAAGTGACTGGCACCATTTTGTTATGCTTAGTTCACTCTGTTTACAGCATTACAGTGCAATCTGTGTCTCAGTGCTATAGTCTGGCAAATTTTTCTACAGTAATTGTCACTATTTTATAGGTGCAGTATTTATTGAATACTAATGTAATACTGTGCTGTGCTAGTGTTAAACTAAACGTAGCACTGCTGCAACCCTAATATATGTTAGTTTAAATGTTTTTTAAAGTCTTTAAACACACTGGCAAGTGAATAAAAAGCTAAAACTGCCTTGTTTCACTTTAAGGCGGTTTTCACTTTACAGCGGGGCTCCGGTCCCTAACCCGATGTATGAGCGGGGTATACCTGTATCCTAATTATACAACAGTGAACCCTCCCCAAATACATTTCAGCTGGGCACATTAATTCATTTAATCCTTTGTTGCTAAATTGCACTGCCTGACAATTATTCAGTGTAACACCATCACTATTCAATTATTCTGCACCTATGAATAATTACATTTCTAACTGTTACTATAATTTTTCCATTTATATAACAAAAAATGTATTCTGGAGAACTGAATATTGCAAAATAAAAAAAAAACAGCAGAAGCACAGTAAAAAGATAAACCCTGCCTTTCTAAAGATCATACAAACCCAATTCTTACAATGATAATGGGGCACACTAGTATTACAGCAACTAGCGAATAATGTCACCCGGAATTAAAGGGATACATAATGCAACAATACCTCCAAAAGGGATCTCACTCATGGGACATGTTCTGTAGCTGGTCCTAAACAGAATACAGCTAGTAACAGAAGGCTACTTGTGTATGCTGCTCGAAAGTGGCAGCTCTGGAGTGGACTTTAACCTCTACAAAAAGGGGTTAAACTCATAAGTAAAAATAAAGTTAGCAACAAGAATCGTTAAATATTAAATAACCTCTTACAAATTACAGCATTTTATGATTGCAGTGCTATGTCACTTTAACAGTGACAGTGGTGTATCTGTTAAATGATGGGTAAACAATCTTAGGGACACAATGAGTTAAACATTGAATATGTTTCTGTTATGTTCTTGCTGTGATTTAATCTATTTTACTGTTTTCTATTTATTGTTACCTGCAGTTGTGCAGTGCAGATCACAACCACTTAAACTGGTAAAAACTATTTGAGAAAAACTGGATTTAGATAGCTAGAAAAATGTCACATCTGAATACAAATGACACAATGTGACTAACTACACAAATGCTAATTTATTGATTCTATTAATACAAATAATGAGGCCATTCCAGCTCATTTATTTCAGTTCTGACAGATTGTGTTTTCTTTATAATAATGTACAGAGCTGTATTCCATCCCCCACTAGCGGGGTTATTGTGCCTGTCAGTGGGAGATGAAGAACTACAGACTGCCCCCATCCCAGGCTCCAGCCCCGACTCCCAGTGATCCCTCTGCTGCGCCCCAGTGATCCCTCTGCTGCGCCCAAGCACAGGCCGCCATGAGAAATGCAGGTGATGTCCCCAGCTAGGCCCTCTGTTCCCGGGTATCCCATGCAATCTAACCGGGCTCCTCTACCCACCACGTATTGAGAACCAGGAGTAGAGGAACTAACTGTCCCGGGGCCTCCGCCCATTTACCTGCTGATTTTCTGTGCGAAGGCGCGGCGCTCTGCCATGTCTGCCTCGGTGCCCGCCGGCTGAGGACACGGGGGAGACGGGAGCGCCTGGAACAGGGAGAGCGGTGCGGTCTACTCCTGGTACTCCAGAGCAGCGGACAGGGCCGGCTAGTACCGTAATGCTGCTAAGGGATGCGCCTCCTCCTCCTAGGCACTGTCTGTTACACAGCGGGAGGAGGAGTAGTGCCAGAGATAGAGGCAGGCAGCAGCTTATATTATATATCAGTGAGTAGTGCCAGACAGAGAGGCAGCAGCTTATATTATATATCAGTGAGTAGTGCCAGAGAGAGAGGCAGCAGCTTATATTATATATCAGTGAGTAGTGCCAGAGAGAGAGGCAGCAGATTATATTATATATCAGTGAGTAGTGCCAGAGAGAGAGGCAGCAGCTTATATTATATATCAGTGAGTAGTGCCAGAGAGAGAGGCAGCAGCTTATATTATATATCAGTGAGTAGTGCCAGAGAGAGAGGCAGGCAGCAGCTTATATTATATATCAGTGAGTAGTGCCAGAGATAGAGGCAGGCAGCAGCTTATATTATATATCAGTGAGTAGTGCCAGAGATAGAGGCAGGCAGCAGCTTATATTATATATCACTGAGTAGTGCCAGAGAGAGAGGCAGCAGCTTATATTATATATCAGTGAGTAGTGCCAGAGATAGAGGCAGGCAGCAGCTTATATTATATATCAGTGAGTAGTGCCAGAGATAGAGGCAGGCAGCAGCTTATATTATATATCAGTGAGTAGTGCCAGAGAGAGAGGCAGCAGCTTATATTATATATCAGTGAGTAGTGCCAGAGTGAGAGGCAGCAGCTTATATTATATATCAGTGAGTAGTGCCAGAGAGAGAAGCAGCAGCTTATATTATATATCAGTGAGTAGTGCCAGAGAGAGAGGCAGCAGCTTATATTATATATCAGTGAGTAGTGCCAGAGAGAGAGGCAGGCAGCAGCTTATATTATATATCAGTGAGTAGTGCCAGAGATAGAGGCAGGCAGCAGCTTATATTATATATCAGTGGAGTAGTGCCAGAGATAGAGGCAGGCAGCAGCTTATATTATATATCAGTGAGTAGTGCCAGAGATAGAGGCAGGCAGCAGCTTATATTATATATCAGTGAGTAGTGCCAGAGATAGAGGCAGGCAGCAGCTTATATTATATATCAGTGAGTAGTGCCAGAGAGAGAGGCAGCAGCTTATATTATATATCAGTGAGTAGTGCCAGAGAGAGAGGCAGCAGCTTATATTATATATCAGTGAGTAGTGCCAGAGAGAGAGGCAGCAGCTTATATTATATATCAGTGAGTAGTGCCAGAGATAGAGGCAGGCAGCAGCTTATATTATATATCAGTGAGTAGTGCCAGAGATAGAGGCAGGCAGCAGCTTATATTATATATCAGTGAGTAGTGCCAGAGAGAGAGGCAGGCAGCAGCTTATATTATATATCAGTGAGTAGTGCCAGAGAGAGAGGCAGCAGCTTATATTATATATCAGTGAGTAGTGCCAGAGAGAGAGGCAGCAGCTTATATTATATATCAGTGAGTAGTGCCAAAGAGAGAGAGAGAGGCATCAGCTTATATTATATATCAGTGAGTAGTGCCAGAGAGAGAGGCAGCAGCTTATATTATATATCAGTGAGTAGTGCCAGAGAGAGAGGCAGCAGCTTATATTATATATCAGTGAGTAGTGCCAGAGATAGAGGCAGGCAGCAGCTTATATTATATATCAGTGAGTAGTGCCAGAGATAGAGGCAGGCAGCAGCTTATATTATATATCAGTGAGTAGTGCCAGAGATAGAGGCAGGCAGCAGCTTATATTATATATCAGTGAGTAGTGCCAGAGAGAGAGGCAGCAGCTTATATTATATATCAGTGAGTAGTGCCAGAGAGAGAGGCAGCAGCTTATATTATATATCAGTGAGTAGTGCCAGAGAGGCAGCAGCTTATATTATATATCAGTGAGTAGTGCCAGAGAGAGAGGCAGCAGCTTATATTATATATCAGTGAGTAGTGCCAAAGACAGAGGCAGCAGCTTATATTATATATCAGTGAGTAGTGCCAGAGAGAGAGGCAGCAGCTTATATTATATATCAGTGAGTAGTGCCAGAGAGAGAGGCAGCAGCTTATATTATATATCAGTGAGTAGTGCCAGAGTGAGAGGCAGCAGCTTATATTATATATCAGTGAGTAGTGCCGGAGTGAGATGAAGCAGCTTATATTATATATCAGTGAGTAGTGCCAGACAGAGAAGCAGCAGCTTATATTATATATCAGTGAGTAGTGCCAGAGAGAGAGGCAGCAGCTTATATTATATATCAGTGAGTAGTGCCAGAGAGAGAGGCAGCAGCTTATATTATATATCAGTGAGTAGTGCCAGAGAGAGAGGCAGCAGCTTATATTATATATCAGTGAGTAGTGCCAGAGAGAGAGGCAGCAGCTTATATTATATATCAGTGAGTAGTACCAGAGAGAGAGGCAGCATCTTATATTATATATCAGTGAGTAGTGCCAGAGAGAGAGGCAGCAGCTTATATTATATATCAGTGAGTAGTGCCAGAGAGAGAGGCAGCAGCTTATATTATATCTCAGTGAGTAGTGCCAGAGAGAGAGGTAGTAGCTTATATTATATATCAGTGAGTAGTGCCAGAGATGGAGGCAGCAGATTATATTATATATCAGTGAGTAGTGCCAGAGAGAGAGGCAGCAGCTTATATTATATATCAGTGAGTAGTGCCAGAGAGAGAGGCAGCAGCTTATATTATATTTCAGTGAGTAGTGCCAGAGAGAGAGGTAGTAGCTTATATTATATATCAGTGAGTAGTGCCAGAGAGGCAGGAGCTTATATTATATATCAGTGAGTAGTGCCAGAGAGGCAGCAGCTTATATTATATATCAGTGAGTAGTGCCAAAGAGAGAGAGAGAGGCATCAGCTTATATTATATATCAGTGAGTAGTGCCAGAGAGAGAGGCAGCAGCTTATATTATATATCAGTGAGTAGTGCCAAAGAGAGAGAGAGAGGCATCAGCTTATATTATATATCAGTGAGTAGTGCCAGAGAGAGAGGCAGCAGCTTATATTATATATCAGTGAGTAGTGCCAGAGTGAGAGGCAGCAGCTTATATTATATATCAGTGAGTAGTGCCAGAGATAGAGGCAGCAGCTTATATTATATATCAGTGAGTAGTGCCAGAGAGAGAGGCAGCAGCTTATATTATATATCAGTGAGTAGTGCCAGAGAGAGAGGCAGCAGCTTATATTATATATCACTGAGTAGTGCCAGAGAGAGAGGCAGCAGCTTATATTATATATCAGTGAGTAGTGCCAGAGTGAGAGGCAGCAGCTTATATTATATATCAGTGAGTAGTGCCAGAGAGAGAGGTAGCAGCTTATATTATATATCAGTGAGTAGTGCCAGAGATAGAGGCAGGCAGCAGCTTATATTATATATCAGTGAGTAGTGCCAGAGAGAGAGGCAGCAGCTTATATTATATATCAGTGAGTAGTGCCAGAGAGAGAGGCAGCAGCTTATATTATATATCAGTGAGTAGTGCCAGAGAGAGAGGCAGCAGCTTATATTATATATCAGTGAGTAGTGCCAGAGAGAGAGGCAGCAGCTTATATTATATATCAGTGAGTAGTGCCAGAGAGAGAGGCAGCAGCTTATATTATATATCAGTGAGTAGTGCCAGAGAGAGAGGCAGCAGCTTATATTATATATCAGTGAGTAGTGCCAGAGAGAGAGGCAGCAGCTTATATTATATATCAGTGAGTAGTGCCAGAGAGAGAGGCAGCAGCTTATATTATATATCAGTGCAGTAGTGCCAGAGAGAGCAGGCAGCAGCTTATATTATATATCAGTGAGTAGTGCCAGAGAGAGAGGCAGCAGCTTATATTATATATCAGTGAGTAGTGCCAGAGAGAGAGACAGCAGCTTATATTATATATCAGTCAGTAGTGCCAGAGAGAGAGGCAGCAGCTTATATTATATATCAGTGAGTAGTGCCAGAGAGAGAGGCAGCAGCTTATATTATATATCAGTCAGTAGTGCCAGAGAGAGAGGCAGCAGCTTATATTATATATCAGTGAGTAGTGCCAGAGAGAGAGGCAGCAGCTTATATTATATATCAGTGAGTAGTGCCAGAGATAGAGCAGGCAGCAGCTTATATTATATATCAGTGAGTAGTGCCAGAGAGAGAGGCAGCAGCTTATATTATATATCAGTGAGTAGTGCCAGAGTGAGAGGCAGCAGCTTATATTATATATCAGTGAGTAGTGCCAGAGTGAGAGGCAGCAGCTTATATTATATATCAGTGAGTAGTGCCAGAGAGAGAAGCAGCAGCTTATATTATATATCAGTGAGTAGTGCCAGAGATAGAGGCAGGCAGCAGCTTATATTATATATCAGTGAGTAGTGCCAGAGTGAGATGAAGCAGCTTATATTATATATCAGTGAGTAGTGCCAGAGAGAGAGGCAGCAGCTTATATTATATATCAGTGAGTAGTGCCAGAGAGAGAGGCAGCAGCTTATATTATATATCAGTGAGTAGTGCCAGAGAGAGAGGCAGCAGCTTATATTATATATCAGTGAGTAGTGCCAGAGTGAGAGGCAGCAGCTTATATTATATATCAGTGAGTAGTGCCAGAGAGAGAGGCAGCAGCTTATATTATATATCAGTGAGTAGTGCCAGAGAGAGAGGCAGCAGCTTATATTATATATCAGTGAGTAGTGCCAGAGAGGCAGCAGCTTATATTATATATCAGTGAGTAGTGCCAGAGAGAGAGGCAGCAGCTTATATTATATATCAGTGAGTAGTGCCAGAGAGAGAGGCAGCAGCTTATATTATATATCAGTGAGTAGTGCCAGAGAGAGAGAGGCAGCAGCTTATATTATATATCAGTGAGTAGTGCCAGAGAGAGAGGCAGCAGCTTATATTATATATCAGTGAGTAGTGCCAGAGATAGAGGCAGCAGCTTATATTATATATCAGTGAGTAGTGCCAGAGAGAGAAGCAGCAGCTTATATTATATATCAGTGAGTAGTGCCAGAGTGAGAGGCAGCAGCTTATATTATATATCAGTGAGTAGTGCCAGAGAGAGAGACAGCAGCTTATATTATATATCAGTGAGTAGTGCCAGAGAGAGAGGCAGCAGCTTATATTATATATCAGTGAGTAGTGCCAGAGATGAGAGGCAGCAGCTTATATTATATATCAGTGAGTAGTGCCAGAGAGAGAAGCAGCAGCTTATATTAATATCAGTGAGTAGTGCCAGAGAGAGAGGCAGCAGCTTATATTATATATCAGTGAGTAGTGCCAGAGAGAGAGGGCAGCAGCTTATATTATACTTATCAGTGAGTAGTGCCAGAGAGAGAGGCAGCAGCTTATATTATATATCAGTGAGTAGTGCCAGAGTGAGAGCAGCAGCTTATATTATATATCAGTGAGTAGGTGCCAGAGAGAGAGCAGCAGCTTATATTATATATCAGTGAGTAGTGCCAGAGATAGAGGCAGCCAGCTTCTATTATATATCAGTGAGTAGTGCCAGAGAGAGAGGCAGCAGCTTATATTATATATCAGTGAGTAGTGCCAGAGAGAGAGGCAGCAGCTTATATTATATATCAGTGAGTAGTGCCAGAGAGAGAGGCAGCAGCTTATATTATATATCAGTGAGTAGTGCCAGAGAGAGAGGCAGCAGCTTATATTATATATCAGTGAGTAGTGCCAGAGAGAGAGGCAGCAGCTTATATTATATATCAGTGAGTAGTGCCAGAGAGAGAGGCAGCAGCTTATATTATATATCAGTGAGTAGTGCCAGAGAGAGACAGCAGCTTATATTATATATCAGTGAGTAGTGCCAGAGTGAGAAGCAGCAGCTTATATTATATATCAGTGAGTAGTGCCAGAGAGAGAGGCAGCAGCATAATATTATATATCAGTGAGTAGTGCCAGAGAGAGAGGCAGCAGCTTATATTATATATCAGTGAGTAGTGCCAGAGAGGCAGCAGCTTATATATATATCAGTGAGTAGTGCCAGAGAGAGAGGCAGCAGCTTATATTATATATCAGTGAGTAAGTGCCAGAGAGGCAGCAGCTTATATTATATATCAGTGAGTAGTGCCAGAGAGAGAGGCAGCAGCTTATATATATATCAGTGGAGTAGTGCCAGAGAGAGAGGCAGCAGCTTATATTATATATCAGTGAGTAGTGCCAGAGAGGCAGCAGCTTATATTATATATCAGTGAGTAGTGCCAGAGAGAGAGGCAGCAGCTTATATTATATATCAGTGAGTAGTGCCAGAGTGAGAGGCAGCAGCTTATATTATATATCAGTGAGTAGTGCCAGAGAGAGAGGCAGCAGCTTATATTATATATCAATGAGTAGTGCCAGAGTGAGAGGCAGCAGCTTATATTATATATGAGTGAGTAGTGCCAGAGAGAGAGGCAGCAGCTTATATTATATATCAGTGAGTAGTGCCAGAGATAGAGGCAGGCAGCAGCTTATATTATATATCAGTGAGTAGTGCCAGAGATAGAGGCAGGCAGCAGCTTATATTATATATCAGTGAGTAGTGCCGGAGTGAGATGAAGCAGCTTATATTATATATCAGTGAGTAGTGCCAGAGAGAGAGGCAGCAGCTTATATTATATATCAGTGAGTAGTGCCAGAGAGAGAGGCAGCAGCTTATATTATATATTAGTGAGTAGTGCCAGAGAGAGAGGCAGCAGCTTATTTATATATCAGTGAGTAGTGCCAGAGTGAGAGGCAGCAGCTTATATTATATATCAGTGAGTAGTGCCAGAGAGAGAGGCAGCAGCTTATATTATATATCAGTGAGTAGTGCCAGAGAGAGGCAGCAGCTTATATTATATATCAGTGAGTAGTGCCAGAGAGGCAGCAGCTTATATTATATCAGTGAGTAGTGCCAGAGAGAGAGGCAGCAGCTTATATTATATATCAGTGAGTAGTGCCAGAGAGAGAGGCAGCAGCTTATATTATATATCAGTGAGTAGTGCCAGAGAGAGAGGCAGCAGTTTATATTATATATCAGTGAGTAGTACCAGAGTGAGAGGCAGCAGCTTATATTATATATCAGTGAGTAGTGCCAGAGAGAGAGGCAGCAGCTTATATTATATATCAGTGAGTAGTGCCAGAGAGAGAGGCAGCAGCTTATATTATATATCAGTGAGTAGTGCCAGAGAGAGAGGCAGCAGCTTATATTATATATCAGTGAGTAGTGCCAGAGTGAGAGGCAGCAGCTTATATTATATATCAGTGAGTAGTGCCAGAGACAGAGGCAGCAGCTTATATTATATATCAGTGAGTAGTGCCAGAGAGAGAAGCAGCAGCTTATATTATATATCAGTGAGTAGTGCCAGAGAGAGAGGCAGCAGCTTATATTATATATCAGTGAGTAGTGCCAAAGAGAGAGGCAGCAGCTTATATTATATATCAGTGAGTAGTGCCAGAGAGAGAGGCAGCAGCTTATATTATATATCAGTGAGTAGTGCCAGACAGAGAAGCAGCAGCTTATATTATATATCAGTGAGTAGTGCCAGAGAGAGAGGCAGCAGCTTATATTATATATCAGTGAGTAGTGCCAGAGAGAGAGGCAGCAGCTTATATTATATATCAGTGAGTAGTACCAGAGTGAGAGGCAGCAGCTTATATTATATATCAGTGAGTAGTGCCAGAGAGAGAGGCAGCAGCTTATATTATATATCAGTGAGTAGTGCCAGAGAGAGAGGCAGCAGCTTATATTATATATCAGTGAGTAGTGCCAGAGAGAGAGACAGCAGCTTATATTATATATCAGTGAGTAGTGCCAGAGAGAGAGGCAGCAGCTTATATTATATATCAGTGAGTAGTGCCAGAGTGAGAGGCAGCAGCTTATATTATATATCAGTGAGTAGTGCCAGAGAGAGAGGCAGCAGATTATATTATATATCAGTGAGTAGTGCCAGAGAGAGAAGCAGCAGCTTATATTATATATCAGTGAGTAGTGCCAGAGAGAGAGGCAGCAGCTTATATTATATATCAGTGAGTAGTGCCAGCGAGAGAGGCAGCAGCTTATATTATATATCAGTGAGTAGTGCCAGAGTGAGAGGCAGCAGCTTATATTATATATCAGTGAGTAGTGCCAGAGTGAGAGGCAGCAGCTTATATTATATATCAGTGAGTAGTGCCAGAGAGAAAGGCAGCAGCTTATATTATATATCAGTGAGTAGTGCCAGAGAGAGAGGCAGCAGCTTATATTATATATCAGTGAGTAGTGCCAGAGAGAGAGGCAGCAGCTTATATTATATATCAGTGAGTAGTGCCAGAGAGAGAGGCAGCAGCTTATATTATATATCAGTGAGTAGTGCCAGAGAGAGAGGCAGCAGCTTATATTATATATCAGTGAGTAGTGCCAGAGTGAGAGGCAGCAGCTTATATTATATATCAGTGAGTAGTGCCAAAGAGAGACAGCAGCTTATATTATATATCAGTGAGTAGTGCCAGAGATAGAGGCAGGCAGCAGCTTATATTATATATCAGTGAGTAGTGCCAGAGAGAGAAGCAGCAGCTTATATTATATATCAGTGAGTAGTGCCAGAGTGAGAGGCAGCAGCTTATATTATATATCAGTGAGTAGTGCCAGAGAGAGAGGCAGCAGCTTATATTATATATCAGTGAGTAGTGCCAAAGAGAGAGAGAGAGGCATCAGCTTATATTATATATCAGTGAGTAGTGCCAGAGAGAGAAGCAGCAGCTTATATTATATATCAGTGAGTAGTGCCAGAGAGAGAGGCAGCAGCTTATATTATATATCAGTGAGTAGTGCCAGAGAGAGAGGCAGCAGCTTATATTATATATCAGTGAGTAGTGCCAGAGAGAGAAGCAGCAGCTTATATTATATATCAGTGAGTAGTGCCAGAGAGAGAGGCAGCAGCTTATATTATATATCAGTGAGTAGTGCCAGAGAGAGAGGCAGCATCTTATATTATATATCAGTGAGTAGTGCCAGAGTGAGAGGCAGCAGCTTATATTATATATCAGTGAGTAGTGCCAGAGTGAGAGGCAGCAGCTTATATTATATATCAGTGAGTAGTGCCAGAGTGAGAGGCAGCATCTTATATTATATATCAGTGAGTAGTGCCAGAGTGAGAGGCAGCAGCTTATATTATATATCAGTGAGTAGTGCCAGAGTGAGAGGCAACAGCTTATATTATATATCAGTGAGTAGTGCCAGAGTGAGAGGCAGCATCTTATATTATATATCAGTGAGTAGTGCCAGAGTGAGAGGCAGCAGCTTATATTATATATCAGTGAGTAGTGCCAGAGAGAGAGGCAGCAGCTTATATTATATATCAGTGAGTAGTGCCAGAGATAGAGGCAGGCAGCTTATATTATATATCAGTGAGTAGTGCCAGAGAGAGAGGCAGCAGCTTATATTATATATCAGTGAGTAGTGCCAGAGAGAGAGGCAGCAGCTTATATTATATATCAGTGAGTAGTGCCAAAGAGAGAGAGAGAGGCATCAGCTTATATTATATATCAGTGAGTAGTGCCAGAGAGAGAAGCAGCAGCTTATATTATATATGAGTGAGTAGTGCCAGAGAGAGAGACAGCAGCTTATATTATATATCAGTGAGTAGTGCCAGAGAGAGAGGCAGCAGCTTATATTATATATCAGTGAGTAGTGCCAGAGTGAGAGGCAGCAGCTTATATTATATATCAGTGAGTAGTGCCAGAGAGAGAGGCAGCAGCTTATATTATATATCTGAGTGAGTAGTGCCAGAGAGAGAGGCAGCAGCTTATATTATATATCAATGAGTAGTGCCAGAGTGAGAGGCAGCAGCTTATGTTATATATCAGTGAGTAGTGCCAGAGAGAGAGACAGCAGCTTATATTATATATCAGTGAGTAGTGCCAGAGAGAGAGGCAGCAGCTTATATTATATATCAGTGAGTAGTGCCAGAGAGAGAGGCAGCAGCTTATATTATATATCAGTGAGTAGTGCCAGAGAGAACAAGAGGTTGTACATTATCATAGTGAGCATTTTCACTTCTCTACACTATACGAACAACAAGAGGTTGTACATTATCATAGTGAGCATTTTCACTTCTCTACACTATACGAACAACAAGAGGTTGTACATTATCATAGTGAGCATTTTTACTTCTCTACACTATACGAACAACAAGAAAGGTTGCTCATTATCATAGTGAGCATTTTCACTTCTCTACACTATACGAACAACAAGAGAGGTTGTACATTATCATAGTGAGCATTTTCACTTCTCTACACTATACGAAAAACAAGAGAGGTTGCACATTATAATAGTGAGCATTTTCACTTCTCTACACTATAGGAACATCAAGAGAGGTTGTACATTATCATAGTAAGCAGTTTCACTTCTCTACACTATACGAACAACAAGAGAGGTTGTACATTATCATAGTGAGCATTTTCACTTCTCTACACTATACGAACAACAAGAGCGATTGCACATTATCATAGTGAGCATTTTCACTTCTCTACACTATAGGAACATCAAGAGAGGTTGTACATTATCATAGTAAGCAGTTTCACTTCTCTACACTATACGAACAACAAGAGAGGTTGTACATTATCATAGTGAGCATTTTCACTTCTCTACACTATACGAACAAGAGAGGTTGTACATTATCATAGTGAGCATTTTCACTTCTCTACACTATAGGAACAACAAGAGAGGGTGTACATTATCATAGTGAGCATTTTCACTTCTCTACACTATACGAACAACAAGAGAGGTTGTACATTATCATAGTGAGCATTTTCACTTCTCTACACTATACGAACAACAAGAGAAGTTGTACATTATCATAGTGAGCATTTTCACTTCTCTACACTATAGGAACAAGAGAGGTTGTACATTATCATAGTGAGCATTTTCACTTCTCTATACTATAGGATCAACAAGAGAGGTTATATATTATCATAGTGAGCAGTTTCACTTATCTACACTATACAAACAAGAGAGTTAGTATATTATCATAGTGAGCATTTTCACTTCTCTACACTATACGAACAACAAGAGAGGTTGTACATTATCATAGTGAGCATTTTCACTTCTCTACACTATACAAACAACAAAAGAGGTTGTACATTATCATAGTGAGCATTTTCACTTCTCTACACTATACAAACAACAAGAGGTTGTACATTATCATACTGAGCATTTTCTCTTATCTACACTATACAAACAAGAGAGGTTTTACTTTATCATAGTGAGCATTTTCACTTCTCTACACTATACGAACAACAAGAGAGGTTGTACATTATCATAGTGAGCATTTTTACTTCTCTACACTATACGAACAACAAGAGGTTGTACATTATCATAGTGAGCATTTTCACTTCTCTACACTATACGAACAACAAGAGTTTGTACATTATCATAGTGAGCATTTTCACTTCTCTACACTATACGAACAACAAGAGGTTGTACATTATCATAGTGAGCATTTTCACTTCTCTACAATATATGAACAACAAGAGGTTGTACATCATCATAGTGAGCATTTTCACTTCTCTACACTATACGAACAACAAGAGAGGTTGTACATTAGCATAGTGAGCATTTTAACTTCTCTACACTATACGAACAACAAGAGAGGTTGTACATTATCATAGTGAGCATTTTCACTTCTCTACACTATACGAACAACAAGAGAGGTTGTACATTATCATAGTGAGCATTTTCACTTCTTTACACTATACGAACAACAAGAGAGGTTGTATATTATGATAGTGAGCATTTTCACTTCTCTACACTATACGAACAACAAGAGAGGTTGTACATTGTCATAGTGAGCATTTTACTTATCTACACTATACAAACAAGAAAGGTTGTACATTATCATAGTGAGCATTTTCACTTCTCTACAATATGCAAACAACAAGAGAGGTTGTACATTATCATACTGAGCATTTTCTCTTATCTACACTATACAAACAAGAGAGGTTTTACTTTATCATAGTGAGCATTTTCACTTCTCTACACTATACGAACAACAAGAGAGGTTGTACATTATCATAGTGAGCATTTTTACTTCTCTACACTATACGAACAACAAGAGGTTATACATTATCATAGTGAGCATTTTCACTTCTCTACACTATACAAACAACAAGAGTTTGTACATTATCATAGTGAGCATTTTCACTTCTCTACACTATACGAACTACAAGAGAGGTTGTACATTGTCATAGTGAGCATTTTACTTATCTACACTATACAAACAAGAGAGGTTGTACATTATCATAGTGAGCATTTTCACTTCTCTACAATATACAAACAACAAGAGAGGTTGTACATTATCATAGTGAGCATTTTCACTTCTCTACACTATACGAACAACAAGAGAGGTTGTACATTATCATAGTGAGCATTTTCACTTCTCTACACTATGCAAAAAAAAGAGAGGTTGTACATTATCATAGTGAACATTTTCACTTCTCTACACTATACAAACAAGAGAGGTTGTACATTATCATAGTGAGCATTTTCACTTCTCTACAATACACAAACAACAAGAGAGGTTGTACATTATCATAGTGAGCATTTTCACTTCTCTACACTATACAAACAACAAGAGAGGTTGTATATTACCATAGTGAGCATTTTCACTTCTCTACACTATACGAACAACAAGAGGGGTTGTACATTATCATAGTAAGCATTTTCACCACTCTACACTATACAAACAACAAGAGAGGTTGTACATTATCATAGTTAGCATTTTCACTTCTCTACACTATAGGAACAACAAGAGAAGTTGTACATTATCATAGTGAGCATTTTCACTTCTCTACACTATAGGAACAACAAGAGAGGTTGTACATTATCATAGTGAGCATTTTCACTTCTCTACACTATAGGAACAAAAAGAGAGGTTTTACATTATCATAGTGAGCATTTTCACTTCTCTACACTATACGAACAAGAGAGGTTGTACATTATCATTGTGAGCATTTTCACTTCTCTACACTATACGAACAAGAGAGGTTGTATATTATCATAGTGAGCATTTTTACTTCTCTACACTATAGGAACAACAGGAGAGGTTGTACATTATCATAGTGAGCATTTTCACTTCTCTACACAAAAGGAACAACAAGAGAGGTTATACATTATCATAGTGAGCATTTTCACTTCTCTACGCTATAGGAACAACAAGAGAGGTTGTACATTATCATAGTGAGCATTTTCACTTCTCTACACTATACGAACAAGAGAGGTTGTACATTATCATAGTGAGCATTTTCACTTCTCTACACTATACGAACTAGAGAGGTTGTACATTATCATAGTGAGCATTTTCACTTCTCTACACTATACGAACAAGAGAGGTTGTACATTATCATAGTGAGCATTTTCACTTCTCTACACTATACGAACAAGAGAGGTTGTACATTATCATAGTGAGCATTTTCACTTCTCTACACTATACAAACAAAAGAGGTTGTACATTATCATAGTGAGCATTTTCACTTCTCTACACTATACAAACAAGAGAGATTGTACATTATCATAGTGAGCATTTTCACTTCTCTACACTATACAAACAACAAGAGAGGTTGTATATTATCATAGTGAGCATTTTCACTTCTCTACACTATACCAACAACAAGAGAGGTTGTATATTATCATAGTGAGCATTTTCACTTCTCTACACTATACAAACAACAAGAGAGGTTGTATATTATCATAGTGAGCATTTTCACTTCTCTACAATATACAAACAACAAGAGAGGTTGTACATTATCATAGTGAACATTTTCACTTCTCTACACTATAGGAACAACAAGAGAGGTTGTACATTATCATAGTGAGCATTTTCACTTCTCTATACTATAGGAACAACATGAGAGGTTGTACATTATCATAGCGAGCATTTTCACTTCTCTACACTGTACAAACAACATGAGAGGTTGTACATTATCATATCGAGCATTTTCACTTCTCTACACTATACAAACAATAAGAGAGGTTGTACATTATCATGGTGAGCATTTTCACTTCTCTACACTATAGGAACAACAAGAGAGGTTGTACATTATCATAGTGAGCATTTTCACTTCTCTACACTATACAAACAAGAGAGGTTGTACATTATCATAGTGAGCATTTTCACTTATCTACACTATTCAAAAAAGAGAGGTTGTACATTATCATAGTGAGCATTTTCACTTCTCTACACTATACGAACAAGAGAGGTTGTACATTATCATAGTGAGCATTTTCACTTCTCTACACTATAGGAACAACAAGAGAGGTTGTACATTATCATAGTGAGCATTTTCACTTCTCTACACTATACAAACAATAGAGGTTGTACATTATCATAGTGAGCATTTTCACTTCTCTACATTATACAAACGAGAGGTTGTATATTATCATAGTGAGCATTTTCACTTATCTACACTATACGAGCAACAAGAGAGGTTGTACATTGTCATAGTGAGCATTTTACTTATCTACACTATACAAACAAGAAAGGTTGTACATTATCATAGTGAGCATTTTCACTTCTCTACAATATACAAACAACAAGAGAGGTTGTACATTATCATACTGAGCATTTTCTCTTATCTACACTATACAAACAAGAGAGGTTTTACTTTATCATAGTGAGCATTTTCACTTCTCTACACTATACGAACAACAAGAGAGGTTGTACATTATCATAGTGAGCATTTTCACTTCTCTACACTATACAAACAACAAGAGAGGTTGTATATTATCATAGTGAGCATTTTCACTTCTCTACACTATACGAACAACAAGAGAGGTTGTACATTATCATAGTGAGCATTTTCACTTCTCTACACTATACAAACAAGAGAGGTTGTACATTATCATAGTGAGCAGTTTCACTCATCTACACTATACAAACAAGAGAGGTTGTACATTATCATAGTGAGCATTTTCACTTCTCTACACTATACAAACAAGAGAGGTTGTACATTATCATAGTGAGCATTTTCACTTCTCTACACTATAGGAACAACAAGAGAGGTTGTACATTATCATAGTGAGCATTTTCACTTCTCTACACTATACGAACAACAAGAGAGGTTGTACATTATCATAGTGAGCATTTTCACTTCCTTACACTATACAAACAACAAGAGAGGTTGTACATGATCATAGTGAGTATTTTCACTTCTCTACACTATAGGAACAGCAAGAGAGGTTGTACATTATCATAGTGAGCATTTTCACTTCTCTACACTATACAAACAACAAGAGAGGTTGTACATTATCATTGTGAGTATTTTCACTTCTCTACACTATACAAACAAGAGAGGTTGTACATTATCATAGTGAGCATTTTCACTTCTCTACACTATAGGAACAACAAGAGGGGTTGTACATTATCATAGTGAGCATTTTCACTTCTCTACACTATAGGAACAACAAGAGAGGTTGTACATTATCATAGTGAGCATTTTCACTTCTCTGCACTATAGGAACAACAAGAGAGGTTGTATATTATCATAGTGAGCATTTTCACTTCTCTATACTATACAAACAACAAGAGAGGCTGTATATTATCATAGTGAGCATTTTCACTTCTCTACACTATACAAACAAGAGAGGTTGTACATTATCATAGTGAGCAGTTTCACTCATCTACACTATACAAACAAGAGAGGTTGTACATTATCATAGTGAGCATTTTCACTTCTCTACACTATACAAACAAGAGAGGTTGTACATTATCATAGTGAGCATTTTCACTTCTCTACACTATACAAACAAGAGAGGTTGTACATTATCATAGTGAGCATTTTCACTTATCTACACTATAGCAACAACAAGAGAGGTTGTACATTATCATAGTGAGCATTTTCACTTCTCTACACTATACGAACAACAAGAGAGGTTGCTCATTATCATAGTGAGCATTTTCACTTCCTTACACTATACAAACAACAAGAGAGGTTGTACATTATCATAGTGAGTATTTTCACTTCTCTACACTATAGGAACAGCAACAGAGGTTGTACATTATCATAGTGAGCATTTTCACTTCCTTACACTATACAAACAACAAGAGAGGTTGTACATTATCATAGTGAGTATTTTCACTTCTCTACACTATAGGAACAGCAACAGAGGTTGTACATTATCATAGTTAGCATTTTCACTTCTCTACACTATAGGAACAACAAGAGAGGTTGTACATTATCATAGTGAGCATTTTCACTTCTCTACACTATACAAACAACAAGAGAGGTTGTACATTATCATTGTGAGTATTTTCACTTCTCTACACTATACAAACAAGAGAGGTTGTACATTATCATAGTGAGCATTTTCACTTCTCTACACTATAGGAACAACAAGAGAGGTTGTACATTATCATAGTGAGCATTTTCACTTCTCTACACTATACAAACAAGAGAGGTTGTACATTATCATAGTGAGCATTTTCACTTCTCTACACTATACAAACAAGAGAGGTTGTACATTATCATAGTGAGCATTTTCACTTCTCTACACTATACAAACAAGAGAGGTTGTACATTATCATAGTGAGCATTTTCACTTCTCTACACTATACAAACAAGAGAGGTTGTACATTATCATAGTGAGCATTTTCACTTCTCTACACTATAGGAACAACAAGAGAGGTTGTACATTATCATAGTGAGCATTTTCACTTCTCTACACTATAGGAACAACAAGAGAGGTTGTACATTATCATAGTGAGCATTTTCACTTCTCTACACTATAGGAACAACAAGAGAGGTTGTACATTATCATAGTGAGCATTTTCACTTCTCTACACTATAGGAACAACAAGAGAGGTTGTACATTATCATAGTGAGCATTTTCACTTCTCTACACTATAGGAACAACAAGAGAGGTTGTACATTATCATAGTGAGAATTTTCACTTCTCTACACTATAGGAACAACAAGAGAGGTTGTACATTAATGGAACATTTTACCTGCTGGATTGTATGAAAAGGACACTGTATGATAAAAAATGGTTTCCCCTTAAAGGGATAGTGTATGGTAAATTTGATTTTCCCAAAATGTAATGGTACTTTAACATTTGTATTTACAATCACCTAAATTACAAGTTTTGCGCTATAGAGGGTGCGAAACGAACAGAACAAAAGTTACGTTATTTCACCCTCCATATCGCTGCCATTAAGAGTTTTGAAAAAAACACCTTGTGCGTTCAATATGGTGGTTTTAAGCTCTATACCGTACAAAATACAAGCGCTGCTTTACGTACTTGTGCTTGCTTTCCCCATAGACCTCAATGGGGGAAAACCTAACACCTGCGATAGCGAAATGAAAGGCTTTGTAACACAATCCCATTGATGTCTATGGGGAAAAAAAAATTACGTTTAAACCTAATACCCTAACATAAACCCCACGTCTAAACACCCCTAATATGCTGCCCCGGCATTGCCGCCACCTAAATAAATCTACCCCTAATCTGCCGCTCCAACATCGCCGCAACCAAAATAAATCTATTAACCCCTAATCTGCCGCTCCCCAATATCGCCGCTACTATACTATTATTATTATTATTATTATTAACCCCTATTCCCTCGCACCCCAACATCGCCCATACTATAATAAAGATATTAACCCCTATTCCGCTGCTCCCCGACATCGCTGACACTAAATAAAATTAAACCCTAAACCTCTGGCCTCCCACATCACTCTCACTAAATAAACATATTAACCCCTAAACATCCAGCCCCCCACGTCGCCAAAACTCAATTAACTATTAACCCCTAAACCTAACACCCCCCCTAACTTTATATTAAAATCACAAGATCCCTATCTTAAAATTAAAAAAAAACTAAATTTAAACTATAAATTAAACTAACATAAGTATTAGACTAAAATTAAACTAACTACAAATTAAATAAACTAAATTACAAATTAAATAAACTAAATTACAAATTAAAAAACCTAACACTAATTATTCAAAATAAAAAACAAAATTATTCAAAATAAAAAAAATTACACCTAATCTAATAGCCCTATAAAAATAAAAAGCCTTACCAAAATAAAAAAAAACCCTAGCCTACAATAAACTACCAATAGCCCTTAAAAGGGCATTTTGTAGAGCATTGCCCTACGTTAAACAGCTCTTTTACCTGTAAAAAAATACAAATACCCCCCCAACAGTAAAACCCACCACCCTACCAACCCCCCAAAATAAAAAACCCAACTCTAATAAAAAACCTAAGCTACCCATTGACCTGAAAAGGGCATTTGTATGGGCATTGCTCTTAAAAGGCCATTCAGCTCTTTTTCATTGCCCTTAGAAGGGCATTTAGCTCTTTAAAGATAGCCCAAACACCATCCTCATCCAGGCGGCAAAGTCTTCATCCAGGTGGCGACATCTTCATCCATCCAGGTGGCGAGAATTTTATCCATCCAGGCGTCTTCTATCTTCATCTCGGCGGCGCTGAGCTTTCCATCCTGAAGACATCCGGCGCAGAGCATCCTCTTCATACGGTCGCCGCCATATACTGAATCTTTAATGCTAGGGAGCCTTTTCAAAATGGCGTCCCTTGCATTCCTATTGGCTGATTTGATTTTTGAAATTCAAATCAGCCAATAGGACGAGAGCTACTGAAATTCTATTGGTCTTATTGGTCCTAAGGGTTTTGTTATCCAGTCTATTTGCATAGCCCTCACTACTTTTCAACTCAGTAAGCCAATTAGTCTCTGGACAAATTCCAAGAAAGTATATCTGCCTAGTTTTAACATAACCTGTTTTTTTTTTTTTTTAGCAACCACGTGAGATTTATTAGCCAATTAGCTCTTTGCTTTGTGAGGAACTCTAAGGGTATAAAAATGCATTTATATGAAAATGTGGGAGTTTTGTGTTGCTGTTTTTTTTTTGTGCTGGCACAGTGTTGCAACAGTGAAGTAAAGATCACCTCTCCTGGACCTAGGGTTGCCACCTCGGCCATGTTTTCCTGGACACTTATGAGTTACACATGCTGCAGGGTGGAACATGAATAATGCTGTCCAGGATCACTATTTTTTTGCTGTCCAGCAGCACAATGCATGTTTCCCTCTGAAAACCCTGCAGCATGTGTAACTCATAAGTGTCCTGGAAACCATGGTCAAGGTGGCAACCCTAACTGGACCTGAGGTGAGGCCTTGTTTGATAAATATCTGGTCTGGACCTCTTATTACTTCACCTGAGACGAGCTCAATCACGACTATGTATGCTCTTCCACAAAGGATGCAAAAAGAAGAGAGTCAATCTGATAACAGAAGTAGTTTTTTTTAATGATATGCTCTGAATAATGAGAGGTTTGGGTTTCATGTCACTTTGCTCAGACAGCTGTGTGTACTATTTTGCAATACTTCAGTACATTACAGGGGACACCAATAAAACAGTTGTGAAGTTATTTAGCACATGTGCCTGATACAGTCTCTGGCAACAATAACAAGAATCCCTGAGTCTCGCTCTGCTATTGGTCCTACAATAAATAAACAGCAGATAGTTACTGTTGCTGACGTGCACAACACGTGACTAACTTCCTTAGTGAGTATATACAATAGATAACCCCGCCCACTAGCCGTGATTGACAAGTTATCGGCAAATTACATTAAGCTTTCTGCCTGGGATACGTGTAGCTCAAGAAGATTGACAGTTCACAGGACAGCCCCTTTCTATCATAACTATATTCTATTTGGTTTTTTTGCCCCTCCCCGGAAGTGTTGTACGGGGTCAGAGACAAGGATCTGGGATTAGCAACATCTGACATCGTCTACGGGGCGGGACTAAGGGAGCCTAGACTGGCAGCAACTCAGGGATCTACGGTAAGGGGGGGGCTGAGTACACCGGGATCTTCGGTTAGGGGGGCTGAGTACACCGGGATCTACGGTAAGGGGGCTGAGTACACCGGGATCTACGGTAAGGGGGGGCTGAGTACACCGGGATCTATGGTAAGGGGGGGGCTGAGTACACCGGGATCTTCGGTTAGGGGGGCTGAGTACACCGGGATCTACGGTAAGGGGGGGGCTGAGTACACCGGGATCTACGGTAAGGGGGGGCTGAGTACACCGGGATCTACGGTAAGGGGGGGCTGAGTACACCGGGATCTACGGTAAGGGGGGGCTGAGTACACCGGGATCTACGGTAAGGGGGCTGAGTACACCGGGATCTACGGTAAGGGGGCTGAGTACATCGGGATCTACGGTAAGGGGGCTGAGTACACCGGGATCTACGGTAAGGGGGGGCTGAGTACACCGGGATCTATGGTAAGGGGGGGCTGAGTACACCGGGATCTACGGTAAGGGGGGGCTGAGTACACCGGGATCTACGGTAAGGGGGGGCTGAGTACATCGGGATCTACGGTAAGGGGGGGCTGAGTACACCGGGATCTACGGTAAGGGGGGGCTGAGTACACCGGGATCTACGGTAAGGGGGCTGAGTACATCGGGATCTACGGTAAGGGGGCTGAGTACATCGGGATCTACGGTAAGGGGGCTGAGTACACCGGGATCTACGGTAAGGGGGCTGAGTACACCGTCAGTACTAATGTATTATTTGTATATTACTGTACAGCTGTTTTATCTGCGGTTGCCCCTGTGATCCTGTTTATTGCTGAAGCTCTGGTCTCATGTTGCACGATCTAACGGTTTATATTGCTAGAGGGGCCCAGTAGATATTTGTTAGCACAACCTGTTACATTGTTTCCATACAAATTCTATTTTCATGTAGGTTTTGGCCCTGAACCGAGCAGGATATGAAGGAATAGTAAAGTGCAAATTCTATTTTATGGTCATTTTATACAACTTTTCCGTTTACCTATATGTTTGCCTTGTTCTCTTGGTATCCTTTTTGGAGAGTAAATCTAGGTAGGTCCAGACATAAGTTGTAACTGGCAACTGTAGGGTTTGTCTTTGTATTCCAGACAGTTTTGTGTGAATAGGAAGCTATAATATTTCAGGTGTACAACTAACTACACATTGCACAATGGAAAATGAAGCTTTGCAAATATTTGTGGAGCTCTCCTGTAGTGTAGTTGGTACTGACTCCCATAGCTCTGTGTTGGACAGACACCTCAACTTCTTAAACCCCCCACCATTTATTGGAACACCAGGATTGCCCAGCTTTTGGGGAGCAAACCTTTAATATATTTTAAAATACCCACAAATAGATGCAGCAAAGAGGGGGGGGGGGGAGTATTGACAACTTCAGTATAGGAATAAGCCTGTTGTTCATTTTAACCCATTGCCATTATTTGCAGCTCCTCTTCTAACAAACGAGTTGGACCAATACATTGTTTTATCTCTAGATATCTGGACACAAATTTCTCTTCTGTGAGATATAAGCTTGTTTGATCCCTTATGATTAGCACAATCACCAATGAGACAATGACAGGTGTCAGAGGATGTTGCTATAGACTGTAATGTTGCATCTCCTATTGGCTGACACAAGCGTAATATTTCATCCGCACCCATAATTCAAGGGTGGAACGACCACACCGTGCAAAATGTAACGAATTAGGATTATTGATGATGCTAAACTGCATACCTAGAATAAGTAACGGTCTACTGAGCAACAGTTTGCTGTGAAACAGAAGTTTATTAGCCAACAAAATCAGAGAAAACATTATTGCCTGCTGAATGCTGTAATCTCATTCTTTGTTTACTTTGACACGTACTGTAAATATCACTAGTGGCAGCTGAGTCTAAGGGCTGGATTTATTTTTATGGTGCTGCACCTGCCACGTGTTTCTTGGTTTAAAAGCTGTCATTTAGCAAGTCGGCTGTAGGTGGAAGCTTTTTTTCTTCTTAGTAATCAGTAAAAGTTTATTATTTAGATATCTGAGGGTCACTAACATTATCTGGGAATATTTGCCACCAGCATGAAAGGAAAAAATAGATTTATTCTACATTTTGACTATTTTTATTTATAAATGATGGATACTTGTTTATATGTAAATATAGTATAGTTTGTACAATAAAATCTGCTTGGTATAAAATCTATACAGTAAATATGACGCAGGGAAACACATTTAAAACAAAAGTATATAATTCTTGATTTAAAGGGACACAAATCACTTTTTTTTTTTTTTTTTTATGATTGAGAGAGCATACAGTTTTAAACAAATTATCAGATGTGCTTTATTCTGTGGGTATTCTTTGTTGAAGCAGCAGCAACCCCCTACTGAGAGCCAGCTGAGCACATGGGTACACCAGTGACTAGAGGCATATATGTGTAGCTTCTAGCTTGCGCCCGTTTCTGCACCTGAGCCTACCAAAGTATGCTTTTAAAAAAGGATACCAAGAGAACAAAGTAAATCTTATAATAGAAGTAAATTGGAAAGTAGTTTTAAGTTCTATGCTCTATCTGAATCATTAGTTGTATTTATTTAAGTAGCGATTCTAAGAGGAAAAAAATGAAACAAATGGGCCATAAATATCAAGTAGCAGCTTTAGTTATGAAACGGGTTCTCCTGAAAGGTTAGCAATGCAGCTTAACATTACTTTAATAGCCCATAACCCTTAAACATAAAGATTTATCTAAAAAAAAGTGCTGCTATTTGCCTGCCTTTCCTAACTGTGCAGCAAACAGTTGTACACTGCTCTAGAGCAGTGCTTTCCAAACTGTGTGTCGTGACACATTAGTGTGTCGGCTGCAGTGTGTAGGTGTGTCCCTGCTTCAGCACAATTTTTTTTTTAATTTAATTTTTTTGGGGTTTTCCGACTTTTTGCCTGCTATGCATATCACATGGTTGACACGTGATTGAGACCTAGTGGGTCACAGATCATCTTAACCTATTGGCGCAGCTCAGTGGGAACTGAAACTATTCCCATTGGCGGTTTTGGTGGCACATTGGCTCCTGATTGCACGTGTAGTCTCTTTAATCGGCTCATAACTGCATGTGTAGTCAGTGAGTGGGACAGCAATGTGTTTGCAGCGCGGGCAGTAGTCAGCCGGACTCACGGAGCTCTGAGGGCGGCAGCTTAAACGCTGAGCTGAAGTCAGAGGGGTTTTTTTGCAGCTAGCTCCCAGTAATGCATTGCTGTTCCTGCTCTTGATATATGGATAGGAAGTGGAAGCTTAAAAATGCTTGATGATGAAATGCAAGTGTTTTTATCTAATATTCCACCAAATATTCAGAAATTGTGTTCATCCCATCAACCTCATACAGCCCATTAAAATAGTAAGTAGCTATTGGAATTCTTGCACATACATACTGTTACTTGTAAATACATTTAGTTATTATATAATATATGTATGTGTCTGTATCTCTTAAAAAAAGTTAGTTTAACCTCCTGTTTGCTGGTACAACTGAATTACTGTCGCAAAATGATGTAGGTCTAAAAAGTGTCACCAACATGAAAAGTTTGGAAAGCTCTGCTCTAGAGAGACTGGAGTTCTCCTGCAGGATTCAAAGCCCAGACCCAGCAACATTCTAAAGTGATTACAGAGGAGCTTATTGTGGCTGGTTTTGGACAGATATGTAGGGACCAAAATGAGACTAATTCTACCTTATCAGGAGCTATGTCCCTAGACTCCAAAGGACTTAAAGTAATGGTCAATTTTCATGTGAAATTGCCTGTTTTTTTTAAAAAAAAAAACTATTAAAAACAGGGGCACTTTCATTCATGAAAATTAACATTTCATCAGTTTTCTTAAAATATACTTACCTTTTCTTCTTGAAGCCGCTCCAGTGCTTTACCAGCCTGTTGCAAGCCTCTTCATACGTCAGCAATGACGATTCCGGCATCCTCCAATCACGGCTCCTGAGGCAACGCCGTGATTGGAGGAAGCCAGTTTCGTCATTGCTGGGTAAGTGAAGCAGGTGGGGCATCGTTTCAGAAACTGTTTTTAATAGTTTGTTTTTAAAACCGTGCACTTTTACATGAAAATTGATCTTCACTTTAACAGCTTTCAGAATGAGTGTAAAATGTGTATTCATATGAATATTTATTGCAGATATAAAAAAATAATTTGATTTCCCCTTTATGCTTCCTATACAGTTAAAATAAAAATGGACAAATTATTTTGCAGTTATGAGTCTAAACAATCCTCCTGGGTAGTGTTTATAGCACATTGTCATTGGTTGACAGTGTAACATTTGGCAAATCTTCTGTAACTATGGCTTCCAGGTTATGGTTAAATATCCAGGGCAGGTAACCTCCTTTTCTTTCCTATGGCATGGAGAGTCCACAACGTCATTCCAATTACTAGTGGGATATTCAACTCCTGGCCAGCAGGAGTAGTCAATGAGTACCCCAGAAAAGCTGTTAAGTGTAACTTCCCTTACCCATAATCCCCAGTCATTCTCTTTGCCTCTGTCAATGGAGGATGTGCAAAGACTGTGTCTGAAGATATTTAATCTTTTTATGGCTACTTTTCCCTGAAAACAAGGATAGGGGTCTAGCTGTGTCCATGTCAATCTCTTTAGTAAGAGTAGTGGTGGCTTTTAGCAGTTAAGAGGCGGCGAGGTGGTCTTTATTTCTAACACTTTTGCTACCCCTTTGCAGAAAGCCTGGGTTGGTTACTCTGTTCTTTCTTTTACTACAGGTTACTAACAGGGAGTGGAGTACCGGTCACACCTTAGTAACTGTTATCAACCCTGCGGCTGGATCCACAGGTAAGTGCCTTTGTCTTCTAGGTACTGAAGGACAGCACTTTTGAGGTTAACCCTCAAGTGGATCTCTTTTGGGACTTAGTATATCCTTATTTGGTTAAGGGTACATTTAAGGGCAACTTTATTTGCAATGGGGTCAATACTCTAGAGGCACTATATATAGATATATAGATATATAGATATATAGATAGAGATATTAATGCAGAGCTTGCTTGCCTTTTCCCTTCTTTACTTGGCGGAGGGTTTTTTAAGGGGTTTTACTTTATCCCTTATCTTTGTCTAGCTTAACTGTTCAGAGAGTTTAGGTGAGCTTATAAAGACTTTTGTCTTTATTTGGGTAGTTTTTTTTTAACGCATGCATATCTGTGGCTCGTTTTTTTTTTGGCTGCTCACGTGACATCCACTTTTCTGCCGTGTCGGAGCGGAGCTTCGTGAGTATAGCAGTGTCGGCTTTGCAGTTTTCGCCGATCGCATCGTCTGCTTAGTGAAGAGGATCTCTGCTGGAGAGTCTTGCTCCTCTTTCTAGTGGGATTTTGATTCCGGTCACGGTAGGAGCCTCAAACAAAACGCTTAGGTCTCTTGTCTGAGGTTGAGTTTTAGAGTGTCAAAATTTTTTGCCATCAGTAGTTTTTTAGTCTTTTCTGTGTTAAGTCTCTCCAGCTTGTGCATATGTTTTTTTTCTGTTGGGTTTTTTTTTTTTTTTTTTTTTTAAAGTAATTTTTATTGAGGTAAAATGGCAAACAAAAATTCAATTTCTAAAAGAAACATCATGGCAACATGCCCATTTGACATACATCAAGATTAATATTTTGGGTCCAAACAAACATGTCTGCACAGCTGTAGAATTTAAGTATATCGTAAGCAAAAGGCGCCTTGGTTAGCCATGTATATTACCCCATTTTATCAAAGTACATTCTCAGGAGGACAAATAACAGAGTAAAACGACTAACATAGAATAAGCCTAATTACAATGACCAAATCATAACCTATGCAGGCTTGTTTTTGTCCTTGATATAGTCCACAAACTTTATAATACCTACAATTTCAATGCATGGACCTCCCAACCATAAAGAGGCTTCTCCAAAGCCGTCCACAGCTGTGCGCAAAACATAGGAGGGTTATATATGTGGTAGAGAGAAGGGCAGAGACTCCCTACTTCTGCCGGAAATTGCGGAGGGTTTTGGGGGGGGGGGAGGGGGGTACATAGGTAAGGTCGCTGCAGATGTTGTCGGAGCAGACACTGCTTCTAAATTGTAGTGGTCCTGTTTTGGACCTCTAGATTAAGGAAAACTCTGCAGTGACATATAACATATGATTAGGGATACAATAGCTACACAATAAGCTGCACTTAACTTACCCCCTCTCTGAATAGACTAAAGCCCCTTTCAGCTATTTCTTTTAGTTTTTTAACTGAACATCGGTAGGAGGTTTTGTGGCAATATATGAAATTATGTAGTTATATGCAGCCTAGACTCCCTTATATACAACCTATCCCTGACCCAAAGAACACATCTGCAGCATTATAAAATAGCCAGATAACTCTAAAAGTGTGGGGGGGAGGGGGGGGGGGAGGGAGGTGGGGGGAGGAGAGAGAGTGAAAAGGGGGGGAAAAGGGGGGGAAAGGGAAGGGGGGGAGGAAGAGGGGGGGGGAGAGGGAAGGAAGGGAGAGGGAAGGGGGGGAGGAAGAGGGGGGGGAGAGGGAAGGAAGGGAGAGGGAAGGGGGGTGGAGGGCGAGAGCTTTAAGCAGTGTCCCCTGCTGTTATGCGCATGTAGCGACTGGCGAGCATTCGCATAAAAAAGTCATATGGTGCCCAAAGCCGAACCACATCAACTTGAAAAAGGTCTAAGCACTTCCCCACCTCCTTTTTATATTTTGGCCTCTATCTGACCTTAGGCATCTACTTTATAGAATATAGGGGTTCAATTAATTTCGGCATCCTAAATATATTTGGCCCCATGAATACACCGCAGGGCAGTACCTTGACCAAGCATACATTTTAAAGCTGTAACAATAATTGTAAACAATAAAATGAAGAGCATGTATATTGTGCCATTGACACTATTAGCAGGTTAATGTAGCATTGTAAGTTAACATAAGAACAGTCAATCAATCAAAATTGCAAATAAAGCTTCCACCCCTGGCAAGCAACCCCTATTTCAGCAGCCTGACCCCTAGTGGAGAACCACAGCCTCATATAATATCAGTAGTGTGCTGTATCAATAAGGGGGGAAAAGCATGGACAGATCACCCTATCTCGGCCGCTGACAGAGCGAATCTGTATATAGAAATAAGTGTACCTGGGGAGGAGGCATACACCTATAGTGTAAACTATTAAGCTCTCCCTGCTGAGCCAATATTCAAACTAAGCGCTCCAACTTCCCAACTAAAGGAAAGAGGGCTCCAAAGCAATAAATGGGGACTGTATTTATAATGAGGAATGCCTAATTAGACAATTGTTTGGAAAGCTTACATCAGCATGATGTCTAGGCAACAATACTGCTACCCTCCTGCTAAGTGCAAAAGTATGCGCCCATATATCGAAAACGAGCATCAGGCTTTTGGGACTTCATAACATATCACATTATATATGGCAAGAGGTAACACTATCCTACTAACAAGCAAACAATCTTGTGAAGGAATGGTGGCTGAAACTCAGTCCTATGGACACAGTCCCAAGCTTCAACCAGTTCCCTGTCTGCACTTCACAGAAAGTACTTTTTGCCAAACTAAGCAATTAGCTGCAGCAGAATCTAATCCATATTTCAGTCAGGCCCATATTCTATAAACTTAAAATGTCTCTTGTGCACATGAGAAAACAGACCAGTCAGTAAACTGAAGGTGGGTACTTGGCGTCAGTAGTGTTCTTAGGTATGTGCCCATCTCTGAGCCCCTCAACCAAGAGAGCCTCACCCACTAACCAACACCGACCCTGAAGAATCTGTAGAGTCCCAGTTCATTCGTCATTGCCTTTAGGAGATCTAGGATGATGCAACTGCAATTTGGGCCTGCACCCCATTCTGAGTGTCTCCGCACGATCGAGTGGGGCTGACTACCCACATCCAGCAGTAGTAGCACAACACGGCAAGCACTTAGCTCCTGCCTGCACAGGGATCTCTGCAGCGTGGCAACATCTCCAAGCTTGAAAGGCACCGCCTCTTCCAATGCCACCCGGACACCAAGCCGCTGCATCCCGGCACTTGAATCAGGGGTAAGTTTGTCACTGCTACTATGATCCGGCGATGCAGCAGTCTGTTCCGTTCCTGCAATGGCCACCATTAGAGGGCTGGGAAGGCTGACTGCCTGCGACTTCTCTTCTAATGCCTTGGAGCTGCGGGAAACAGACCGGAAAGCCCCTTCAGTACCGCTGTTCAATGGTAGCTTATGCTCCTCCGTGGCACTTCTTGTACACCCAGAGCTAGCAGGAAAATCAGCAACTTCCAATGGCGGTTTCACCAGATCTTGCAGCGCTTTGCCCAGCTCTTTTTGAGTGCTGCATCTAGATAGTGTTGGCTTGTTAGTTTTACCTGCCGGAGTAATACAAGGTCTTGCCATGTTACGCAGGTTCTCAACTTTGATATCCCATACTCTAGATACTGTCTCAAAATGCGAGTATAGGAGGGTTTCAAGTTCCAACAAAGTAATATAAGTCGCGGTCGCCATGATGAGATGGAACTAGGGATTGCAGAAAGTGCTTCTTAATCTTGGTCGGCTCCCTTCCAGGAGGCCAATGTCCCTCCAGTCTCCAGGGGGGTTATGTGTCCCGAAAAAAGAGTAACTTTAGTGCCTAAATTCGACTTTTATAGTTTATAATACACGGAGCTCACACATAGTACGTCTGTTTGGTATGGCAGCTAGCTCCGCCCCCCCCCTTCTGTTGGTTTTTTTTTGCGATCAAATTATTATACTTTTTATTATTTTTATTCTCGTTCTAAAGTGGGACCTGACTTCTGTAGATATGGACTCAGAACAGGATCAGTGAATTTCTATGGATAAATGTTAATTATGTTTAGAGGCCCAAATTGTCCTGCCTATGCAATTTTATTTCTCATGCTTAGCTAAAACTTTAAAATTTAAAGACAAGTTACTCCCTTCTGAGCCAAGTGTCTCTCTGGATAATGCTGTGCGTGATATGCCTCAGCTTTCCCCTCAAACATCCCAAGCCTTAAAGGGACACTGAACCCAAATTTTTTCTTTCGTTATTCAGATAGAGCATGAAATTTTAAGCAACTTTCTAATTTACTCCTATTATCAAATTTTCTTTGTTCTCTTGCTATCTTTATTTGAAATAAAAGAATGTAAGTTTAGATGCTGGCCCATTTTTTGTGAACAACTTGGGTTGTTCTTGCTGATTGGTGGATAAATTCATTTACCAATAAAAAAAGTGCTGTCCAGAGTGCTGAACCAAAAAAGCTTAGATGCCTTTCTCAAATAAAGTTAGTGAAGTGAAAGAATACAAATTGATATTAGGAGAAAATTAAAAAGTTGTTTAAAATTGCATGCTCTATCTGAATCACACTTTTTTTTTGGGTTCAGTGTCCTTTTAATGGTTTCTCATACTGTGCCTTCTGTTTCTTCTCAACCTCCTGGGGGTGTTTATTTACCAGGGGATTTTGCCGTACAGATAACTTCTGCAGTATCTGCGGTTTTGTCTGCTTTCCCTACTTCGGGTAAACTTAAGAGAAAATCTAAACATTTGTCTGTTAGTAAGGTTTCTGACCCCTCTAAATCTGCGCTGGTCAACCTTTCCCAAATGTCTGATGAGGAGGATACTTAAGTAGCTTCTGAAGGTGAGATTTCAGACTCGGACACTATGGGGGAAAAAAATCTTCTGAATCGGAAGAAGTTAATTTCAGATTTAAGCTTGAACATCTCCGGTTGCTTCTGAAGGAGGTTCTAGCTACTTTGGACAACTCTGAACCCTAAAAGGTCTACTAAACTTAATTGAGTTTATTATTCTCCCTCATCCGTGGATATCTTTCCTGTTCCAGACAAGATGTCTGAAATTATAGCGCAGGAATGGGATAAGCCAGGGGTTCCCTTTTCCCCTTACCCTGTTTTTAAAAAGATGTGTCCTGTTGCTGACTCCATTCGTGACTCATGGTCGCACAGTGCTTAAAGTAGAAGGCGCTATCTCTACTCTAGCTAAAAGAACCACCATTCCTATAGAGGATAGTTGTTCCTTTAAGGATCCTATGGATAAGAAGCTAGAGGCTTACTTAAAGAAGATGTACATCCATCAAGGTTTACAGTGACAACCTGCGGCAAGTATTGCTACATTTGCAGGAGCGGCCTCTTATTGGTGCAATGCCCTGTCTAATCTGATATCAGAAGAAGACTACGGTAGAGGAGATCCAAGATAGGATCAAATTTTTTAAACTGGCGAAAACCTTTTATCTGCGATGCCAACATGCAGGTAATTAGACTGGGAGCTAAGATGTCTAGATTCACTGTGCTAGCTCGCAGAGCTTTGTGGTTAAAATCTTGGTCGGCTGATGTATTTTCAAAGGCTAAGTTCATTTTATGTGTCAAACTTTGTGCAGAGAGAGCACCTGTAACTGCAGGTGTAGGAGGGGAAGCCGTGACTGTCTGTAAGAAAGAGCAAATATCGCTGCTTGCTGGACGCTGATAAGCCGGTGAGAGAGACCACAACAATTTTCCTTAGTTATTAGACTCAAAACGGAATACCGGAACAGGAGGCTTTAAGCCTGTCTACATCTCCCACTGTCTGTGACATTGTGGAGTTTGTCAGGAGCTGAGATCAACATTATCTGGTGTAGGTACCTTAATACACCATTTTGACAAAACCTTTACCGCCTGTAACAAGACCTCTTTTGTCTCTTATTTTTAGAATCACTTCAGCATTGGAAGCTTTTTAACAAAAAGGTTTTCAACTAAAAGCTTTTTAATGGACTTTCATCTTACGGACTTTATTTAGATGAATTTGCTGTTAAGACAATTCTAAAATAAACAAAATCACAAATTTCACATATAAAAATACGACTTATAAAGAACTAGGAAGTCCTTTTTATTTACAACTTTTTTTTTTTTTTTACTATACGATATTTCTTATATTATGTATTATTAAATAGTTTTTAAAACCATGGATTGATACTACACTTGATATTTAGTAGACTTTGGTCATTACTTTGACTGCTTCTTGGATTTAGTTAATTAGCAGGTTTAAAATAGACTTTCACTGATCCCTATTTCTTTACCAGCGCTTCCTTTTGTTGTTGTAATAGTTGTCAAGCTTTTGGCTTTACCTTATAAAGGTAACTCTTTTTGGTCCTGGTCTAGTGGAAATTCTTTCCAAAATTACAGGTGGAAAGGGATCTTTCCTACCTCAGGACAAGAAAAATAGACCTAAGGGTCGCCAGAATTCAAATTTTTGTTCCTTTTGTAATTTCAAAGGACAGAAGTCTTCCTCCTCCTCTTCCTAACCAGAGCAATCCAGGACCTCTTGGAAGTCCAGTTTGCCTTGGAATAAGGGGAAGCAAAACAATAAGCCTTCTGCTGACTCTAAATCAGGGTCTGCCCTCAATCCAATTTTGGATCAGGTGGGTGGCAGATTTTTTTAACAAGCTTGGATTTGTGATGTCCCAGATCCATGGGTGGTGGACATAGTATCCCAGGGTTACAGAGTAGGATTCAAGTCTTGCCCTCCTAGGGGCAGATTTCTCCTGTCAAGACTATCCTCAAACCAAATAAAGAGGGCAGGCCTTTTTAAACTGCGTAGAGGACCTATCCTCCCTGGGAGTTATTGTTCCAGTACCTGTAGAGGAACTGGGAGAAGGATTCTACTCAAATCTTTGTGGTTCCCAAAATGGAGGGAACTTTTTGTCCCACCCTAGACCTAAAGTGCCTCAACAAATTCCCCAGGGTTCTATCCTTCAAGATAGAAACTATTCGTTCCATTCTTCCCTTGGTTAAGGAAGGTCAGTTCATGACGACCATAGAGCTGAAGGATGCGTATCTTCATGTTCCCATTCACAGGGATCATCACCAGTTTCTAAGGTTTGCCTTTCTGAACAAGCATTTCCAGTTTGTTGCACTTCAGTTTGGTCTTGCCATGGCTCCCAGAATATTCACAAAGGTTCTGGGGTCTCTTGGCAGTGGTCAGATCCCAGGGAATTTCTGTGGAGCCTTACCTAGACAACATCTTGGTTCAGGTGTCATCTTTTCAACTAGCAAAATATCATACAGAGATGTTGTTGTCTCTTCTACGTTCCCATGGATGGAAAGTGTCACGGATACCAGACAGCTAAGGCTACCCCCCCTACAACCTCACCCCTGTTGTTTCTCAATGGTTTTGGGCTCCTCAGAGCAATGACAATCTCTGGAAGCTTTTGGTTGCTTGTTTTGTGTTCTAAACTTGTCAATAGAAGAGCTGGGGTATGACCAGGAAAACCTTCCTGGGCTGGCCGGGCTCCTAGAACTCCCGGTCGGCTGCCTCACAATGGACACCCTCCTAACCCCTCTCAGGCTGGCCGGGCTCCTGGAACTCCCAGTCGGCCACAGAACAGCAGGACACCCGCTAACTTTACCCCTGGTCGCTCCAGCAACCATGTGCCCCAGTGCTCTGCTGTTTTGGAGATTAGTAGCCCCTAGGGAGGAGAAGAGGTGGATGAATTACCGAAGGGGAGCTCCTTTGGGAACCGGGGGTTTTGGACACCCCTACCCCCATAACTTCAACCGGTCCCCAGTAACGAATCTCTGCTCCCCCGGGATCAGCCCAAAACCGTCACCACTGGGTCCTGGGATTCTGTGGAACTATGTCTGCTATGAAGGCGCCGGTGTGTCTGGAGGGGTGGGAATGGCGGGAAAATTGTGGGATTGTCAAGTGTATTATCAAGATTAGCTTTGTGTATAAAAGGAGTGTGTGTTTTCCAATAAAGTCAGTTCCTGTTTCACCTGAATGCTAGTATGTCTAGTTATTTGGTTGGGCTCCTGCTAAAATCACTTTTCTCGGTTACATAGCAGCCTGTTCTAGGCAGAGGAAGGACCCTGAGTACTGGTGCTGTGGGGCATCAGGGGTGGCTACAGGCTGTGGTCACTTGCCAGCTACATAGCTGCAGTCTGCATGGAGGAAGCAGGACCCGTTTGGCTGAGCTACCCAGTTGGGGTAGCCAGGGTATTCGTCACAGAAAGTGAATCAGAGAAAATAGTTCCCTTGTTCCAGCTACAAGGGTGTTTCTTAGGGACAATCATAGATTCCATGTCCATGAAAATTAAATCCGTCAGGAAATCAGAACTTCTTGCTTCGTGCCTTTCTCTTCAGTCTGCTATTCGTCCATCAGTGGCTCAATGCATGGAGGTGATTGGTCTGGTTGCTTCCATGGGCATCATTCCTTTTGCTCGATTCCATCTGAGACCTCTGCAACTATGCATGTTCAGTCAGTGGAACAGACCATTCTGAATTTTCGCAGAAGATAGATCTGGACCCCCTAACAAGGGACTCTTTCGTGGTGGATTTCACAGGAAAACCTGGCTCTGGGCACTTGCTTCTGGAGACCTTCCTGGGTGATTGTGACTATGGACGCCATCCTGTTAGGCTAAGGAGCAGTTTGGGGCTCTTTAAAAGCTCAGGGCCTGTGGACTCGGGAGTAGTCTTCTCTCCATATAAACATCTTGGAGTTGAGAGCAATTTTCAATGCCTTGGTAGCTTGGCCTCAATTATCTTTAGTCCGATTTATCAGATTCCAGTCGGACAACATCACCTCAGTGGCTTACATCAACCACCAGGGAGGAACTGAGTTCTTTGGCTATGAAGGAGGTGACTCCCATTCTGCAGTGGGCGGAAGCTCACAATTCTCGTATCTGCCATCCACATTCCAGGAATGGAAAACTGGGAGACGTATTTTCTGAGCAGACAAACTTTTCATAATGATCAATAATGTCCAGCACAATGTGAAGCCACAGTGGTGCAAGCTGTCGAGGTTCCACGCCAAATCCTCCAAACAAACACAAGTGAATCTAAATGACAGCAGCACTCACCAAACGATATAAAATTTCACAGCTTTATTTGGAGATTTCCCAAGGTACAAAGATTAAGACAACAACGTTTCGGGCTTGTTGCCCTTAGTCATGTCAAGCCCGAAATGTTGTTGTCTTAATCTTTGTACCTTGGGAAATCTCCAAATAAAACTTTGAAATTTTATATCGTTTGAGTTCTGCTGTCATTTGGACTTATTCAGACAGACTTTTCATCCCGGGGAGTGGGCTCTCCATCCTGAAGTGTTCTCTCAGATAACCCTCAGGTGGGGGGTTACAGAGTTGGATCTGGTGGCGTCTCATCAAAACGCCAAAGTACGGTTCAAAGTCAAGAGATCCTCATGCTGCTCTGATAGATGCTCTAGCGGTTCATTGGCTATTCTCTCTGGCATACCGGTTTCCTCAGTTTGCTCTCATTCCACGAGTCATTGCTCGTATCAAACAGGCGAGAGTATCAGTTATTCTAATAGCTCCTGCATGGCCTTGCAGGATCTGTTAAGGATGTCATCTCTTCCTCCTTGGAGGTTAGCTCTGAGGAAGGACCTTCTGATTCAGGGTCCATTCCTCCATCCAAACCTGGATTCTCTGAAACTGACTGCTTGGAGATTAAACGCCTAGTTTTATGTAGGTGTGGTTTTTCTGAGCTGGTCATGCATACCATGCTCCAGGCTCGTACGCCTGTTACTCGCAGGATTTACAATAAGGTATGGCCTAAATTCCTTTATTGGTGCAAATCTAAGGGTTTCTCCTGGAGCCGGGTGAGGATTCCCTGGATTTTATCCTTTCTTCAGGAGGGTCTTGAGAAAGGGTTGTCAGTCAGTACTCTGAAGGGTCAGATATCTGCTCTGTCCTTTATTCTTTTTGTAAAAAAAAACAGATGTGATTTGCCAGATGTCCAAGCTTTTGTTAAGGCCCTGGTCGGAATCAGGCCTGTGTTTAAACCTGTTGCTCCTACTTGGAGCCTTAACCTTGTTAAAGGGACAGTCAACACCAGAATTTTTGTTGTTTAAAAAGATAGATAATCCCTTTATTACCAATTCCCCAGTTTTGCATAACCAACACAGTTATAATTATACACGTTTTTCCTCTGTAATTACCTTGTATCTAAGCCTCAGCAGACTGCCCCCTTATTTTAGTTCTTTTGACAGACTTGCAAGTTAGCCAATCAGAGCTGTCTCCATGGTAAATTCATGAGCTCAATGTTATCTATATGAAACACGTGAATTGATGCCCTCTAGTGGTGAAAAACGATCAAAATGCATTTAGAGTAGAGGCGGCCTTCAAGGTTTAAGAAATTAGCATATGAACCTCCTAGGTTTAGCTTTAAACTAAGAATACCAAGAGAACAAAGCAAAATTTGTGATAAAAGTAAATTGGAAAGTTGTTTAAAATTACATGCCCTATCTGAATCCTGAAAGTTTTTTTTGGACTTGACTGTCCCTTTAAAGTTTTGCAGCAGGCTCAGTTTGAGCCAATTTATGTTGTTGATATACAATTGTTATCTTGGAAGTTTGTTTCTGAGCTTTCAGCTCTGCAGTGTGATTCCCCGTTCCTTATTTTTCATGCAGATAAGGCGGTCCTTCGTACTAAATTGGGTTTTCTCCCTAAGGTGGTGTTGGATTGAAACATTTATCAGGAGATAGTTGTTCATCCTTTTTGTCCTAATCCTTCTCCTCATAAGGAACATCTTTTGCATAACTTGGATGTTGTGCTCTAAAATTTGACCTACAAGCTACTAAAGATTTTTGGCAATCTTCTGCCCTGTTTGTTGTTTTCTTTGGAAAGCGTAAGTGTCAGAAGGCCACTTCTACTACCCTTTCCCTCTGGTTAAGAAGTATGGTTTGTTTTGCTTATGAGACAGCTGGACAGCAGCCTCCTGAGAGAATTATGGCTCATTTCACTAGGGCTGTCTCTTTATTTTGGGCTTTAAAAAAGGAAGCTTCTGTAGAACAGATTTGTAAGGCGGCAACATAGTCCTCTTTGCATACTTTTTCCAAATTCTACAAATTTGATACTTTTGCCTCCGCTGAGGCCTCCTTTGGGAGAAAGGTTCTTTAAGTGGTGTGGTGCCTTCTGTTTAGGTCCTCCTGTCTTTTTCTCCCTCCCTTTTCATTCTGTTTCCTCTAGCTTGGGTATTGGTTCCCACTAGTAATTGGAATGACGTTGTGGACTCTCCATTCCATAGGAAAGAAAACAAAATTTATGCTTACATGATCAATTTCTTTCTTTCCAGGCATGGAGAGTCTACGACCCCGCCCTCTTTTTAAAATTATAATTCCGCAGTTTTTTATTTTTTTGAGTAAACCTTAGGCACCTTTAAGCTGTTTTGTTAAAAAAAATACCTTTCCTTCTTTTCACAGCTAGAGCAGCTTCCTGCACCTAGAGATCCTCTATTCACACTTCAGCAATGACTAATCCTGCTTCCTCCAATCACAGCTTCCCCCCAGGGTAGTCATTGCCTGAGGCCATGCTGTGATTGGAGGAAGCCGGATTAGTCATTGCTTACGTGTGAAGAGAGGATCTCTAGGTGGGGGAAGCTGCTGTAGCAATGAAAAGAAAAAAAAAGGTGTTTTTGTTAAAAAAAAACAAAAAAACTGCTGCTTTGTAAACTTTGAATGCAAGTGCCCCTGTTTTTATTAGTATTTTTTAAAAAACAAACTTTCAATCACCAAAGTTTACCTTCACTTTAATAAAGCTAGGGAAGTGCTCAGACAAGTCAGGTGCAAGACCCAAGCATGGGTGTGAGCTGCAAAAAAAAACTATTTAAATACATTTGGAGGGGTGAACTAAAAATAAAATTTAAAAAAATTAAGAAATGCATTAAGTAAAATAAATAAATCAACCCTCTTACATAGCTATAAGGGTGATACTGAGCAGAATAGAGTGATACATGGTCTTGTAATCCCCAGTAAACAGCATATGCTGTAACAAATGCTAGCAATAGTCGTGCATGACCCCCTGTGCTGGCAATAGTCGTGCATGACCCCCTGTGCTGGCAATAGTCGTGCATGACCCCCTGTGCTGCAGGAGACAGGTGCAGCTCAACAGCCTACCTTTGTACGGGGCTCCTGCTTGCTGATTGCACTTCAGCACAAAGGTTCCTTGCACATCCACCCCATCTGCTCTATGCTCTCTGAAAGCTTCCGCGCTGTAGCGCTCAGTGTACTGCACGTGGGCTTTAAGAGTGAGGGGATAGGGTAGCCACATAAATATACAGTAAACTGCCAGCAGGAGGCCTCTTAGAATGATGGACGTTTAATATTTCAGTGTTTGTTATTTTTCTCTTGCTAGATATCTGAGCTTCAGAAGCAGATACGGCATGGGTTTGTTTTCGAGAGGTAATGATGGAGGCCACTGGTACAGATGAAGTGGAAAAACTGAAGTCTAAGTTTTTATCTGCCTGGCATAATGTGAAATACAGTAAGTACTGTACAGTTTGCTCATTCAATCACTTCCTCTTATGTATTTATCTTAATGAGTCCAAAAAGGTTTGCTTCATTCTCTTGTTGTTTTGTTGAAAATAATTCCTAGGTAGGTTCAGGAGCAGCAATGCTTTATTAGGAGCTAGCTAAGCCAATGACAAGAGACAAAGACTTGCAGCTAGTTCCCAGTAGTGCATTGCTACCTAGGTATGCTTTTCAACAAACCATGCCAAGAAAATTAAAGTACATTTGGAAAGTTGTTTAAAATGCTATGCTCGATCTGTATTATGAATATAACATTTTATATTTCATGTCCCTTTTAAAGAAAACAAAGCCAATGTACACTGAACACAGCACGCCGTGTACAGTGTAGATTTACATCAGATTATACATTTATAAAGGAACATTGTAATTTAATAGTAAGAACCTGACATAGTTTATTTGTTCATCTGTAAAAGACCGAAGGTGCCTGCTCACTCTCCCTTCACTCGGTCTTTGCGCAAAGCTCGGATCTGCAAGACCTGATACTGCAGCATGGGCAGCGCCCCTTCAACAGTAACAGTATACACCAATTGTCATATAACTGCATGTAATAGACACTACTATACAGAATATGTACAGGTACTGATATAAATAAACAGTATACACTAATTGTCATATAACTGCATGTAACAGACACTACTATACAGAATATGTACAGCTACTGATATAAATATACAGTATACACTAATTACATATAACTGTATGTAATAGACACTACTATACAGAATATGTACACAGACTGATATAAATATACAGTATACACTAATTGTCATATAACTGTATGTAATAGACACTACTATACAGGATATATACAGATACTGATATAAATATACAGTATACACTAATTGTCATATAACTACATGTAATAGACACTACTATACAGAATATGTACAGATACTGATATAAATATACAGTATACACTAATTACATATAACTGCATGTAATAGACACTACTATACAGAATATGTACAGATACTGATATAAATATACAGTATACACTAATTGTCATATAACTGCATGTAATAGACACTACTATACAGAATATGTACAGATAATGATATAAATATACAGCATACACTAATTGTCATATAATAGCATGTAATAGACACTACTATACAGAATATGTACAGATACTGATATAAATATACAGTATACACTAATTACATATAACTGCATGTAATAGACACTACTATACAGAATATGTACAGATACTGATATAAATATACAGTATACACTAATTGTCATATAACTGCATGTAATAGACACTACTATACAGAATATGTACAGATACTGATATAAATATACAGTATACACTAATTACATATAACTGCATGTAATAGACACTACTATACAGAATATGTACTGATACTGATATAAATATACAGTATACACTAATTGTCATATAACTGCATGTAATAGACACTACTATACAGAATATGTACAGACACTGATATAAATATACAGTATACAGTAATTGTCATATAACTGCATGTAATAGACACTACTATACAGAATATGTACTGATACTGATATAAATATACAGTATACACTAATTGTCATATAACTGCATGTAATAGACACTACTATACAGAATATGTACAGATACTGATATAAATATACAGTATACACTAATTGTCATAACTGCATGTAATAGACACTACTATACAGAATATGTACAGATACTGATATAAATATACAGTATACACTAATTGTCATATAACTGCATGTAACAGACACTACTATACAGAATATATACAGATACTGATATAAATATACAGTATACACTAATTGTCATATAACTGCATGTAATAGACACTACTATACAGAATATGTACAGATACTGATATAAATATACAGTATACACTAATTGTCATATAACTGCATGTAATAGATACTACTATACAGAATATGTACAGATACTGATATAAATATACAGTATACACTAATTGTCATATAACTGCATGTAATAGACACTACTATACAGAATATGTACAGATACTGATATAAATATACAGTATACACTAATTGTCATATAACTGTATGTAATAGACACTACTATACAGAATATGTACAGATACTGATATAAATATACAGTATACACTAATTGTCATATAACTGCATGTAATATACACTACTATACAGAATATGTACAGATACTGATATAAATATACAGTATACACTAATTGTCATATAACTACATGTAATAGACACTACTATACAGAATATGTACAGATACTGATATAAATATACAGTATACACTAATTGTCATATAACTGTAAGTAACAGACACTACTATACAGAATATGTACAGATACTGATATAAATATACAGTATACACTAATTGTCATATAACTAAGTAATAGACACTACTATACAGAATATGTACAGATACTGATATAAATATACAGTATACACTAATTACATATAACTGCATGTAATAGACACTACTGTACAGAATATGTACAGATACTAATATAAATATACAGTATACACTAATTGTCATATAACTGCATGTAATAGACACTACTATACAGAATATGTACAGATACTGATATAAATATACAGTATACACTAACTGTCATATAACTGTATGTAATAGACACTACTATACAGAATATGTACAGATACTGATATAAATATACATTATACACTAATTGTCATATATCTGCATGTAATAGACACTACTATACAGAATATGTACAGATACTGATATAAATATACAGTATACACTAATTGTCATATAATAGCATGTAATAGACACTACTATACAGAATATGTACATATACTGATATAAATATACAGTATACACTAATTGTCATATAACTGCATGTAATAGACGCTACTATACAGAATATGTACAGATACTGATATAAATATGCATTATACACTAATTGTCATATAACTGCATGTAATAGACACTACTATACAGAATATGTACAGATACTGATGTAAATATACAGTATACACTAATTGTCATATAACTGTATGTAATAGACACTACTATACAGAATATGTACAGATACTGATATAAATATACAGTATACACTAAGTGTCATATAACTGCATGTAACAGACACTACTATACAGAATATGTACAGACACTGATATAAATATACAGTATACACTAATTGTCATATAACTGCATGTAATAGACACTACTATACAGAATATGTACAGATACTGATGTAAATATACAGTATACACTAATTGTCATATAACTGAATGTAATAGACACTACTATACAGAATATGTACAGATACTGATATAAATATACAGTATACACTAATTACATATAACTGTATGTAATAGACACTACTATACAGAATATGTACACAGACTGATATAAATATACAGTATACACTAATTGTCATATAACTGTATGTAATAGACACTACTATACAGGATATATACAGATACTGATATAAATATACAGTATACACTAAGTGTCATATAACTGCATGTAACAGACACTACTATACAGAATATGTACAGACACTGATATAAATATACAGTATACACTAATTGTCATATAACTGCATGTAACAGACACTACTATAAAGAATATGTACAGATACTGATATAAATATACAGTATACACTAATTGTCATATAACTGCATGTAATAGACACTACTATACAGAATATGTACAGATACTGATATAAATATACAGTATACACTAATTACATATACCTGCATGTAATAGACACTACTATACAGAATATGTACAGACACTGATATAAATATACAGTATACACTAATAGTCATATAACTGCATGTAATAGACACTACTATACAGAATATGTACAGATACTGATATAAATATACAGTATACACTAATTGTCATATAACTGCATGTAATAGACACTACTATACAGAATATGTACAGATACTGATGTAAATATACAGTATACACTAATTGTCATATAACTGCATGTAATAGACACTACTATACAGAATATGTACAGATACTGATGTAAATATACAGTATACACTAATTGTCATATAACTGAATGTAATAGACACTACTATACAGAATATGTACAGATACTGATATAAATATACAGTATACACTAATTACATATAACTGCATGTAATAGACACTACTATACAGAATATGTACAGATACTGATATAAATATACAGTATACACTAATTACATATAACTGCATGTAATAGACACTACTATACAGAATATGTACAGATACTGATGTAAATATACAGTATATACTAATTGTCATATAACTGCATGTAATAGACACTACTATACAGAATATGTACAGACACTGATGTAAATATACAGTATACACTAATTACATATAACTGCATGTAATACACTACTATACAGAATATATACAGATACTGATATAAATATACAGTATACACTAATTGTCATATAACTGCATGTAATAGACACTACTATACAGAATATGTACAGATACTGATATAAATATACAGTATACACTAATTGTCATATAACTGCATGTAATAGACACTACTATACAGAATATGTACAGAAAGTGATATAAATATACAGTATACACTAATTGACATATAACTGCATGTAATAGACAATTAGTGTATACTGTATATTTATATCAGTATCTGTACATATTCTGTATAGTAGTGTCTATTACATGCAGTTATATGACAATTAGTGTATACTGTATATTTATATCAGTATCTGTACATATTCTGTATAGTAGTATCTATTACATGCAGTTATATGACAATTAGTGTATACTGTATATTTATATCAGTATCTGTACATATTCTGTATAGTAGTGTCTATCACATGCAGTTATATGACAATTAGTGTATACTGTATATTTATATCACTATCTGTACATATTCTGTATAGTAGTGTCTATTACATGCAGTTATATGACAATTAGTGTATACTGTATATTTATATCAGTATCTGTACATATTCTGTATAGTAGTGTCTTACATGCAGTTATATGACAATTAGTGTATACTGTATATTTATATCAGTATCTGTACATATTCTGTATAGTAGTGTTTGTTACATGCAGTTATATGTAATTAGTGTATACTGTATATTTATATCAGTATCTGTACATATTCTGTATAGTTGTGTCTATTACATGCAGTTATATGACAATTAGTGTATACTGTATATTTATATCAGTATCTGAACATATTCTCTGTAGTACTGTCTGTTACATGGTTATATGTAATTAGTGTATACTGTATATTTATATCAGTATCTGTGCATATTATTCTTTATAGTAGTGTCTATTACATGCAATTATATGACAATTAGTGTATACTGTATTTCTCCAACATTGGTGTGTCCTGTCCACGGCGTCATCCTTACTTGTGGGATATCTCCTCCCCAACAGGAAATGGCAGAGAGTCCCAGCAAAGCTGGCCATATAGTCCCTCCTAGGCTCCGCCCACCCCAGTCATTCTCTTTGCCGTTGCACAGGCAACATCTCCACGGAGATGGTTAAGAGTTTTTTGGTGTTTAAATGTAGTTTTTATTCTTCTATCAAGTGTTTGTTATTTTAAAATAGTGCTGGTATGTACTATTTACTCTGAAACAGAAAAGGATGAAGATTTCTGTTTGTAAGAGGAAGATGATTTTAGCAGACAGTAAATAAAATCGATTGCTGTTTCCACATAGGACTGTTGAGATGAAGTAACTTCAGTTGGGGGAAACAGTTAGCAGACTTTTCTGCTTAAGGTATGACTAGCCATATTTCTAACAAGACCATGTAATGCTGGAAGGCTGTCATTTCCCCTCATGGGGACCGGTAAGCCATTTTCTTAGTCAAACAAACAGAATAAAGGGCTTAATATGGGCTAAAAAACTGGTAGACATTTTTATGGGCTAAATCGATTGCTTTATTTGGGCATTTTATTCATATTTATGCTGACAATTCGCATTTATAAACTTGGGGAACGTTTATTAAACGGCAGGCACTATGTTAGACACCTTTTCCAGTCAGGGGGTCTTCCTAGTTGTAGACTGAGCCTCATTTTCGCGCCATTACTGCGCAGTTGTTTTTTGAGAGCAGGGCATGCAGATGCATGTGTGAGGATCTGAAATTTGCTGGAAAAGCTTCTAGAAGGCGTCAATTGGTATCGTATTCCCCTCTGGGCTTGGTTGGGTCTCAGCAAAGGCTATAGCTGGGACTGTATAGGGGTTAAATTTGTAAACGGCTCCGGTTCCGTTATTTTAAGGGTTAAAGCTCTGAAATTTGGTGTGCAATACTCTTAATGCTTTAAGATACTGTGGTGAAATTTTGGTAATTTTTGAACAATTCCTTCATACTTTTTCACATATTCAGTAATAAAGTGTTTTCTGTTTAAAATCTAAAGAGACAGTAACGGTTTTGTTTTAAAACGTTTTTTTGTGCTTTTGTTGACAAGTTTAAGCCTGTTTAACATGTCTGTGCCTTCGGATAAGCTATGTTCTATATGTATGAAAGCCAATGTGTCTCCCCATTTAAATTTATGTGATAATTGTGCCATAGCGTCCAAACAAAGTAAGGACAGTACTGCCACAGATAATGAAATTGCCCAAGATGATTCCTCAGATGAGGGGAGTAAACATGATACTACATCATCTCCTACTGTGTCTACACCAGTTTTGCCCACACAGGAGGCCCCTAGTACATCTAGTGCGCCAATGCTTATTACCATGCAACAATTAACGGCTGTAATGGATAACTCCATTGCAAATATTTTATCCAAAATGCCTACTTATCAGAGAAAGCGCGATTGCTCTGTTTTAAACACTGAAGAGCAGGAGGGCGCTGATGATAATTGTTCTGTCATACCCTCACACCAATCTGAAGGGGCCATGAGGGAGGTTTTGTCAGATGGGGAAATTTCAGATTCAGGAAAAATTTCTCAACAAGCTGAACCTGATGTTGTGACATTTAAATTAGAACATCTCCGCGCACTGCTTAAGGATGTGTTGTCTACTCTGGATGATTGTGACAACTTGGTCATTCCAGAGAAATTATGCAAGATGGACAAGTTCCTAGAGGTTCCGGTGCACCCCAACGCTTTTCCTATACCCAAGCGGGTGGCGGACATAGTAAATAAGGAGTGGGAAAAGCCCGGCATACCTTTTTGTCCCCCCCCCTATATTTAAGAAATTATTTCCTATGGTCGACCCCAGAAAGGACTTATGGCAGACAGTCCCTAAGGTCGAGGGGGCAGTTTCTACTCTAAACAAACGCACTACTATTCCTATCGAAGATAGTTGTGCTTTCAAAGATCCTATGGATAAAAAATTGGAAGGTTTGCTTAAAAAGATTTTTGTACAGCAAGGTTACCTTCTACAACCCATTTCGTGCATTGTTCCTGTCACTACAGCAGCGTGGTTCTGGTTCGAGGAACTAGAAAACTCGCTTAGTAGAGAGACTCCATATGAGGAGGTTATGGACAAAGTTCACGCACTTAAGTTGGCTAACTCTTTTTTATTTTAGATGCCGCTTTGCAATTAGCTAGATTAGCGGCGAAAAATTCAGGGTTTGCTATCGTGGCGCGCAGAGCGTTTGGCTAAAGTCTTGGTCAGCGGATGTGTCATCCAAGACAAAATTGCTTAACATCCCTTTCAAAGGTAAAACTCTATTTGGACCAGAATTGAAAGAGATTATTTCAGACATCACTGGGGGAAAGGGCCACGCCCTTCCACAAGATAGGCCTTTCAAGGCCAAAAATAAGTCTAATTTTCGTTCCTTTCGCAATTTCAGGAACGGACCGGCCTCTAATTCTGCATCCTCTAAGCAAGAGGGTAATGCCTCACAACCCAAACCTGCCTGGAAACCGATGCAAGGCTGGAACAAGGGTAAGCAGGCCAAGAAGCCTGCTGCTGCTAACAAAACGGCATGAAGGAGTAGCCCCCGATCCGGGACCGGATCTAGTGGGGGGCAGACTCTCTCTCTTTGCTCAGGCTTGGGCAAGAGATGTTCAGGATCCCTGGGCGCTAGAAATAGTTTCTCAGGGTTATCTCCTGGAATTCAGGGAACTACCCCCAAGGGGAAGGTTCCACATGTCTCACTTATCCTCAAACCAAATAAAGAGACAGGCGTTCTTACATTGTGTAGAAGACCTGTTAAAGATGGGAGTGATACACCCAGTTCCAATAAAGGAACAAGGAATGGGATTTTATTCCAATCTGTTCGTAGTTCCCAAAAAAGAGGGAACTTTCAGACCAATTTTGGATTTGAAGATCCTAAACAAATTTCTCAGGGTACCATCGTTCAAGATGGAAACCATTCGAACGATTCTACCCACTATCCAGGAAAGTCAATTTATGACTACCGTGGATCTAAAGGATGCGTACCTACATATTCCTATCCACAAAGAACATCATCAGTTCCTAAGGTTCGCTTTTCTGGACAAGCATTACCAGTTTGTGGCCCTCCCATTCGGGTTAGCCACTGCTCCAAGGATTTTCACAAAGGTACTAGGGTCCCTTCTAGCGGTTCTAAGACCGAGGGGCATTGCAGTAGTACCTTACTTGGACGACATTCTAATACAAGCGTCGTCCCTGTCAAAAGCAAAGGCTCATACAGACATCGTTCTGGCCTTTCTCAGATCACACGGATGGAAGGTGAACATAGAAAAAAGTTCTCTGTCTCCGTCGACAAGAGTTCCCCTCTTGGGAACAATAATAGATTCCTTAGAAATGTGGATTTTTCTGGCAGAGGTCAGAAAGTCAAAACTTCTAAGCACTTGTCAAGTTCTTCATTCTGTTCCTCGTCCTTCCATAGCACAGTGCATGGAAGTAGTAGGGTTGATGGTTGCAGCAATGGACATAGTTCCTTTTGCACGAATTCATCTAAGACCATTACAACTGTGCATGCTCAAACAGTGGAATGGGAACTATACAGACTTGTCTCCAATGATTCAAGTAGATCAGAAGACCAGAGATTCACTCCGTTGGTGGCTGACCCTGGACCATCTGTCCCAGGGAATGAGCTTCCGCAGACCAGAGTGGGTCATTGTCACGACCGACGCCAGTCTAGTGGGCTGGGGCGCGGTCTGGGAATCCCTGAAAGCTCAGGGTCTATGGTCTCGGGAAGAGTCTCTTCTCCCGATAAACATTCTGGAACTGAGAGCGATATTCAATGCTCTCAGGGCTTGGCCTCAACTAGCAAAGGCCAGATTCATAAGGTTCCAATCAGACAACATGACGACCGTTGCTTATATCAATCATCAGGGGGGAACAAGGAGTTCCCCGGCGATGAACGAAGTGACCAAAATAATAAAATGGGCAGAGGATCACTCCTGCCACCTATCTGCGATCCACATCCCAGGTGTGGAAAACTGGGAGGCGGATTTCTGAGTCGTCAGACATTCCATCCGGGGGAGTGGGAACTCCATCCGGAGATCTTTGCCCAAATAACTCAATTATGGGGCATTCCAGACATGGATCTGATGGCGTCTCGTCAGAACTTCAAGGTTCCTTGCTACGGGTCCAGATCCAGGGATCCCAAGGTGACTCTAGTAGATGCACTAGTAGCACCTTGGACCTTCAACCTAGCTTATGTATTTCCACCGTTTCCTCTCATTCCCAGGCTGGTAGCCAGGATCAATCAGGAGAGGGCCTCAGTGATCTTGATAGCTCCTGCGTGGCCACGCAGGACTTGGTATGCAGACCTGGTGAATATGTCATCGGTTCCACCATGGAAGCTACCTTTGAGACAGGACCTTCTTGTTCAGGGTCCATTCGAACATCCAAATCTGGTTTCCCTCCAGCTGACGGCTTGGAGATTGAACGCTTGATTCTATCGAAGCGTGGGTTTTCAGATTCTGTGATAGATACTCTGGTTCAGGCCAGAAAACCGGTAACTAGAAAGATTTACCATAAAATATGGAAAAGATATATCTGTTGGTGTGAATCCAAAGGATTCCCATGGAATAAGATAAAAATTCCTAAGATTCTCTCATTTCTACAAGAAGGTTTGGAGAAAGGATTATCTGCAAGTTCTCTAAAGGGACAGATCTCTGCTTTATCTGTCTTACTACACAAAAGACTGGCAGCTGTGCCAGATGTTCAAGCATTTGTTCAGGCTCTGGTTAGGATCAAGCCTGTTTACAGACCTTTGACTCCTCCCTGGAGTCTAAATCTAGTTATTTCAGTTTTTCAAGGGGTTCTGTTTGAACCTTTACATTCCATAGATATTAAGTTACTATCTTGGAAAGTTTTGTTTTTGGTTGCTATTTCTTCTGCTAGAAGAGTTTCAGAGTTATCTGCTCTGCAGTGTTCTCCGCCCTATCTGGTGTTCCATGCAGATAAGGTGGTTTTGCGTACTAAGCCTGGTTTTCTTCCTAAGGTTGTTTCTAACAAAAATATTAACCAGGAGATAGTTGTACCTTCTTTATGTCCGAATCCAGTTTCAAAGAAGGAACGTTTGTTACACAATTTGGACGTAGTCCGTGCTCTAAAATTCTATTTAGAGGCTACAAAAGATTTCAGACAAACATCTTCCTTGTTTGTTGTTTATTCTGGTAAAAGGAGAGGTCAAAAAGCAACTTCTACCTCTCTTTCCTTTTGGCTTAAAAGCATCATCCGATTGGCTTATGAGACTGCCGGACGGCAGCCTCCTGAAAGAATCACAGCTCACTCCACTAGGGCTGTGGCTTCCACATGGGCCTTCAAGAACGAGGCTTCTGTTGACCAGATATGTAAGGCAGCGACTTGGTCTTCACTGCACACTTTTGCCAAATTTTACAAATTTGATACTTTTGCTTCTTCGGAGGCTATTTTTGGGAGAAAGGTTTTGCAAGCCGTGGTGCCTTCCGTTTAGGTAACCTGATTTGCTCCCTCCCTTCATCCGTGTCCTAAAGCTTTGGTATTGGTTCCCACAAGTAAGGATGACGCCGTGGACCGGACACACCAATGTTGGAGAAAACAGAATTTATGCTTACCTGATAAATTACTTTCTCCAACGGTGTGTCCGGTCCACGGCCCGCCCTGGTTTTTAAATCGGGTCTGATGAATTATTTTCTCTAACTACAGTCACCACGGTACCATATTGTTTCTCCTATATATATTTCCTCCTGTCCGTCGGTCGAATGACTGGGGTGGGCGGAGCCTAGGAGGGACTATATGGCCAGCTTTGCTGGGACTCTTTGCCATTTCCTGTTGGGGAGGAGATATCCCACAAGTAAGGATGACGCCGTGGACCGGACACACCGTTGGAGAAAGTAATTTATCAGGTAAGCATAAATTCTGTTATTTATATCAGTATCTGTACATATTCTGTATAGTAGTGTCTATTACATGCAGTTATATGACAATTAGTGTATACTGTATATTTATATCAGTATCTGTACATATTCTGTATAGTAGTGTCTATTACATGCAGTTATATGACAATTAGTATATACTGTATATTTATATCAGTATCTGAACATATTCTGTATAGTAGTGTCTATTACATGCAGGTATATGACAATTAGTGTATACTGTATATTTATATCAGTATCTGTACATATTCTGTATGGTAGTGTCTATTACATGCAGTTATAGGACAATTAGTGTATACTGTATATTTATAACTGCATGTAATAGAAACTACTATACAGAATATGTACAGATACTGATATAAATATACAGTATACACTAATTGTCATATAACTGCATGTAATAGACACTACTATACAGAATATGTACAGATACTGATATAAATATACAGTATACACTAATTGTCATATAACTGCATGTAATAGACACTACTATACAGAATATGTACAGATACTGATATAAATATACAGTATACACTAATTGTCATATAACTGCATGTAATAGATTCTACTATACAGAATATGTACAGATACTGATATAAATATACAGTATACACTAATTGTCATATAACTGTAAGTAACAGATACTACTATACAGAATATGTACAGATACTGATATAAATAAACAGTATACACTAATTGTCATATAACTGCATGTAATAGACACTACTATACAGAATATGTACAGATACTGATATAAATATACAGTATACACTAATTGTCATATAACTGTAAGTAACAGATACTACTATACAGAATATGTACAGATACTGATATAAATAAACAGTATACACTAATTGTCATATAACTGCATGTAATAGACACTACTATACAGAATATGTACAGATACTGATATAAATATACAGTATACACTAATTGTCATATAACTGCATGTAATAGACACTACTATACAGAATATGTACAGATACTGATATAAATATACAGTATACACTAATTGTCATATAACTGTATGTAATAGACACTACTATACAGAATATGTACAGATACTGATATAAATATACATTATACACTAATTGTCATATAACTGCATGTAATAGACACTACTATACAGAATATGTACAGATACTGATATAAATATACAGTATACACTAATTGTCATATAACTGCATGTAATAGACACTACTATACAGAATATGTAGAGATACTGATATAAATATACAGTATACACTAATTGTCATATATCAGTATCTCTACATATTCTGTATAGTAGTGTGTTACTTACAGTTATGACAATTAGTGTATACTGTATATTTATATCAGTATCTGTACATATTCTGTATAGTAGTGTCTATTACATGCAGTTATGACAATTAGTGTATACTGTATATTTATATCAGTATCTGTACATATTCTGTATAGTAGTGTCTATTACATGCAGTTATATGACAATTAGTATATACTGTATATTTATATCAGTATCTGTACATATTCTGTATAGTAGTGTCTGTTACTTACAGTTATATGACAATTAGTGTATACTGTATATTTATATCAGTATCTGTACATATTCTGTATAGTAGTGTCTATTACATGCAGTTATATGACAATTAGTGTATACTGTATATTTATATCAGTATCTGTACATAATCTGTATAGTAGTGTCTATTACATGCAGTTATATGACAATTAGTGTATACTGTATATTTATATCAGTATCTGTACATATTCTGTATAGTAGTGTCTGTTACTTACAGTTATATGACAATTAGTGTATACTGTATATTTATATCAGTATCCGTACATATTCTGTATAGTAGTGTCTATTACATGCAGTTATATGACAATTAGTGTATACTGTATATTTATATCAGTATCTGTACATATTCTGTATAGTAGTGTCTATTACATGCAGTTATATGACAATTAGTGTATACTGTATATTTATATCAGTATCTGTACATATTCTGTATAGTAGTGTCTATTACATGCAGTTATATGACAATTAGTGTATACTGTATATTTATATCAGTATCTGTACATATTCTGTATAGTAGTGTCTATTACATGCAGTTATGACAATTAGTGTATACTGTATATTTATATCAGTAGCTGTACATATTCTGTATAGTAGTGTCTGTTACATGCAGTTATATGACAATTAGTGTATACTGTATATTTATATCAGTATCTGTACATATTATGTATAGTAGTGTCTATTACATGCAGTTATATGACAATTAGTGTATACTGTATATTTATATCAGTGTCTGTACATATTCTGTATAGTAGTGTCTATTACATGCAGTTATATGACAATTAGTATATACTGTATATTTATATCAGTATCTGTACATATTCTGTATAGTAGTGTCTATTACATGCAGTTATATGACAATTAGTATATACTGTATATTTATATCAGTATCTGTACATATTCTGTATAGTAGTGTCTATTACATGCAGTTATATGACAATTAGTGTATACTGTATATTTATATCTGATTCTGTACATATTCTGTATAGTAGTGTCTATTACATGCAGTTATATGACAATTAGTATATACTGTATATTTATAACTGCATGTAATAGACACTACTATACAGAATATGTACAGACACTGATATAAATATACAGTATACAGTAATTGTCACATAACTGCATGTAATAGACACTACTATACAGAATATGTACAGATACTGATATAAATATACAGTATACACTAATTGTCATATAACTACATGTAATAGACACTACTATACAGAATATGTACAGATACTGATATAAATATACAGTATATACTAATTGTCATATAACTATGTGTAATAGACACTACTATACAGAATATGTACAGATACTGATATAAATATACAGTATATACTAATTGTCATATAACTGCATGTAACAGACACTACTATACAGAATATGTACAGATACTGACATAAATATACAGTATACACTAATTGTCATGTAACTGCATGTAACAGACACTACTATACAGAATATGTACAGATACTGATATAAATATACAGTATACACTAATTGTCATGTAACTGCATGTAATAGACACTACTATACAGAATATGTACAGATACTAATATAAATATACAGTATACACTAATTGTCATATAACTGCATGTAATAGACATTACTATACAGAATATGTACAGATACTGATATAAATATACAGTATACACTAATTACATATAACTGTATGTAATAGACACTACTATACAGAATATGTACAGATACTGATATAAATATACAGTATACACTAATGTCATATAACTGCATGTAACAGACACTACTATACAGATATAAATATACAGTATACACTAATTGTCATATAACTGCATGTAATAGACACTACTATACAGAATATATACAGATACTGATATAAATATACAGTATACACTAATTGTCATATAACTGCATGTAATAGACACTACTATACAGAATATGTACAGATACTGATATAAATATACAGTATACACTAATTGTCATATAACTGCATGTGATAGACACTACTATACAGAATATGTACAGATACTGATATAAATATACAGTATACACTAATTGTCATATAACTGCATGTAATAGACACTACTATACAGAATATGCACAGATACTGATCTAAGCATCCAATTTAAAACCTTATAAAAACGTACTTAGAAGCTCCCAGTTTAGCTCTGTTAATGAGGTTAGGCTGGAAAGCAAAAAGCAGACACTCCCCCCCTGCATATGAAAAGACCCTTTACACAAACTGGAGCAAGCTGGAGTAGGTAGAGAAGGCTACTTCTAAAACTTTGGGGCTTGGTTAGGAGTCTGAAAATTAGCGCAATGTTATTTAATAAAATAAGCAAAACTATACTAAAAACAAACAAACCTGTATGGTTGGTCTACATAAATGGATCATCTACAAAACATTTATGCAAAGAAAAATCTAGTGTACAATGTCCCTTTAATGCTCTGATTTTTGGAAGATCAAGGGAACCGGGTGCTGAATGAATAGGGTGATTAAGATGTGTAAAGGCAAAGAGGAATCATTTTTAAATAATTTAACATATTTCTTTAAGAAAGTCCACAAGGTCAAATGTGGGGTTACACTTCAGTCACTAGGAGGAAGCGAAAACACCTACATATTAGTTTTAATCCCTCTCAGAATCCCTCAAGCAATTTTTGGGCTCCAAGGAGTGAGGTGAAGTGCTGATCTCTAAGTCCTTTATAAAGGTTCTCTAACTAATCTGCAACCCAAATTCCCCCTCAGAGCGCCTACAAAAAAGACAGTTCAGTGAGGTAGTGCAAATCTTCTCCTGGTGTGTAGATGTCACAGGCCTCCTAGGTGAAATGCGGATGTATCTGCAAATTCTCTGGTCTGCGGTGTGCTATGATCTGATATGGTCAATCTCCTGGTCTAAAGTGAATACCCTAGACTAAGTACATACAGTGCACCTTCATAACCCACTAGCTATTAGCATAAACACGTACACATGATTCACACACACATATATATAAAATTTATTTTCAGTAGTAAATAAGCACTCTCTGGACTTTGGCCTTCTGTGTAAACAAAAGTATTTATTTGTTTATATACACACACACACACACACACACACACACACACACACACACACACACACACACACACACACACACACACACACACACACACACACACACACACACACACACACACACACACACACACACACACACACACACACACACACACACACACACACACACACACACACACACACACACACATATATATATATATATATATATATATATATATATATATATACACACACCTCAAAACTTCTAAAGCATAATGGCTTACGGTCTTAAATTTTGTGCATCCGCATTCAGCACTTTTCAGAGTTACTGGAGCCCTTAACGCAGCCCTTTTACTGACCTATGCTACTCACCTGTGCTAACTCTTTAGTTTTTGGACACTGAAACCGTTATAGGGCCCAACGATAACGCTGGTGTGCATCGTGTTTTGAGGTGGGGTATCTTTATTTTAAAAGCAGGAATGTAAAGCTTAGGAGCTGGCCCATTTTTGGTACAGACCTGGGTTACACTTGCTTATTGGCTGGCTAAATGTAGTCACCAATAAATAAGCGCTATCCAGGGTGCTGAACCTAAAATGGGTTGGCTCCTAAGCTTACATTACTGCTTTTTAAAATAAAGATAGCAAGTGAATGAAGAAAAAAATGATAGGAATAAATTAGAAAGTTGCTTAAAATTGCTGCTGTATCTGAATCATGAGAGAAAAAATGTGGGTTTAGTATCCCTAAGTTTTTAAGGGATCCCATCGCCAGAAAGCTTGAAGGCTTTCACAGATTAGACTTTCAATAGGCAAGTTTTTAAACCAGCTATGTAGTGGCAGCTACTGTGGGCTTGTGTGACTTTTCAGAGCTACTTTCTGCTGAAGAATCTCCTGGATTCCTTAGAACTGCAAACCGCTTTATATGCGATGCAGCAGACGAAATGATTCACATTTTTAATCTGAAGAGCACATCTTCAGCTGTTTTTCCAAGATGATCCTTATTACTCAAATCTTGGTCAGTCTCAAAGAGCAGACTTTTATCCCTTCCAGGGTAAAATCCTGTTTTGTCTAGGTCTGAATGCAGTTGACAGTCACTGTAGGCAAGGAAGCTTTCTTACCACATGATTTAAAAAAACAAACAAAAAACAACCAGACCAAGAAAGTCCAGCCCTGCTTCAAAGTCTGCATGATGGTGGCGCTCCCATTCCAGTTTCTGGTAGAGGGGGTAGATTACATCTAATAAAGATTCTTGGGTCTTGGAAGCCATTTCTAAGGTATAAATAATAATAATAAAGATAATAAAAAAATAATAATAAAAATATTTTTTATTTTTAATAAAAATAATTTTTTCAATAACCTTCATGAGGAAGATTCCTCCTGTCTTGAGTTCCTCAAGAATCCCTTAAGGGTCAAGGCCTGAACTTGGTATTTTACTCCAATCTCATAGTACCAATGAAAGAAGGTGCTTTTCAGCCCGTTTCAAGACTATAAACAAATTCCTTTCAAGGAGACAATTTGCTCTATTCTTCCTTTAGTGCAGGAGGCTCAATATTTCTACCATTGTTTTAAAATATGCCTATTTACATAATCCCATTCACAAGGATCATGTTTATTTCCTGATATTTTTATTTCTAAACACGCATTATCTGTTTGTGGTGCTTTTTATTTGGTCTGGCCACAGCACTCGGTGTTTACCAAGGTCCTAGGAGCCTTGTTGATGGTGGTGGTTTGGATGATATTCTGGTGTGGCATCGTTGGCGTTGGAGAATCGGTTTACTGAAGAATTCCTTACTTGTATCTTTCCCTAGGGTCGATCATCAGTGTGAAACTGCAACAAGCATGTGCTCATCCTTTTTACTTCCTTATGTTGCTCAATGCATGGAGGTTGTGGGCCTCATAGTTGTAGCCTAAGATGTACTTCCATTTGTCATGTTTAATCTTAGACCTCTTCAACTGGCAATGCTTCATAAATGGAATGGAGACTGAGGTCCTGTCTGGTCTTAGGATCTGACAGACATTAACATTGGTACTCACCAATCCATAGTTCAGGGGGCTTCCTTCTTTGGATAGTGGTCATTAGACACCAGCCTAAGGGGTTGGGTGGGCAGTTTGGGTGTCTCAGGGAGTGCATGGAATTTGGCCTACACAGGAAGCAAGATTACAAATAAACATCCTGGAATTCTGTGCCGTCTTCAATGGTCTTTAGTGTTGGCCCAGCCTCCGGCAGGAAATTTATGATTCCAGTCAGACTATATTACTGCATTGGCTTACATAATAAAGTAAGGTGGTACTTTCAGATCCTTAGCAATGATATAAGTGCCCTGTATAATAAGATGGGCAGAACATCCCCATTGCCTGATCAAAGTCCTTTGCATCCCAGGAGTGAACAATTGGGAGGCTGCTTTCTCAGTTGCCAGCATCTTCATCCAGGACAGTGGTCTCTGAACCAGGCTTCATTGTTTTTTGCTTGAATCAGAAACTGTTCAAAGGTCTTGAGATCCTCATGTGGATCTGTTAGATGCACCAGTGGTTCCCTGGTTGTTCAATCTCCTGTATCTCTGACCTACATTTATTAGAGAAGAAGTGCAATGCACAAATATCCAGAATTGTACTTTTTTTTTCTCTAATAAATCTGGCCACAAAATAAACAAAGCTGCAGATCATTCTTTTCACTAAGCAAATGCATTGCACATACCTAATAAATCTGTCTGTCTTAAATATTAAATGAAAATTATGTATAATGCAATTTCAACAATAAAATAACCCACTATAGATTGACATTGACTAAAACTCTAGATTTACCTTTTTACTCTTACTCATGGTCAGGATTCCTTATTGTTTCACAGATTAGTCTTTGCACATTAGACTAGAATGATTTACAAAAACCTTGCAGGTTCCATTGTGTACCCCATAGTGTACACTATTATTTTTATTAACCTTGTAATAGATTTTTATAAATAATTTTTTAATTTCTTTTTTTAATGAAAGAGCCATAAAATTGCACTCTAACATTATACCATATAATTGTTCTACATTAAGCATGTTTATTTTTTATTTTTTTTTCTAATCTGTTTATAAAATGTAATGATTACAAAATATCTAATAAAACCAGTATGACACCAGATTGAATAAAGGTCTTTATTATTGTAAATTTGTATAGCAATCTGGTAATCTGTCTCTAAACTAGCATTTATTTGAGAATATTTCTCTTATAAAGGTGTAAGTGGCCTAGTTCTTATATTGTGGTAGAATCTGTTTGACTTTTTTTTTTCCCCATTGTTAGGTTGGGTTCTCAAAACGAAAACATTTTTTAAAAGAAATTCACCTGTGTTTTTGCTTGGTAAATGCTATCACTTTAAATATGAGGGTAAGTATTCTAATTATTTTTAATAATGTAAAATGTGAATACATTGGAGATAAAACATCTATCCTATTTCAAATGACCTACTAACCTTTAAAGGGACATTAAACACTGTGCTAGATAAAATGACGCATTCAAAGAAAAGTTGAGTCTGAGAATAACATATATAGTTGTTTAAATAAATAAGTGTACATTTTTAGTGTCTTTAAAACAATGGGAGCTGCCATGTTGTAACTTAGGTTACCCTCTCTGCTGTGGCCAATTAGGGACAGTTATTAAAAGGTCACATACATACATACATACATACATACATACATACATACATACATACATACATACATACATACGAATTGAAATGGTCACAAAATAAAGATTTGTGTTTTTTTTTATTTATTTTTTTTATGTAAAATGTATCATTTTATGTTACCACCTCAAAGTGTTTAATATCCCTTAATTGTCTCAATATCAGAACAGGAAGTGCATAATGAGAAGCCATATTGCACCCATCTGCAGTCTTAGGCCTAGATTTAGAGTTGGGCGGTAGCCGTCAAAACCAGCGTTAGAGGCTCCTAACGCTGGTTTTTACCGCCCTCTGGTATTTGGAGTCAGTCAGGAAAGGGTCTAACGCTCACTTTTCAGCCGCGACTTTTCCATACCGCAGATCCCCTTACGTCAATTGCGTATCCTATCTTTTCAATGGGATCTTTCTAACTCCGGTATTTAAAGTCTTGGCTGAAGTGAGCGTTAGAAATCTAACGACAAAACTCCAGCCGCAGAAAAAAGTCAGTAGTTAAGAGCTTTCTGGGCTAACGCCGGTTTATAAAGCTCTTAACTACTGTGCTCTAAAGTACACTAACACCCATAAACTACCTATGTACCCCTAAACCGAGGTCCCCCCACATCGCCGCCACTCTATTAAATTTTTTTAACCCCTAATCTGCCGACCGCCACCTACGTTATACTTATGTACCCCTAATCTGCTGCCCCTAACACCGCCGACCCCTATATTATATTTATTAACCCCTAATCTTCCCCCCTCAACGTCGCCTCCACCTGCCTACACTTATTAACCCCTAATCTGCCGAGCAGACCGCACCGCTACTATAATAAAGTTATTAACCCCTAATCCGCCTCACTCCCGCCTTACTAACCCTATAATAAATAGTATTAACCCCTAATCTGCCGATCGGAGCTCACCGCTACTCTAATAAATTTTTTAACCCCTAAAGCTAATTTTAACCTTAGCCCTAACACCCCCCTAAGTTAAATATAATTTTATTCTAACGAAATACATTAACTCTTATTAAATAAATTATTCCTATTTAAAGCTAAATACTTACCTGTAAAATAAACCCTAATATAGCTACAACATAAATTATAATTATATTATAGATATTTTAGGATTAATATTTATTTTACAGGCAACTTTGTATTTATTTTAACAAGGTACAATAGCTAAAATAGTTAAAATAATTACAAAATTACCTGTAAAATAAATCCTAACCTAAGTTACAATTAAACCTAACTCTACACTATCAATAAATTAATTAAATAAACTACCTGCAATTATCTACAATTAAACCTAACACTACACTATCAATAAATTATTTAAATAAAATATCTACAAATAACTACAATGAAATAAACTAACTAAAGTACAAAAAATAAAAAAGAACTAAGTTACAAAAAATAAAAAAATATTTGCAAACATTAGAAAAATATTACAACAATTTTAAACTAATTACACCTACTCTAAGCCCCTAATAAAATAACAAAGCCCCCCAAATTAAAAAATGCCCTACCCTATTCTAAATTAAAAAGGTTCAAAGCTCTTTTACCTTACCAGCCCTGAACAGGGCCCTTTGCGGGGCATGCCCCAAAGAATTCAGCTCTTTTGCCTGTAAAAAAAACACATACAATACCCCCCCCCAACATTACAACCCACCACCCACATACCCCTAATCTAACCCAAACCCCCCTTAAATAAACCTAACACTAAGCCCCTGAAGATCTCCCTACCTTGTCTTCACCTCACCGGTTCCCGATCTGTCCAGAAGAGCCTCCGATGTCTTGATCCAAGCGGGGGGCGGAAGAGTGACGTCCATCCTCGGGCTTAAGTCTGGATCCAAGCGGCGGCTGAAGAAATCCATCATCGGGATGAAGTCTTCTATCAAGCCGCATCTTCAATCTTCTTTCTTCTGGAGCGGAGCGGAGCCATCTTCTTTCCAACCGACGCAGAACATCCTCGCCTACTCGCCGAATGACTGTTCCTTTAAATGACGCCATCCAAGATGGCGTCCCTCGAATTCCGATTGGCTGATAGGATTCTATCAGCCAATCGGAATTAAGGTAGGAATATTCTGATTGGCTGATGGAATCAGCCAATCAGAATCAAGTTCAATCCGATTGGCTGATCTTTAATTTTTTTTTTTTTTTTCCTGCACACGTGGGGGGGGGGGGGGGGGGGAGAAATGAGGTGGGATTGGAAATATAAATAAAACCCCAAGACATTTTTTTTTTTTTTACACCTTTTTTTTTTTTTTTTTACAAAAGATGTAACAATATTCTGAACATTAATAATCTTAGATAGTTCTAAACCAAGGCCTATAATCTTTAAGTTTGTTAATTATCAAGATAAGCTTTTATTTTTGGCTCACTACAGGAAACTGAATTCCCTTAATATTAATACACATAGAATTTGGATTTTTCAGGATTTCTCTGCCGAAACCAGGGCAAAGAGAAAGGAGATGGCTCCATTTTTTGACAAATTTTCAAAAGCAGATTGTAGAGTTAGACTGGTGTATCCGGCTAAACTTATAATTAATAAGGAGGGATCTTTGTATATAGCGAATAATAGTGCGGAAGCTGCAGCTCTATGCAAAAAAATGGATATTCAATGAACAGGGTCTATAAAAAAAGAATAGAGTCAGTACAGCACTGTTAGGAAAAATTTACAGAATGGAGTTATATGTTCAATGGTTTAATTGTATGTTTTATTTTTGTGCAAAGTATTTGTTTAAATCTTGGATAAATTTTTTTTTTTTTTTTTTCCTTCTCGCTCTTTCTCTATCCCCACGCATGCAACTGCCCTCTCTTTTGGCCGTCCGCCTGGTATCCAGGTCTTTCTTTATTTTTTTTGAGTTGTATTTGCAGGGGGCGACCAAATTAATTTTTCTCCCCGGGGTTAAACTAGAAATAGGAATTCCAATGGAACCGTTCTTTTTGAGATATACTAGAAGTAGGGACTTTGGGAATCTTTCCTTTGGGGTTTTGATAGAGACGGGGTGTTTAAATGTTCTCTCCTTTGGGGATATAGTACATGCAGGGCGACTAACGGAATCTTTCCTTCGGGGATATGTCAGATACTCTTAACTTAGTGTCGTGGAATGTCGGGGGCATAAACTCTCCAATAAAAAGAAAAGCGATAATTAAACATCTGGCAAAAGTAAAACCAAATATCGCCTTTCTTCAAGAGACTCATTTAAAAGATTCAGAAACCTTGAAACTCCAGACCAATTGGGTAGGAGAGGTTATAGCGGCCCCATTTAAATCTTGTAAAAGAGGTGTTGCTATATTCTTTAATAAGAATTTAGAATACAAGATAGAATCGATTATGAGAGATCAGGAAGGGCGCTATTTAATTGTAGAAATCATTATCAATAAAATTCGGTATATATTATGTAACATTTATGGGCCTAACAAAGTAGATAAAATATTCTGGGATAAAATGTTAGTCCTCTTACATAAATTTATAGGGCAACATCTCATAGTTGCGGGTGATTTTAACCTTGTGGCAGATCCTATCCTGGATAGAGACAATAAGGCATATATCTTTTCACGAGATAGGAAGACGCGTATTCTGCAGAAATTTTGCTCCCAACTGGGGCTGGCAGATATCTGGCATGCTCAAAACCCAGATATAAGAGCTTTTACTTGTTTATCCAAAGTTTATCATTCTCTATCAAGGTTAGATTTTTTTTTTAGTTTCTGATAGTATGTCTGGATTTGACTGGGAAGCAGATATTCGCGATATAATAATCTCAGATCATGCGGTCATTACATTATCACTTAATACAGCGTGTAAACGAATAAACTTAACTAATGGTATTTTCTTCCCTAAATATTTATTGAATGATAATAAATTTCAGAACTGGCTGGTTAATCAATGGCAAGAATATGAGTCCTTTAATAAAGCGTATACAGATAAACCGGAGGTTTATTGGGAAGCGGCGAAAGCCGTAATCAGAGGTAAAATTAAGGCATATTTATGTAAGCGCAAAAGGAAAAGTACACAACTAGAGACACAGGCAAACAGGGTGAAAAATGCATTCTCGGCCTATCTAAGAGAGCATTCTGATGAGAAATGGCATAAATATATGGATGCTAAGACAGCGCGAGACATTCTTATTCACCAAAAAACCCCAAAGATTTAGAATTGCCCGAATCCTACAGGCCTATATCTGTCTTAAATACGGATTATAAGATTTTGACCTTGATTATAGCTAATAGATTAAAGCCCCACCTAGGTAAGATAATTCACGAAAATCAGGCGGGTTTTATGACAGGGAGAAATCCCACCAAAAATATCCGTAAGGTTATGACACTGCTTGACTTTTTCTGGAACAAATTTAAAACATCTAGACAGGAAGATATACCGGACCTAGCGCTATTAACGGTCAACGCGGAGAAAGCGTTCGATCGCATTTCGTGGAAACATCTATTCTATTCTTTAGAACAATTTGGTCTGACCGGTCACATATTGGAATTTACACAAATATTATATACCTCTCCAACCTTGTCTTTATTAATCAACGGTGAGATTTCTCAACATATATTATTGCAGCGGGGCACCCGACAGGGTTGCCCTTTATCGCCACTGTTGTTTAATTTATCTTTAGAACCATTTGCGATTTTACTTTGTCAACAATTAGATGGGATTCGTATAGGAGAGCAAAAAACTGTATTATTACTATATGCAGATGATATAGTGCTGTGTATGAGTAACATTTCCCGTAGTCTCGCCCTGCTATTAGAATCCACTGAACTTTTTAGTGCAATCTCAGGGTATAAAATCAATCTGGCTAAATCAGAACTACTATGGATCAATAAGAAAAGAAAGATATTACGCATCCGTTTTGTGAAACATCTCAAATTATGTATCTCGGTATTAAACTAAGTGTAAACACGGAGGACTGGTATAAACTTAATTTCAGTAAACTTTTTCAGGAATGTTTGCATAGGGTAGAATGGTGGAAAAACTTACCTATTTCCTTGTCGGCCAGAGCGACTCTTATTAAAAACATTCTCTTTCCGAAAATATTTTACCTTATGCAAAATATCCCGATTCCGATTAAGAAGTCAGATATAATGAAATGTAATAAAGCTTGTGCAAAATTACTCTGGAAGGGTACTAGAAGTCGTATTTCGGTTAGGCGGTTAACATGTAATAAAGATGCGGCCGGGTTGTTCTTGCCAAATTTACAATATTATAGTTTAGCAACTAGGGTAAAAGTTGCAGTCGACTGGCTAACTGAACAAGATCAGGTTTCTGCAGTTTCCTGGGAATCTGCGTTAGTGAAACCATTTCGGCTGGATGCTATTCTTCATTGTCCAATGACCGATCTACCTTCTTCACTTTTTGCACTTTTAACATTCAGAAATATTATATCTGCTTGGCAAGAATTTTGCGGGTCCTTAGATAATTCCCCATATGCTTCCAAATATTTACCTATAACAGGAAATCCAAATTTTGCCCCAGGGCTTTCCTCAGTAGTCTTTAGAGAATGGTTTCTAGAGGTCTGATATATGTGGCGCAATTATTAAAACCAGATTCAACGGGGGCGGAGCCAAGCCACGAATGGAGATGGCTGCTTGCTGAAAAAGCTCCGTTGTCCCTGTTGTTCTTACAATAAAACAAATGCACTAATTAGCACTTATTACCCTATAACTAGCACTTGCTGTTACACCCAACGGATCCCTCTGACAGAGAAACTATTTTTCGCCTGCAGACCGGGAGAGCCGGTGTTCTATTACCCACGCACCTGATCGCGGCCTAAAGATCCTGCCCAGAAGAGTGGGGAACAGCACTTACAAGCTCGGATGTTGGCGGTCTGTCATCCCCTCTTACCATCTCACCGCTGCTGTTGACCCGCACAAAGCCGCTCAGGGATTATAGACTCGGCTAAGAGTCCCGCGGCTGGAGGTAATAGCCGCGACGGCGACACAGTCTGACATCCAATATAGAGAGAGGGCAGCGGAGTATCGAAGAGGCCCTCCGGGGATCACGACTACTAGATAACCCCGGTCACTGTGAGTACCCGTGACTGAGGGGACAGAAGGTAATAGCCTTAAAATACAGACCGGCAAAGGAGATCCAAGCTCTGGCCGCAGGGGGACCCTTTTAGAACTCATCCCCACATAAGGTAGCAGCCTGGACCCTCGGTCACGCTGATAGATTGGTGGGGCACGCTGAATCACCCTTCCCTGACTAATGATTTGGCTGACAGAGGGAATAACTTTCTGAGGTTAGCAGCGATCGGAGCCCTTGTTGAAAGCTCACGCAGATTCCTTAGAGTAAGGCCGCACTAGGCCTGGAGCCTGTACCTAATATAGCATAGATCACCTGTGGCTCACAGCGCCAGAAGTTCCAGTGAGTGGCAGACAGAAGCCATAAGCCTTACCTGGGAGAGTAACCCAGTGCTCTTGAGGGGGCCTATAATTAACTAAATAAAATAGTGATATATCCCCCACAGACTTTTCTATTATAACGGAAGCCCTCTAACATAATTTCAAAGTTACTGTCTGGTCCTACACCTGCCCTAGATATCAGAAAACATATAGCTTTATTAGGCACATTGCAGCTTCTACCGCAGTATACAGAACCTACAATTGATAGCAGCTACAGGAGCTGCCACTGAGCTGAGGTGATGACCAGTAAAAGAAATTCTAAACCTGCTAAAAGTACCCAGTCTTCCATGATGGAGAACTATTTAATTGCTGCAGACCCGGCTACCTCAGCCACTAGGCCCGATTCACATACTATAGCGGCCACAGCACAAGTCCATTGCTCTGAGCCTGTTACTGGACAGCAAAATTTTGTAACAAAAGAGGATATCAGACATCTCTCCTCAAAGGATGATATAAAGGAGGCTATGAAAGACTTTAAGTCCATGTTCGGTGAGCTGAAGAAAGAAATAGCAGCAGTTGATCACAGAGTCATTCAAATTGAAGAGAAACATGAAGCTCTCAACTCAGACCTCCAGCTCCAGGCCAGCTTTATTCAGGCTCAGGAAAGCACAGTACTCACGCTAATGGACCGTATAGAGGACTTGGAAAATAGAAGCCGCAGAAATAACTTGAGATTGAGGGGAGTCCCAGAAACGGTTGAACCCCCAACCATCCAGGCCTACATACAAGACTTTGTCAAACACCTTAGGAATACGGAGGCAGGCCCGGAAATCCCGATAGAGAGGGCACACAGGGCCTTGCGCCCTAAACCACCAAACAGGGCCCCTCCCAGGGACATAATATTAAAATTACTATCTTTCAAGGACAAAGAGGACATTCTTCGGATGGCCAGAGCAAAGCAGCTAATAGAATTTAGGGGGTCTGAAATACAGGTATACTCCGATTTATGTCCAGCCACCCTACAGAAAAGAAGGGACCTCCGATTTATCACTTCCAAGCTGAAGGACAAAAATATCCCCTATAGATGGGGTTTCCCTACTTGTATCATTGTGTCAAGGAACAACACGACACATGTTTTCAGAAACATAGAGGATCTGCCTTCATTTAATCAAGCCTTAGGGCTCCACATACAACCGCCACAGAGGAGGCCGGGGGCCCCAACGGACCAATCTGATGAGGCACATGAGGAGATCCAACATCTTCCTGGCTGAATCAAGATCTCTTAATGTGAAATTCCTTACTTGGACTTGAAGTCAGGTTTGATCTCAAATTTCCACTATTGTGCCCCATTAGGGATAGATCTGGACACTGACAAGAGTCTGTTCCTTTTAGGTTTGGACAATTACTTTGTTTAAGCATATTTGTTTCATATAAGTTATTTTATAGTTAAAGGTTAATCTTATTGGGATTGTAGCACATGGCACTAACGAGGACTCATTTAAAAGTGAGGTGGGGGGATGTCATAGATACACCACAGACCAGGTTACATTTTGCTGATAGGCGATAAGGGTATATTGTCTGAGTCATTGGGGATTATAGCAGAGTGTACAAGCCCATATACAACTATAGACCCCTGCCCCCCAAATATAGAAATATAGAAACATGAGATTATGTGATTGGGTCACAACAAAGTGTGGAAGTTAAATTCCACAAGAGTCCAGGGTTCCTCACTATATTTTATTTTGTGCTAGTTTTCTTTCTTTATTATTATTATAGCCTAGTTCAGAAAAATGGGTATAGAAGAACTGATTAAGGCATAACCTGCAGAATGTATTTGTTTAATGTTTAAAAGTCCATAGGTATAGTAAGAACACAGGGAACACTTTCCCTAATTGGTAAGTTTATTTACTTAGATTACACTCGAATCTTAGATCGAGTAAGAATTGTGCTTTACATGTTCAAAGATTGTAAATTGCTGTTTGTATAATTGCAATAGTTTGACTCCACTTAGCGATATTATATTGTACTTTCAGGCAATTCCCTTCTTCGACTCTTCTCTTTTCCTTTCTCACCCTCCTTTCTTTCTTCAGCCCTCTTAGCTTCTTTCTACTCTCTCCCCCCCTTTTTATTTCCCTCTCACCCTTTTCCTATCCCTCATTTGTCTTCTCCCACCTCTCCCTCCTCCTCCCCCCCCCCCTTTTTTTTTTTTTTTTTTTTTTTTTTTTTTTTTCAGGTAACATGGCACGCCTACGGCCTGCGGCTGAACACCAGCCCACTGAGTTGATTTCTGTCAACGTTAAAGGTATTAATAGCCCAGGTAAGCGCTCCATAGTGTTAAGGGACTTACATAGAATGGGGGGGGATGTCATCTTCTTACAGGAGACTCATTTTTCTGCTGCTCATGAGCCTAAATGGTTTAGCCACCACTATCCCATAGCCTATTTTGCGTCAGGTCCTAAGAAGCAAAACGGGGTGGGTATCCTAATCAATTCAAAAACCCCCTTTCAGCTCCATGAGTCATATCATGACCCTGAGGGTAGGTACATCATCCTCACAGGGTTACTATGTGGCACACTTGTCACACTCGCCAATATTTACTGCCCCAATCAAGCTCAACACCTTTTTCTCCAGAAAATAACACATAAAGTATTGGAAGTGCAGCGTGGCATTTTGTTTATGGAAAGTTACCTAAACGCATCTTTAAACCCAGCATTAGACACCTCGAACGGACTCTCCAGTGTCCCCCACAGGAACCTTAAACGTGTGATCTCCTCATTGAGAGAATTAGCATTACATGACATTTGGCGTGTACACCACCCCACCACAAAGGATTTTACATTCTATTCCCATCCACACAGGAAGTATTCTAGAATAGACTACCTACTCACAGACTCAGCAGGCCTTACCATAACAACAAGCAGTAATATACACAGTATCACATGGTCCGATCATGCGCCAATCAGTTGTACCATCATGTGGCCGGATGTGCCAGTCACTCCCTACATTTGGAGGTTGGATGACACATTATTGGAAGATAAGGTCTTTAGGCTGGAGATCGAAAGGGCTTTAGCAGAATACTTCCGTATACACGCAGATACTGAGTCTCAGGACACAGCTATCTGGGAAGCCCATAAATGTACAATTAGAGGTCTCTTGATTAAGCAAAGGGCTAAGCTGACGAAGCAGAGAAAAACTCAGTATCAAACCCTGTTGTCCAGGGTTGAAATCAATGAGCGTGAGCACAAGCTACACCCCGCAGATGAGAAACTTGGGAGAGAGTTGGATTGCGCTAGGTCAGCCTTACTTGAGTTCCTCCAGGAGGACTACCAAAAAAAGGCGCTGTTCTTAAAACAGCGTTACTTTGAACAAGGAGACAAAGCCGGGAGGTTGCTGGCCAGAGCAATCTCACGCAACCGAACAAAACATTATGTCCACCGATTGGTGAACGGGGAGGGGATTCCCAAGGAGGATGGGAAATCAATAGCAGAATCTTTTAGTGAATACTATAGGTCTCTCTATAATATTCAACCACGGGCGGAGGAGGTTGAGATGATCCTTCCTCCATCCGAAAGGGCGCAGAGGATAAAACAATATCTGCTGAACGCAGATCTACCTAAACTAACTGAACAGGACTCGGAGGCCCTTGAGTCCCCAATCACACTAGTAGAAATCAAACAGGCCATAAAGGACCTTACCGTAGGTAAAAGTCCGGGGCCGGACGGCTATGGAACCAAGTACTACAAACTCTTTGCCGATATTCTGGCCCCAGAGATGCAGAAACTGTTTAATACCTTGTCAGAGACCCCCCTGTTGCCCCATACTATGTTGGAGGCACACATAGTGGTGATCCCCAAGCCAGGGAAAGCAGAGGACAGACCGGAAAACTACCGTCCTATATCCCTCCTAAATTCAGACGTTAAGATTCTGGCCAGAGTCATCGCCAACCGTCTAAACAAATTCCTCCCACAGCTAATTTCTACTGACCAGGTGGGATTTATTCCTGGACGGGAGGCTAGGGATAACACCCTAAGAGTTATACAGTTAATTTCGTATGCCCATAATAATAAGATCCCAATGGCGGTTGTATCAACCGACGCTGAAAAAGCGTTTTACCGGATTGACTGGTCATTCATGCAACAAACATTGGATAAGTTTGGCTTTGGGCCCAAATTTATCAATAGAATTATGTCACTGTACTCTGCACCGAACGCGAAAGTTAGGGTGAACAGAACTCTGTCTAGCACCTTCCCGATTAAAAACGGGACAAGACAAGGCTGCCCCCTTTCCCCCCTCCTATTTGCCCTTACGATAGAAGTACTGGCCAGTAAAATCAGGGCACATCCACAAATCAAGGGATTGTCTATTGGAGGCTCAGAACACAAACTCGCGATGTACGCGGATGACATATTCTTGACGATCACTGATCCCGGCCGATCTCTTCCGATCGCCCTGGATGAACTCACAAAGTTCGGCAATGTGTCGAATTTTTTGCTTAACCCCTCCAAATCTGAGATCTTAAACATCTCTGTCCCTCATGAGGAGTTTGAGGCCCTGAGTCGGGATTGTCCGATAAAAATAGCACACCATACCTTAAAATACTTAGGTATCTCAATTACAGCGAAAATAAAAGACATAACAGAGATCAATTATAAGCGTATCAGGGACGAGGTCCTGCGGGATCTGGCAAATTGGAAGAATAAAACCATCTCTTGGTTGGGTCGGGTGGGGGTGGTTAAAATGAATGTTCTGCCCAGGGTCCTCTACATCCTCCAGACTATTCCTTTAACATCAGCCTCACATTATCTGCACCAAATACAGTCAGCCGTGGAGTCATACATATGGAATGGCTGCAGACCCAGGATAAGGAAAAAAACTATTTATATGCCTAGGGATAGAGGGGGCCTAGGTGTCCCTGATCTGCGGGTCTATCAAAGGGCTATATCTCTCCAAAGAATAGTGGAGTGGTGCCAAAACTCGCTGCAAAAGGCATGGATCCATCTGGATAATGCTATCTTACAGAGGGGTAATACAGGGTCCCTGGCGTGGATTTCCCCTAATAACAGACCAATCATTATCAAAAAATACCCACTACTGGACTGCGCGTTCTTGGGATGGGATAGATTAATTAATAAGGAATCTGGACTGTCTTCCTTTGACTCCCCCGTCATGCCGTTAAGAGAGAACCCTGATGTGGGAGTAGAGACAGGCCCATACTTCCCAGACAAGATATATAACCTTAAGGACGCAGCAATCCTCAATATCCTCCATCAGGATAAGATGAAAACTAGGCCAGAACTGATTGAATGGGATGGCGCTCTATTCTCATCGTGGTTTAGGGAGGCTCAAGTTAGACACTACTTTAGTACACATAAGAATAGGTCTGCCCTGACCAGAGGTAGGACACCCTTTGAGATGCTTTGCACCATGTCACACACCCCAACACACCTGATTTCGCAGATTTACAAACTCTTGATCATAGGTAACAAGACTCCCCTCCCAACTTACACTCAGGCCTGGCAGGAAGACCTGAGACAAGAAATCACTGATAAAGAGTGGTTAAAGATATTCGAGAGGGCAAGGAGGGCATCTGTCTCAGCTAAAATACAAGAATCACATTATAAGTTACTAAGCAGATGGTACCTCACCCCCCAGAGACTCAAAAAAATATACCCACAGACCGGTGGGGGATGCTGGAGAGGATGTGGAGAGGAAGGCACCCTCATTCATATCTGGTGGTCGTGCCCATACATAAAAACTTACTGGGATACGACGCTGGGGGAAATGAGCAGAATACTTGGGGTTATTATCCCCCCAAGTCCTAATTATCTTATCTATCACCACCTGCCCAAGATCATAGGGGAGGATAAGTACTTGCTTCTCCTATTAATGATGAACGCTGCAAAGGGTCTCATCCCCTTATACTGGAAAAAACAAAATACTCCAAATATGTTGGAATGGAAGGCTAAGGTGGGAGAGCTATTGAGGTTAGAGAGGTATCATTATTTAAGAATCGGTAAGCTTAGCACTCACGAAATGATGTTGCTGACTTGGGAGGGTCGTGGACTGTAACTCAGTGGGCAACGGCTGTTTGTTGTATATTATTCCCCTTTTTTTTTTTTTTTTTTTTTTTTCTCTCCCCTCCTTTTCCCCATTTTCTCTCCCTTCCTTAGTCACTCGACACTTTTCACTTCCTCCCTATTCTCTTACTATTTTTCTAATCTGGTTGACTTTCTACTTCTGCATCTGCAGAAGAGCAAATATCAGGTATCAAGATACTCTCGGTAGTGTAATAAATAAATCCGGGAGCCTGTTAAATATTTTCTTTTCTATAACGCCTGATAGAGTATAGATCTTTCAAAGCTTATAGTTTTAATTTTAGGAAAAATGCTCATAGGTACAGTAAAAGATTCAATTTCAATCACTTAACGGTACGCTATCAAAGATATGATGTAAAAGAAAAGATAAGCTACAACCGATGTGCATAATTGTTATTGATGCTATGTTGTAATGGTTTCCATATGCATATATTCATTGTCAAATCTTTTACCAATAAAGCTTTATTTTGGAAAAAAAAAAAAAAAAAAAAAACCAGATTCAACACTCTTATCTTTCGCTGAGTTAAGACAGCAATTCGGTCTCTCGAACAAAGAATTTTATGCTTATCTGCAGTTAAGGCACTTTATACATGAGCTTAATCAAAAATATGGAAGTGATTGGACCCTGTTATGGCAACCACAAATTAACAATTTTAAAATGGGAATATACTCAATAGCCCCGTTTTATGCACACCTTAATTACAAATCCTCTAATGAGCAGAGGGAATATATTGTAGCTAAATGGAGCAAAGTTTTGCCGGAAGTAAATAGTCAAACTATAATGAATGTATTTAAAATCTTGGAAAAAAGCTGGGTTTTGACCTCATGGAAGGAAACACAGGTCAAGATAGTTTTTATGTCTTATCTGACCCCCGAGAGGTTGTCAAGGTGGTATAAGATAAGGAGCGTATGTCCTAAATGTTCCGCTGCCAAGGCAGATCTTTTGCATTGTTTTTGGGCTTGCCCTAAAATTTCACAATTTTGGCTGAAAGTAGCATATTGGATGCGCTCAACTCTTAAATTAGTATATCATATACAAGCGATAGATGTATTTTTTCTGGTACAATCCTAGAGAATAATTCCCCAAAATGTTAAACTAATTAATAGGATCATATTGCTGGGACGCAACATGTTATTGAGAGCATGGAAAGCTAAAACTTCCCCTAACCTGAAAGAACTTAAGAATGCTCTGTTTATTCATGAGCAGATAAACCTACATAATCCGACGAACACACGATTAGCTGAGTTTTTTAAGCAATGGAAAATATTTATCTTATCATTCCCTGTAGAGACTCAAACTAGGCTGGTCAGACCATTTAGGGATACGGTATATGTCCAATTACAAATATTGGCTGGTAATTTTCCCAGCGTTTGGCGCGACGATGTTAGAGGTTTGACGGTGGCTGAGGGGGGGGGGAGAGAGGAGGCGAGTAGGAATTTTCCTTTTTTTTTTTTTTTTTTTTTTTTTTTCTCTACGAATTATCAGAGTTTAGATAATTTCGACAGAAAGTCGAATAAAGACAGTGAGATAGGATTCTAAGTAAATACGGTTTGCTGTCATCTATTGGGAAATGTATGCTTTAGGGGTTTTCTTGTTTTGGTTTTTGTCAATCAGGTATTTTTGTGTTGTATGTATTGAAAAACTCAATAAAAAATTATAAAAAAATAAAAATAAAAAATAATCTTAGATATCGAGGCTAATTAGAATGGATACAGATCCATTTAAACTAAGCAAGGTCATTATCTCATGTTACGGCTTCATAACTTAGTATTTCTGTTTCTATTTCATTGTTCTGGATGAACAATAATTATATTATTTTTTACTTGTACTAACTATGTTTTGGTCCTAGATATCTTCAAGGATAAATGTATAAGATGTAATAATACTATGAAGTGTAACTAATATAGCTTTAAATTTGTATGCTTTGTAAAAATTATCATAATTCTGTTTAAATTTTAATTTAGCAAGGCCATCGTGATATATTGTGCTTTTATGGCCTTGGAGCTTGGTCCTTATTTTAGTTTTTTGCACAATATAGCAAATGTATGATATTTGATTCTTGTAATTTGGTTTGGTTTATAAATAATAAATAAAAATAAAAAAATATAATAAAAAAAAAAAAATGAGATGCTCTGAATTATACTCGCAGGAATCAGTCATGTGCAGCAAAAGCAAGCAAATACTAATGTATTGACTTTTGTTATTAAAACGTACCTTTTAATGACCCTTTAATGTGGTGAGTAGGCTCTGTGGTACGTAACGCCCATGTGACGCAGTCTATTCCTGGTTAGGATTTAAGGTCTTTTGAATTTAGGTTTTTCTCTAAAATGCGATCATATTTAACTTTGTTATAAATCATTTGCTTATGTGTCATTCTATTGCGTTGTTTGCTAGAATCAAGTGAATCATCCCCAGAAGGCTCAGATTCTGGCTCTGTTGATGATGATTTTGGGAATGTTGAGGAATTTCGAAAAGACTTAATTTCCAAAATATGGCTGACGTACAGAGAGGAGTTCCCACAAATAGATGGATCTTCTTGGACAACTGATTGCGGATGGGGCTGCACCTTGCGGACTGGTCAAATGCTGCTGGCTCAGGGGTTATTACTGCATTTCCTTGGAAGAGGTTGGTTGGAGTTAATAACATTTTTGAATGATTCAGATAGAGCAACACTTTTAAGCAACTTTCTAATTTAATCCTATTCTAATTTTTTCTTTGTTCTCTTGGTATCTTTATTTGAAAAAGCAGGAATGTAAAGCTTAGCAGCTGGCCCATTTTTGGTTCAACACCTGCCTAAATGTAACCAGCAAGCGCTACCCAGGGTGCTAAACAAAAAATGGCCGACACCTATGCTTTACATTCCTGCTTTTTCAAATAAAGATAACGAGAACAAAGAAATTGATAATAGGAGCAAATTATAAAGTTGCTTAAAATTACTGCTCTATCTGAATCATGAAAGAAAAAAATTGGGTTTCATATCCCCTAAAGACACACTGAGCCTGTGTCTTTAGGGGTTCCCCCCCCCCACCTGCATACATATTTTCTAATAGCTAAAGTAACATTAAAACCAGGATTTTCCAATTTTAATTTGTTCTGATGATATCCTTTGTTAAAAACCATACATAGGAAGTGTGCACGTGTTTGGGGAACAATATGGTAGCAGTTCTGCAAGAATGCTTTGCACAATGTTATATTTGGTGTACTGTATGGTAGATGTTTTTGCACTTACCTAATCCGACATGATGATCAACAAAGGATACCACAAAGTAAATTTGACTATAAAAGTAAATAGTTTTTTTTTTTTTTTTTTTTTTATTAGTTTTATTAGTCATTAAAAAAAATGAAAAATACTGTCCTATAGTGGTTTTATTTTATATTATTATATATTAAAAATAATAATTTTGTTTTATTAATCTTGTAAATTTTTCTCAATTCTGCCAACCGTTTGATTTTGAGCCTTAATTTTTTGCAGACTGGACATGGGCTTTTGATAATCCTGTTGCAGACTCTTTTACTACAGATGCTGCTAAAATAGTTGGACCCTCTTTCATAGAGAATAGCGACAGCAACCATTCCAACAAGCCCCTTACATGTCAAAATAGCGGTGTAAAATCAGATGCTGAACGTTGGCACAGGAAAATAATCTCGTGGTTTGCGGACTGTCCTCAAGCTTATTTTGGATTACATCAGCTGGTGAAACTTGGTAAAAATGCTGGCAAAGTAGCTGGAGATTGGTATGGCCCTGCTGTTGTCTCTCACCTTTTAAGGTAATAGTGTTTTTTATTTATTTTTATTCTAAACTCTGTCCATATTAGTCTTTTGTGATTAAACTGCAAGAGAATCTGAGGTGAGAGGTTCATTTATTAAATCATTTTAGTTCCCTTTATGGGCTGAAGTGGACAAGGTTGAGCGTTTGCATCCTAAGTAGTCGCCAATTTAATTTATTTGAATGAGAACTTTTTTTTTTTGGCTCTTCACTTTAAATCTTCTGTTTTGCTACTTTGATACTTGTTGAAAGGTACAATATAGTAGTCAGCGCTGCTATAACTACACACAAGTGGTGCGATCGGTTTAGAGGTACAAATATACAGAAGGAACTAAAACCATTGATGTAGCGCTTGGTCAATTTTAACTACGTAAACTGATGCACTTGCCTATTCCTTGGGGGTGTTCAGAACCATGTATGGTTGTCTTGCAGGAAGGGGGTTTTACTGCTGAAAACAGTTGTGCTAAATAAGAACAAAACAGGTACTGTTTTGAGGAATAAACATGTTGTGAGCGTAAAACAGTGTACAACAATTTGCTGCCCATGATCTGCACCTCTTCACTGATTGTGTACTCAGTGTTTTGAGTTAAGTTTTATATTTCTAGTTGAGAGAGGCTGCAACAAAAGAATGAGGAAGGTGCCGACTTAATAAATATACATTTGGTGGGTACTGGGTTATAATGTCTCCTGTTCACAACATTCATCTACCCACCCTGGAACATGTGGCCTTAAAGGGACAGTTTACCCAAAAACTTTCCTTTTCATTTGTTCCCTATGATCCATTTTACCTGATGGAGTGTATTAAATTGTTTACAAATAGCTCCTTAGCCTTTATATCTGCAACTAGTGGATTTAGCCTGTTGTATCCTTACCTATACTGAAGTCTCTATACCTAGGTATAGGCTATTAAGAAACTATGTAAACACAGTCGGTAGAAGAAATTGATGGAGGTGGAAGTGTGCAGCCAATAGCTGTGTGTAATGTAACAGTGTTCTGCACTTCCATTTCTAACAGGAACTGAAATGCTCACAATTTCAGAATGTAATTACAGGGAAAGGGGACAAAATAATTAAAATATATTGCAGAGTTATTTTTTGTTGCTGTTGTTTAATATATATACAATGATAAATGGTATATCACCATCTCAGTGTTTAATGTCCCTTTAAGAATATAATGCTCAAATGCTTTTACATGACTTCTCTCCATGTTGGTGAGCTTTTTTTATCTCAAATAAAATACAATGTGTAAGTGCTTAAAGGATATGTCCAATTAAAAATGTGAGACTCAGTCCTAATTCCAAATGTGAATAAGTGATCCCAGGGATTATTTTCTCAAAGGAAACGGGTAACTGTTGCAACTGGATTCCAGGTATTGTACCTCAAATAAAACAATCAAGTGCTGCAAATGGTGAAGTGCTGTGAGACTGCAGGGTTAATTAGCATGCAAGTTATATAATCTCATATTATAGAGCTCTAGATTTGATTGCATAGGGAGACTCCAACAGGAGCAATAGAAGTGATTGATGTAAAAACGATTTATTTAAAACAAGGGTTTACAGAGAAAAACAACCACAGCTAAAACCTCTGTATTGAACACAGACTGTATTTGAAAACAATGTCTGAGTACAGTGTTCGGTTCAGAAGACTGAGCTCAGCCCACAACGGGACATCACACGCTCTGTTCCAACATGCGTTTCACCAAATAGTCACTTGGCTTTTTCAAAAATAAAATATATATAATATAATATATATATATATATATATATATATATATATATATATATATATATATATATATATATATATATATATACACAGTATAATTTTCTTTTTTTAAAAGTGTATATTTTTTATAATACAAGATTTATAATCCTAATTGGTATTTTCGTTCCTCCGCCCCTTCATTTCTTCTTTTGACTGTGCTGTGACAGAGCAGTAATCTCTATAAATAGGCTTCCAAAGGGCTGGTTGGATGTTCATTAGAATTGATATAAAAGAGTTAATCTCAGTGGGCCGGCATAACATTGTAATAGAAACATTACTATAGGCATGGATTTAACCCCTTTCACAGATTTCAAAAAGTGCTTTATGTCAGATTACATATATGGCATTTGATTACCTAGATTTTACCATCAAGTTAAAATCTCCTTTTGGTGTGTAAGTTTTTATAACTTCAGTTTTCCAACTGCTGCAAATTGACTAGGATTTTGTTTGATACGGTTATACTATACTATTATATATATATTTTGTAACTAACAATCTAATCTAAAATGTCTTGTGAAAAATACAAAATGTTTTATATTTAGGAAAGCAATTGATGAAGCTTCAGACCCGGAACTACAAGGCCTTACTATTTATGTTGCTCAGGACTGCACAAGTGAGTAATCTGTACATTTGCAGCAGTTTTGTATCATATCTGCATTGATAACCTGCTTTTAAAAGGGAGCACAATTACTGAGCTGGACACACCGGAAACGCTAGAATAAAACCTTTTTTAGCTGGTAACGCCTCCTTTTTGTTTAGTTTATAATGCAGATGTCTATGACAAGCAATGTAGTTCTGATGCAGAAAAAGCGGTTCTTCTATTCATTCCCGTAAGGCTTGGTGGAGAAAGAACAAACGTAGACTACTGGGAGATTGTGAAGGTGAGAAACTGTTACAAAAAGATTAATGAAAACGTGCACAACCTTTTTATTGTTACTGAAATTCATTGTATTGGGGCTATGATTACAAAGTTTTGACCAATACCAATCGGTGCTAAATTAAAGGGACACTGAACCCAATTCTTTTCTTTCATTATTCAGATAGAGCAGCAATTTTAAACAACTTTCTTATTTACTTCTATTCAGTTTTTCTTCATTCTCTTGATATCTTTTGTTGAAAAGCAGGAACATAAGATCAGTGTGCACACATCTGCTCATGCTTTTATGCAGCTAAAGCACTGCTTCCCATTTCAGAGATGCCAGAGTACATTATATAGAATTCAGAACAAGATTTGATATTCTTGAATGGGAACTAGTTGGCTAACTACAGTTACGGAGCACTTCATATATCATCTGGGTTAGTGGGTAGATTTAGTAAACCCCTGCCTAAAGAAACCATTGTTTATTTAATGGCGGAACTCAAGTTTGCACTCTACATTTTGCATTCATCTTAGACTAAAGCGTGAAATGCGTCAGGTGATCCAAGGGTTTGTAACTCTAAATAGGGAAAAAATTTGGGGAAATTGTGTGTGTGAAACGACACACTCTGTGCTTGACAAAAGGTGAACAATTCCTTTTATCTGATGGTGTATTCCCTGAAACGTCACAGGTTAATAAAAGGAATTGTTAACCTTTTGTCAAGTCCAGAGTGCTATTTCCTGCTATTATATCTACTAGTACTACTCTCCATGGCATATACATTGTGTTTGTGAGAGTGCACCTACCCATTACATTGATTTATTTATTATATATATAATTTTTTTTTTTTTATTACTTTCCCATCTTTGTATGGTTTAGTTCATCTCTGACTATGGATTACTGAGGAGATACTGAACTGGAGTATAAGACTTAAACGTCATTAATTGAGTCAAAGCAAAAGTGCAGGAGTATCTTTATATGAATGCTAAAACCTGTGCCCAAGTTTAATTTTTTATTTATTTACGATATCCGTTAAGTTGATGTGAACGTAACTCATTTTTTGTCTGAATAAATGTTTGAGGGAGAGTTATGGTCTAGTAAGAGTCTAAATGAATCTATGTTTTTGTTGCCCTGTTAGTGTATAAAGGTATAGGCAGGTAGTGCTATAGCTATACATTTGAGGCGTTTACTTACTCTCTAACCATCCCTCAGCTAGTAATGTACTGACTACTTGTTTGTACGACCTGTCTAGCAATGAACAGTACAAAGCCAGTGGGTGATGTGGGAAGGGTTAAAGGGACAGTGTATTGTGAAAATGTTCTCCCCTTTAATGTGTTCCCAGTGATCTATTTTACCTGCAGTGTAGTAAATGGTTTACAAATAGCTCCTACTTTATTCAAACTTTAGTAAAACAAAGGGGTAACATAAACCCTGGGTAAAACTGAGGTAGTATGACAGAGAATAACACAGGCTGATTCATTTCGGCGTAGCACTGTACTCTTAGCCTCCTGATTAAGTGAGAATTAACTAATATGTAAACCATATCCAACAGAATAAATCAAAATCCCAGTGAGGGGGTGTGAGAGCGATTACAAATGTTGATTTTCAGTTGGTGTATAGGGCAGAAAATATAATGAAGCCTTTGGCCTCCATTTTACAATAGCAGGATGGATAAAGGCAGACATCTCTATCCCTGTCCATCCAGCACTGCGGCTAATGGGTAGCAATATGCTGCCTGCATTTATGTATGGGGATTGAGAAACGCCACCTTGCTGTTGACGTATTAGTTTAAGAAACGGCAGTCTGCTGCTTTTTAACTATTGGCTGCAGGCTTGCTCACGTGAGTCTGCAGCTAAAGGCGCTCCTAAGCTGCATTCACAACTTAATAAATGGGGCCCTTTGTGTTTTTATAGTGATAATACATTGTTCTTCCCACAAACTCAACCCTTTATTGGGTTGTGGTTTCAAAGAGCAAATCAAGCTATTTCATATAAAAAATAGCGTCCCATAGATTTTACACTCTGCGACTGTCACTGGAAATGCATTAATTTCTTTCATGTAATTGGCAAGAGTCCATGACCTAGTGACGTATGGGATTTACAATCCTACCAGGAGGGGCAAAGTTTGCCAAACCTCAAAAATGCCTATAAATGCACCCCTCACCACACCCACAATTCAGTTTTTGCAAACTTTGCCTCCTATGGAGGTGGTGAAGTAAGTTTGTGCTAAGATTTCTACGTTGATATGCGCTTCTCAGCATTTTTTGAAGCCCGATTCCTCTCAGAGTACAGTGAATATCAGAGGGATGTGAAGGGAGTATCACCTATTGAATGCAATGGTTTTCCTCACGGGGATCCATTTCATAGGTTCTCTGTTATCGGTCGTAGAGATTCATTTCCTACCTCCCTTTTCACATCAACGATATACTCTCATATTCCATTACCTCTACTGATAACTGTTTCAGTACTGGTTTGGCTATCTGCTTAATGTGGATGTGTGTCTTTCGGTAAGTATGTTTTCATTACTTAAGACACTCTCAGCTATGGTTTGGCACTTTATGTATTAATATCAAGTTCTAAATATATGTATTGTACTTATATTTGCCATGATTCAGGTTTTCAGTATATTTCCTTTTGCAGACTGTCAGTTTCATATCTGGGAAATGCTTTTTTATGAAAATTTATTTCTTACCTGGGGTATAGTCTTTTTCAAATTGACTGTCTTTAAATTCGCGGGCAGAATTAGGCTCGCGAGGGCACAAAATGCCAAAGTTTATTGCGTCATTCTTCGCGCAAGATTTTTGCCGCAAAGTTACGTTCATTGACGCAAATTCGTCATTTCCGGCATCTTAGTTGACGCCGATTTTTCGGTTTGTTGTGCGTCATACTTGGCGCTAAATATTTTCATTATTTAAGACCCCGTTTTTATTTGCCTCTTGCCTTTTTCTCTGTCAAAGGGCCTTGCTGTTTGCATTTTTTTTCCCATTCCTGAAACTGCCATATACGGAAATTGATAATTTTGCTTTATATGTTTTTTTTTTTCCTCTTACATTTGCAAGATGTCTCAATCTGATCCTGTCTCAGAATTCACTGTTGGATCACAGTTGCCTGATTACAGTTCTACCAAAGCTAAGTGCATTTGTTGTAAACTTGTGGAGATTATACCTCCAGCTGTAGTTTGTAATAGTTGTCATGATAAACTTTTACATGCAGAAAATGTATCCATCAGTAGTAGTTCATTACCTGTTGCTGTTCCCTCAACATCTAATGTACAAGATATACCTGTAAATTTAAAAGAATTTATTTATGATTCTATTCAGAAGCCTTTGTCTGCCATCCCGCCTTTTAATAAACGTAAAAGGTCTTTTAAAACTTCTCATAGAGTTGCTGAAATTTCAAATGACCGGCAACATACTGATTTATCCTTCTCTGATGAGGATCTATCTGATTCAGAAGATCCTGCCTCAGATATTGACACTGAGAAATCCTCTTATTTAAAATGGAGTATATTCGTTCTTTATTAAGACGTGTTGATTACATTGGATATGGAGGAAACTAGTCCTCTTGATATTTAAACTAGTAAACGTTTAAATTCTGTTTATAAACCTCCTGTGGTTATTCCAGAGGTTTTTCCAGTTCCTGATGCTATTTCTGATATGATTTCTAAAGAATGGAATAGGCCTGGTACTTCTTTTATTCCTTCTTCAAGGTATAAATAGTTGTATCCTTTGCCAGCAGTTAAATTGGAGTTTTGGGAAAAGATCCCCAAAGTTGATGGGGCTATCTCTACTCTTGCTAAACGTACAAATATTCCTACGGAAGATAGTACTTCTTTTAAAGATCCTTAAGATGGGAAACTTGAAACTTATCTAAGGAAGGCTTATTTATATTCAGGTTATCTTCTTAGGCCTGCAATTTATTTGGCTGATGTTGCAGCTGCTTCAACTTTTTGGTTGGAAACTTTAGCACAACAAGTATCAGATCATGATTTGTCTAGCATTAAGTTGATTCAACATGCTAATAATTTAATTTGTGATGCCATTTTTGATATCTTCAAAATTGATGTTAATGTCTTTAGCTATTTTGGTAGAAGAGCTTTGTGGCTCAAATCTTGGAATGCTGATATGACTTCTAAATCCAGATTGCTTTCTCTTTCTTTCCAAGGTAATAAATTAATTGGTTCTCAGTTGGATTCAATAATTTCAACTGTCACTGGGGGAAGGGAGTTTTTTTGCCTCAGGATAAAAAACCTAAAGGGAAATCTAAAGCTTCTAACCATTTTCGTTCCTTTCGATATAAGGACCAGAAATCTAATCCTTCCCCAAAGGAATCTGTTTCCAATTGGAAGCCTTCCTCAAATTGGAATAAATCCAAGCCTTTTAAGAGATCAAAGCCAGCCCCCAAGTCTGCATGAAGGTGCGGCCTTCATTCCAGCTCAGCTGGTAGGGGGCAGATTAAAATTCGTCAAAGATGTTTGGATCAGTTCGGTCCAAAATCATTGGATTCAGAGTATTGTCTCTCAGGGGTACAGAATAGGATTAAGACCACCTGTGAGAAGATTTTTTCTCACGCATTCCAGCAAACCCAGTAAAGGCTCAGGCTTTCCTGAAGTGTGTTTCAGACCTGGAGTTATCAGGGGTAGTCATCCCAGTTCTGTTTCAGGACCAGGTCCTGGGGTTTTATTCAAATCTATTCATTGTCCCAAAGAAAGAAAGAAAATTCATTCAGACCAGTTTTGGATCTAAAGATTTTGAATCGATATGTAAGAGTACAAACTTTCAAGATGGTGACTATAAGGACTATTCTGCCTTTTGTTCAGCAAGGGCATTATATGTCCACAATAGACTTACAGGATGCATATCTTTATATTCCGATTCATCCGGATCACTATCGGTTCCTGAGATTCTCTTTTCTAGACAATCATTACCAATTTGTTGCTCTTCCTTTTGGCCTAGCAACAGCTCCAAGAATCTTTTCAAAGGTTCTCGGTGCCCTACTCTCTGTATCAGACAGTGGGGTATTGTGGTGTTTCCTTATTTGGACGATATCTTGGTACTCGCTCAGTCTTTACGTTAGGCAGAATCTCACGTGAATCAACTAATGTTGTTTCTTCAAAGACATGGTTGGAGGATCAATTTACCAAAAAGTTCTTTGATTCCTCAGACAAAGGTAACTTTTTTTAGGTTTCCAGATAGATTCAGTGTCCATGACTTTGTCACTAACAGACAAGAGACGTTTGAAATTGGCTGCAGCCTGTCGGAACCTTCAGTCTCAGTCATTCCCTTCAGTAGCTATGTGCATGGAAGTTTTAGGTCTCATAACTGCAGCATTGGACGCGATCCCCTTTGCTCGTTTTCATATGTGACCTCTCCAGCTTTGTATGCTGAACCAATGGTGCAGGGCTTATACAAGGATATCACAATTAATATCCTTTAAATCCCAATGTTCGACTTTCTCTGACTTGGTGGTTAGATCACAATCATATAATTTTAGGGGCCTCTTTCGTTCGTCCAACCTGGACTGTGATCACAACAGATGCGAGTCTTTTAGGTTGGGGAACTGTTTGGGGATCTCGAACAGCACAAGGGGTTTGGAAATCTCAAGAGGCGAGATTACCAATCAATATTTTGGAACTTCGTGCAATTCTCAGGGCTCTTCAGTTTTGGCCTCTGTTGAAGAGACAACCGTTCATTTGTTTTCAGACAGACAATATCACAACTGTGGCATATGTCAATCATCAGGGTGGGACTCAGTCCTCAAGCTATGAAAGAAGTATCACGGATACTTGTTTGGGCGGAATCCAGCTCCTGTCTAATTTCTGCGTTTTATATCCCATGTATAGACAATTGGGAAGCGGATTATCTCAGTCGTCAGACTTTACATCCGGAAGAATGGTCTCTTCACCCAGATGTGTTTTCTCAAATTGTACAGATGTGGGGGCTTCCAGACATAGATCTGATGGCTTCTCATCTAAACAAGAAACTTCCCAGGTACCTGTCCAGGGATCTTCAGGCGGAAGCAGTGGATGCGTTGACACTTACTTGGTGTTATCAACCTGCTTATGTTTTCCCGCCTCTAGTTCTTCTTCCAAGAGTGATCTCCAAAATCATCATGGAGCAATAGTTTGTGCTACTGGTGGCTCCAGCATGGCCTCACAGGTTTTGGTATGCGGATCTTGTTCGGATGTCCAGTTGCCAACCTTGGCCACTTCCATTAAGGCCAGACCTTCTATCTCAAGGTCCGTTTTTCCATCAGGATCTCAAATCATTAAATTTGAAGATATGGAAATTGAATGCTTAGTGCTTAGTTATGGAGGTTTCTCTGACTCAGTGATTAATACTATGTTGCAGGCTTGTAAATCTGTTTCTAGAAAGATTTATTATCGAGTTTGGAAGACTTATATTTCATGGTGTTCTTCTCATAAATTCTCCTGGCATTCTTTTAGAATTCCTAGATTTTTACAGTTTCTTCAAGATGGTTTGGATAAAGGTTTGTCTGCAAGTTTTTTGAAACTTTTATTCCACAGGAAAATTGCTAAACTTCCTGATATTTATTGTTTTGTACAGGCTTTGGTTCGTATCAAGCCTGTCATTAAGTCAATCTCTCCTCCTTGGAGTCTTAATTTGGTTTTGAAGGCTTTGCAGGCTCCTCCATTTGAGCCTATGCATTCTTTGGACATTAAACTACTTTCCTGGAAAATGTTGTTCCTTTTGGCCATCTCTTCTGCTAGAAGAGTTTCTGAATTATCCACTCTCTTGTGAATCTCCTTTTCTGATTTTTCATCAGGATAAGGCAGTTTTGCTGACTTCATTTAAATTCTTACCTAAGATTGTGAATTCTAACAACATTAATAGAGAAATTGTTGTCCCTTCTTTGTGTCCTAATCCTAAGAATTCTTTGGAGAGATCTTTACATTCTTTGGATGTGGTGAGAGCTCTGAAATATTATTATGTTGAAGCCACTAAAGATTTCAGGAAGACTTCAAGTCTGTTATCTTTTCTGGTTCCAGGAAAGGTCAGAAGGCTTCTGCCATTTCTTTGGCATCGTGGTTAAAGCTTTTGATTCATCAAGCTTATTTGGAGTCGGGTAAAGCCCTGCCTCAGAGAATTACGGCTCATTCTACTAGATTTTAAGAATGAAGCTACGGTTGATCAGATTTGCAAAGCAGCATCTTGGTCTTCTTTGCTTACATTTAATAAATTCTATAATTTTGATGTGTTTGCTTCTTCGGAAGCAGTTTTTGGTAGGAAAGTTCTTTGGGCAGCTGTTTCAGTTTGATTCTTCTGCTTATGATTTACGTTTTTATTTTTTTGAGAATAAACTTATTTGGGTTGTGGATTTATTTTTTTCAGCGAAATTGCTGTTTTTATTTTGTCCCTCCCTCTCTAGTGACTCTTGCGTGGAGTGCCACATCTTGGGTATTGCTATCCCATAAGTCACTAGCTCATGGACTCTTGCCAATTGCATGAAATAAAACATAATTTATGTAATAACTTACCTGATAATTCATTTCTTTCATATTGGCAATAGTCCATGAAGCCCACCCCTTTTTATGGTGGTTATGATTTTTTTGTATAAAGCACAATTTCCAAATTCCTTTATTGATGCTTTTTACTCCTTTCTTTATCACCCCACTTCTTGGCTATTCGTTAAACTGGATTGTGGGTGTGGTGAGGGGTGTATTTATAGGCATTTTGAGGTTTGGGAAACTTTGCCCCTCCTGGTAGGATTGTATATCCTATACGTCACTAGCTCATGGACTCTTGCCAATATGAAAGAAATGAATTTATCAGGTAAGTTCTTACATAAATTATGTTTTTATAGTACACTAAGTAAACGTTCTGCAGCTGGTATAAATAAAACTGACCTTTTTCGGCATTGGTTGTCCCCTTTTAAATATTCGTAATAAGGTTGATGGCCATTTATAGTATAAAAGTGACATGTGCTAATTCGTTGGAGAATGTCATTTTTAAGACTAGCGACCCTCCTTTTGCGAGGGTTAAACAATTTAGATCAGCGACCGTTTCTGCTCAGGAAAAGCAGAGCACGGAGTCCCATCAGTAACACTAGTTATACAGCTAAATCTTATGACTGGCACAGTTTTTGCCCATAATGAGAACCGCTCGGAAACCCACAGTGCACTGCTATGTGTTTAACCCTTTTGTAGGGCTTGAACAGAGTATATAATTTTAAGGCAACCCTGAACCGCTTACTGATAAGAGCATCAAATCTACACATCACTAAGTATATTTAGTGACATGTTAATGTATAGCTTTATTCAGATTTTCTAAGACTTTGTATCTTGACCCCGGTTTTATTTTCTTTTTCTACTGCCTCAATTATTAAAAAGTAACTATTTCACAAATCCAGCTCATTTAGTCCATATAATGATATTTTTCATTATTTGATTTCTGCTTTATCTGATAAAGTCTGTTTTGTGTGTTTTTGTTTTTTAGTATATTAAATACCTTTTTTAAACCTTTTCTGTAGGGTTGCTTAAGTCTTGACTATTGTGTTGGAATAATTGGCGGCAAACCGAAACAATCCTATTACTTTGTGGGATTTCAAGGTTCGTTCTCTACTTGGAATATGGCTTTGAAACCTAATGTATGTACAAAAAAAAATCTTCAAAACTATCACATTTGTAAATGACTATTCTGTTGCTGAATAATTACCATAGCAAAGAGAGTCCTCTGTTAATTCATCAGACCCTCCAAAGTCCAGTCATTTGTCATTTAGCCCACATAGTAATTGGTTTCTGTAAAATGCATGTTTTAATTTCCTGCCCTGCATAAACACGGCATATTTTACCTTCTGTCTAATGAAACCTTAAAAGCCTTTTGCTGGTATTTGGCATATTTTATTTACTTATTTACATTTGAGCAGTTTAAATGGAGCAAGTTGATGCGAAAATGACAAGTAATATGCTTTTCTTGTCAGCGCATACAAGCGAAGTCCATTTTTCATGTGCAAATTCAAGAATTTTAATTGTGTTTGTAAAAGTAATTTTATCGCTAAAAATTAAACAGCAGTCGTTGCTTTTATAGTTAGATATAAATAAAAAAAATTCTGCTTATACAAGCGTATTTGATTATGCGAAAGATAATCTATCCTGTAATACCTTAGCATCCGTCAATGAAGAGAAGACTGTCAGGTCTTTGTCTCTTCTGGCTTTGCATAGAAATTGGGCTGTAAGCAGTGTAATGGTGTTTTTTTGAATTACTAATCTTCTGTTTTGTCCTTGCAGATGACAGTTTGATTTACATGGATCCTCATTATTGCCAATGTTTTGTCGATGTCAGCATAAAGGATTTCCCTCTTGAGGTAATGTAGATGCAAGTTTGGCACCATTTTTCTTTTGACTTGGATTTATATACTAATTATGAGTTGAAATTATACGAAGGTCTTTATATAGCTTGTTAGCAGCTACCAGTTATGAAACGTGAACTAAGGCATTCAAATTTAGTTACGTCTGAAGCCTGTAAATAAAGATGCGGCTATGCACCTGTCTTATGGTTATGGTTAAGGCTGCCAGTTAACAGGATGAGAGACGCAGAGATTATCATATGAAGGGTTTTATAAAAATAAAAAAACTCATTTTTTTTACTTGTTTTCTTGTGGTTTAACCCTGAAAATCATGAGTTTTCCAGTCCCAGCAGAGGTGACAAGATAAGACAAGTGTGTGTTTGTTTTTTGTTTTTTTGTCTACAAGAGTCGCTTGGCTTTTCTACCATAATTAAAGGGATAGTAAAGTCCAAAATTAAACTATCATGATTCAGAACCAAAAATGGGCCGGCTACTAAGTTTACTTTCCAGCTTTTTAAGATAAAGATACCAAGAGAACAAAGGAAAATTGATAATTAGCGTAAATTAGAAAGTTGCTGAAAATTTGCCGCTCTATCTGAATCATGAAAGTTTATTTTTGACTAGACTATCCCTTTGTCTGGACTGGCTTCTCCAAATAAGGAATATGTTCAAAAATGTTCCCCGCTTGATATATATAATGTATGTTTTATTCCCATTAATTAGATAATGTGCCTAACTATAATCTTGAAAAAGTTTACAGTATTAATGCAAATAAATTGGGCATTGAGGGCATAGAGATTTTAAAGCTTTGGTGATCGTGCAAAGTTATTTGTGGTTGATTTAAACAACAATGCTGTGAGAGATGGAACATTCTTTTTTTTGTCCTAAAGAAATGTTTGCTAAAAATACCTTCATTCTAAACTAAATGTCCCCTTTAACACTACACTGCATACAAAAGTGTTAGACGCATTTAAACTCACCTTTTCTTAGCAAAATGTTGCAGTCCTGGGACATACCCTTTTAGTAGCCTCATAATTTCGGCTGAGGCCAGTTAGGGCCTAGAATAAATGAGCTACTACAATGTGGCACTCGGCACAACTGAGTAGAAAAGATCAGTCATTTTTTGTTAATAAAGCAGTTCTACACTTTGACTTAAAGGGACAAGAAACGGAAATTTTATCTTTCCTGATTTATAGTGTATTCTATTATCAAATTGACTGTTCTCTTGGTTTCCTTTGTTGAAAAGCAAATGACTTGTCTTGTGTCTGGAGAATTATGACAGCAGTTTTGAAAGACTACTTTTAGCAATGTTGCACATCTACAAGACATGCACGGTAGTTATATCAATATTTATCTTCAGCAAAGAATGCAATGAGAACTAAGTGAATTTGATAGTGGTAAATTGGAAACTTTATATCTGTATGCTTTTGGCCGTTTTTTTAAGCAGGTGTATTTTTTTTATATATTACATTTTGTGCAAGTAGTATATACAGGTAGGGAATTTGTTACCATTATTAATGTCAAAAACTAAAAAAAAAACATAATAAATCAAAGTAAGATTCACATTTCTTAATTTTATAATGTAATACATCCCATCGCCAGTCCCACCATTAGTAACTCGCCATCCATAAAACGAAGCTTGTGCGCCCCTGGTCTAGAATATAGAAGAATTTAGGCTTGTGAAGTCTTGGTATTCACTTCCAATTCTCAGAAAAGGTGGGGGCGCAACTTTCTAAGTTAAAGGACCATTAAAAAACTGAATTTAATAATAAAAAATAAAGTATATAATAGACATTAAAAGTTAAGCTTACTCTGAATTTTAAATTGGCAGTAGATTTTATCTGTAAAATTTCAAAATTGATTTTAAAGTTTTACCATGTGACAGCCACCAGCCAATCACAGACTGGACTCTTGCACATGCTCAGTAGTAGCTGAATTCTCAGTGTGCATGTAAAGAGACTTTTCAATTTACGTTATCAAATTGTGCAGTCTCTTATAACTGAATACTCCATCCGAATCATGAAAGTTTTTAATTTGGACTTGAGTGTCCCTTTAAAATTTACAAGAAAAACAAGCAAAATGATGAGACTAAATGTCTTTACCTATAGATAATGAAACCTTTTATTTTGAATTCAGAATGTGTCCTTGAAATAACACCCAAGAACCCAACCTCTCCCCACACAAGGCTACTAGAGTGAATAGAATTGCTATGTATTTGTATTTTATTTTGCTATATAAACCGTGGTATTGTGTGATGTCCTGAGAGATTTCATACGGTCATTAAACTTTGGAATGCTGAACGTAGAACAACCATCGAGAAATTCTTTGACAAAGATGTATAGACCCCTGTGGAGCAATGTACATTTTACATCAGCTCTCACTCTACACGGATAGATTTGCAAATCTAATTAGGTAAAATCACACACATTATCACGTTTAACATTGCTTTTCTGTGAATATTACGGAGGGTGAAGAATTTGAAGTAATAACTTTTTAATATGAAAGCAGCTTCAGAATATTGAGCGAGAAAACTTGCTGGATGATTACTAAGGTTAGTTTACAAAACTGAAAAAGTATTTAGTATAGGTTATGTACCCCCATTCTAATTAAAGTAATACAGTTAACATTGTTTTTGTATTCATTTACATTTTTTTTTTTTTTTTAGTCATTCCATTGTCCATCCCCCAAAAAAATGTCTTTCAAAAAAATGGATCCTAGTTGCACTTTTGGATTTTATTGTCGGACTCCCAAAGAGTTTGAAAAAGCAGCGGAAGAGCTAACAAAGGTCTGTATAGAAGTTCTGAGATCTGTGCCAATGTTTGACGATATAATTGTAGTATTTACTTTTACGCATTGAAAGCAAAATGCAGCGCTCAAACGAGCAGTGTAATGAGATTTTAGAGGCATTATGCAAAGAAAGTATTTCAATTTTGTAATGTACATGATCTAGTTTTGCTTAAATTGTCTGTCTTGTTAAATTTGTGGATTCCATAGAACAAACAATGACAATACTTAAAGCAAAAACCAAAAGAATTATAAAAACTTGTGGGGGTGTGATTCCTAGTATAGAATCTTTCCCATGTTTCAACGAGTATTATGTATATATGTATATGTGTGTGTGTGTGTGTGTGTGTGTGTGTGTGTGTATATATATATATGTGTGTGTGTGTGTGTATATATATATATGTGTGTGTGTGTGTGTATATATATATATGTGTGTGTATACAGGGAGTGCAGAATTATTAGGCAAGTTGTATTTTTGAGGATTAATTTTATTATTGAACAACCATGTTCTCAATGAACCCAAAAAACTCATTAATATCAAAGCTGAATAGTTTTGGAAGTAGTTTTTAGTTTGTTTTTAGTTATAGCTATTTTAGGGGGATATCTGTGTGTGCAGGTGACTATTACTGTGCATAATTATTAGGCAACTTAACAAAAAACAAATATATACCCATTTCAATTATTTATTTTTACCAGTGAAACCAATATAACATCTCAACATTCACAAATATACATTTCTGACATTAAAAAACAAAACAAAAACAAATCAGTGACCAATATAGCCACCTTTCTTTGCAAGGACACTCAAAAGCCTGCCATCCATGGATTCTGTCAGTGTTTTGATCTGTTCACCATCAACATTGCGTGCAGCAGCAACCACAGCCTCCCAGACACTGTTCAGAGAGGTGTACTGTTTTCCCTCCTTGTAAATCTCACATTTGATGATGGACCACAGGTTCTCAATGGGGTTCAGATCAGGTGAACAAGGAGGCCATGTCATTAGATTTTCTTCTTTTATACCCTTTCTTGCCAGCCACGCTGTGGAGTACTTGGACACGTGTTATGGAGCATTGTCCTGCATGAAAATCATGTTTTTCTTGAAGGATGCAGATTTCTTCCTGTACCACTGCTTGAAGAAGGTGTCTTCCAGAAACTGGCAGTAGGACTGGGAGTTGAGCTTGACTCCATCCTCAACCCGAAAAGGCCCCACAAGCTCATCTTTGATGATACCAGCCCAAACCAGTACTCCACCTCCACCTTGCTGGCGTCTGAGTCGGACTGGAGCTCTCTGCCCTTTACCAATCCAGCCAGGGGGCCCATCCATCTGGCCCATCAAGACTCACTCTCATTTCATCAGTCCATAAAACCTTAGAAAAATCAGTCTTGAGATATTTCTTGGCCCAGTCTTGACGTTTCAGCTTGTGTGTCTTGTTCAGTGGTGGTCGTCTTTCAGCCTTTCTTACCTTGGCCATGTCTCTGAGTATAGCACACCTTGTGCTTTTGGGCACTCCAGTGATGTTGCAGCTCTGAAATATGGCCAAACTGGTGGCAAGTGGCATCTTGGCAGCTGCACACTTGACTTTTCTCAGTTCATGTGCAGTTATTTTGCGCCTTGGTTTTTCCACACGCTTCTTGCGACACTGTTGACTATTTTGAATGAAACGCTTGATTGTTCGATGATCACGCTTCAGAAGCTTTGCAATTTTAAGAGTGCTGCATCCCTTTGCAAGATATCTCACTATTTTTGACTTTTCTGAGCCTGTCAAGTCCTTCTTTTGATCCATTTTGCCAAAGGAAAGGAAGTTGCCTAATAATTATGCACACCTGATATAGGGTGTTGATGTCATTAGACCACACCCCTTCTCATTACAGAGATGCACATCACCTAATATGCTTAATTGGTAGTAGGCTTTCGAGCCTATACAGCTTGGAATAAGACAACATGCATAAAGAGGATGATGTGGTCAAAATACTAATTTGCCTAATAATTCTGCACTCCCTGTATATATATATGTGTGTGTGTGTATATATATATATATATATATATATATATATATATATATATATATATATATATATATATATATATATATATATATATATATATATATATATATATATATATATATATATATATATACACACATATATATATATATATATATATATATATATATATATATATATATATATATATATATATATATATATATATATATATACACACATATATATATACACACATATATATATATATATATATATATATATATATATATATATATATATATATACACATATATATATATATATATATATATATATATATACACATATATATATATATATATATATATATATATATATATATATATATATATATATACACATATATATATATATATACACATATATATATATATATATATATATATATATATATATATGTGTGTATATATATATATAGCAAAATAGGAAACAGCACTCTCTGGACTTAAGTAAAAAACAAGTAGTTTATTCAGTAACGTTTCGGGGAATGCTCCCCTTCATCAGACCAACAACATACAAGTGAGACAAACATTTAAGCATACACAAACCCCTCCCCCTAGTGCAAAAAACCGCCAAAAATGGTTGCCATAGCAACCAAGCAACCAGTTCAAAGTAAATACATTTACCAATGCAACAATGACATCAAAGAAACCAGATCATTATGGTTAATTAGCATCAGGTCAATTAGCAAATCAACACATCATCCTACCACATAATACACCTGCTGTATATTAGTACTTCTAATACCCCAGTGGCAGTGTGTCCTTTTAAAGAGACATATCACAATATTATTAGCTAAGTACAGGAACACAAGAATGTGTAGAAAAAAGGGGTTGAAAAAACGTTTAGTTAAACCACGGCACCTCAACATATTGAAATGCAATTCACGTAATGCACTTATAGTAAATACCTAACTCCTAATACCCGTACTACATAGTCAAGGGTCATGTGTACCATAAATGCTATAGAAGCAAATAGCAGCAAACTCGTTATACAGATACCTCAAACGATGTGACCGTATTACATGCACAAAGTGTAGCACGACCTATGTAATCACCCTGTTCAGCATCGGACCAACCTCGCGCTGAATCTAGCACAGCTACTAGCGGAACAACAAGGGATATGCGCATGCGTGGAAACCCGGCACAGTCCAGCCCCCAATGCTCCAGCTAGGTACCCAATAGGATAGAAAGGACAAGCCCCCACACCGGACAGAGTTAATAAAATGGCATGGTAAGAGGGCCCCAAGGTACTACTAAGGGAAGGAAGGGTCCGGGTCATGAACGTAATAAATGCAGCAGGATATGCAGTAGAAGATAGTACAACACCCCTAATACCCAGATATCAGGAGTCACCCACTTAGGTCTAGTCTACCGACAGAAACACACTGCTACATGCTTCTAGTTACCATCCAAGATCACTCATAAAAGCCATCCCTAAGGCACAGCTGCTGAGTCATCCGCAATAACACATCAGAGGAAAACCGTGAGGTACAACTGAAAGAAATGGAATCACGGTTTTACAGCAGAGGATACAATGGTAACACTATAAAGGAAGCAAGGGCCCAGTTGAGCATGAAAATGCCAAAAAGAGACCAACAGAAGAGGATGAATTTTGTCACTGCATACACCCCTAGCACGAGAACACTAGGAGTTACTTTAAAAGAGAAATGGGATATTGTCCAGACTGACCCATCATTACCATACCACGACTATGGACCACCCAGAATTGGATATAAGAGGGGAAGAAACCTAAAAGACATCTTAATGAACACTGATCCAACTGAGAGCTACAGCAAGGTCAAGACAAACACCAAAAGGGGCTCCTACAAGTGCCCGAGTTGTGTAACGTGTAACGCCATGCTGCAATGCAAGCAATTCAAACATCCACACAATAACACGAGCTACAAGATCAAGCATTTCCTTACGTGTACCACAAAATTTGTGGTGTACATGCTGAATTGCAACTGTGGCCTATTCTATATAGGTAAGACGTCAGATGACATTAAGAAAAGGATGGCTAATCACAGGAGTGCCATCCGGACGGCAATTGAGAAAGGCAAGAGTGACCAACCGGTGGCCAGACATTTTATGGAGAAGGGTCACTCTGTGGCGGACCTGAGATTTAAACTCATCGATCATGTACCCCCAATGCCTAGGGGAGGTGACAGGGACACCCGTCTCTTACAGAAGGAGGCCGAGTGGATTTTCAAACTGGACACTATACACCCCAGAGGTTTGAACATGGGGATAGACTGGCACTGTTTTTTATGAACTAAGCTGTGTACGCTTCTAATGTATCTGGTTGTATCTTTCTAAGGGGATTAATTTAGTTTGTACAGTATCTGATACTATGTTTGCATTCTTTTATCCACAGTGGGTTCATGAAGTCTGGTTGCTGATTGGCTGTAGGCTCTGCCCATATTTATCCTCCAGGAGGGGTGCCCAATGGGTGTACCCTTATTTAGGTTGTTTCTGTTATGTATATTAGTGGATGTTACTTTTGATGCACACCGCAGTGTTGACACAT
>NC_069508.1:206970613-206975613 GCF_027579735.1 Bombina bombina
ATGTGACAACGATCGCCTATATTCTTCATATGTCTGGGCTATGGGGTAGTGGCAAGACGGAAGCCTTTTCTTACAACAAAAAAACCATCCAAGCCTGGCTAAATTTTACAAAAACACATCTGAAGTTTCCCAAAAGCATGTGGGAAAAGGTGTTCTGGTCTGATGAAACCAAAGTTGAACATTTTGGCCATAATTCCAAAAGATATGTTTGGTGCAAAACCAACACTGCATATCACCAAAAGAACACCATACCTACAGTGAAGCATGGTGGTGTCAGCATCATGCTTTGGGGCTGTTTCTTTCATGTAATTTGCAAGAGTCCATGAGCTAGTGACGTATGGGATATACATTCCTACCAGGAGGGGCAAAGTTTCCCAAACCTTAAAATGCCTATAAATACACCCCTCACCACACCCACAATTCAGTTTTACAAACTTTGCCTCCTATGGAGGTGGTGAAGTAAGTTTGTGCTAGATTCTACGTTGATATGCGCTCCGCAGCAGGTTGGAGCCCGGTTTTCCTCTCAGCGTGCAGTGAATGTCAGAGGGATGTGAGCAGAGTATTGCCTGTTTGAATTCAATGATCTCCTTCTACGGGGTCTATTTCATAGGTTCTCTGTTATCGGTCGTAGAGATTCATCTCTTACCTCCCTTTTCAGATCGACGATATACTCTTATAAATATACCATTACCTCTGCTGATTTTCGTTTCAGTACTGGTTTGGCTTTCTACAAACATGTAGATGAGTGTCCTGGGGTAAGTAAGTCTTATTTTCTGTGACACTCTAAGCTATGGTTGGGCACTTTTTTTATAAAGTTCTAAATATATGTATTCAAACATTTATTTGCCTTGACTCAGGATGTTCAACATTCCTTATTTTCAGACAGTCAGTTTCATATTTGGGATAATGCATTTGAATCAAATATTTTTCTTACCTTAAAGATTTGACTTTTTTCCCTGTGGGCTGTTAGGCTCGCGGGGGCTGAAAATGCTTCATTTTATTGCGTCATTCTTGGCGCGGACTTTTTTGGCGCAAAAAATCTTTTCTGTTTCCGGCGTCATACGTGTCGCCGGAAGTTGCATCATTTTTGACGTTCTTTTGCGCCAAAAAATGTTGGCGTTCCGGACGTGGCGTCATTTTGGCGCCAAAAGCATTTAGGCGCCAAATAATGTGGGCGTCTTATTTGGCGCTAAAAAAATATGGACGTCTTTTTTGTCTCCACATTATTTAAGTCTCATTATTTATTGCTTCTGGTTGCTAGAAGCTTGTTCACTGGCATTTTTTCCCATTCCTGAAACTGTCATTTAAGGAATTTGATCAATTTTGCTTTATATGTTGTTTTTTCTCTTACATATTGCAAGATGTCTCACGTTGCATCTGAGTCAGAAGATACTTCAGGAAAATCGCTGTCTGGTGCTGGAACTACCAAAGCTAAGTGTATCTGCTGTAAACTTTTGGTAGCTATTCCTCCAGCTGTTTGTATTAATTGTCATGACAAACTTGTTAATGCAGATAATATTTCCTTTAGTAATGTACCATTACCTGTTGCAGTTCCATCAACATCTAATGTTCAGAATGTTCCTGATAACATAAGAGATTTTGTTTCTGAATCCATCAAGAAGGCTATGTCTGTTATTCCTCCTTCTAGTAAACATAAAAAATCTTTTAAAACTTCTCTTTATACAGATGAATTTTTAAATGAACATCATCATTCTGATTCTAATGACTCTTCTGGTTCAGAGGATTCTGTCTCAGAGGTTGATGCTGATAAATCTTCATATTTATTTAAAATGGAATTTATTCGTTCTTTACTTAAAGAAGTACTAATTGCTTTAGAAATTGAGGATTCTGGTCCTTTTGATACTAAATCTAAACGTTTAGATAAGGTCTTTAAATCTCCTGTGGTTATTCCAGAAGTTTTTCCTGTTCCTGGTGCTATTTCTGAAGTAATTTCCAGAGAATGGAATAATTTGGGTAATTCATTTACTCCTTCTAAACGTTTTAAGCAATTATATCCTGTGCCGTCTGACAGATTAGAATTTTGGGACAAAATCCCTAAAGTTGATGGGGCTATTTCTACCCTTGCTAAACGTACTACTATTCCTACGTCAGATGGTACTTCCTTTAGGGATCCTTTAGATAGGAAAATGGAATCCTTTCTAAGAAAATCTTATCTGTGTTCAGGTAATCTTCTTAGACCTGCTATATCATTGGCTGATGTTGCTGCAGCTTCAACTTTTTGGTTGGAAACTTTAGCGCAACAAGTAACAGATCATGATTCTCATAATATTATTCTTCTTCTTCAACATGCTAATAATTTTATCTGTGATGCCATTTTTGATATTATCAGAGTTGATGTCAGGTTTATGTCTCTAGCTATTTTAGCTAGAAGAGCTTTATGGCTTAAAACTTGGAATGCTGATATGTCTTCTAAATCAACTCTACTTTCCATTTCTTTCCAGGGTAACAAATTATTTGGTTCTCAGTTAGATTCTATTATCTCAACTGTTACTGGTGGGAAAGGAACTTTTTTACCACAGGATAAAAAATCTAAGGGTAAAAACAGGGCTAATAATCGTTTTCGTTCCTTTCGTTTCAACAAAGAACAAAAGCCTGATCCTTCATCCTCAGGAGCAGTTTCAGTTTGGAAACCATCTCCAGTCTGGAATAAATCCAAGCCTTCTAGAAAAGCAAAGCCAGCTTCTAAGTCCACATGAAGGTGCGGCCCTCATTCCAGCTCAGCTGGTAAGGGGGCAGGTTACGTTTTTTCAAAGAAATTTGGATCAATTCTGTTCACAATCTTTGGATTCAGAACATTGTTTCAGAAGGGTACAGAATTGGTTTCAAGATAAGACCTCCTGCAAAGAGATTTTCTCTTTCCCGTGTCCCAGTAAATCCAGTGAAAGCTCAAGCATTTCTGAAATGTGTTTCAGATCTAGAGTTGGCTGGAGTAATTATGCCAGTTCCAGTTCTGGAACAGGGGATGGGGTTTTATTCAAATCTCTTCATTGTACCAAAGAAGGAGAATTCCTTCAGACCAGTTCTGGATCTAAAAATATTGAATTGTTATGTAAGGATACCAACGTTCAAAATGGTAACTGTAAGGACTATCTTGCCTTTTGTTCAGCAAGGGCATTATATGTCCACAATAGATTTACAGGATGCATATCTGCATATTCCGATTCATCCAGATCATTATCAGTTCCTGAGATTCTCTTTTCTGGAAAAGCATTACCAGTTTGTGGCTCTGCCGTTTGGCCTAGCTACAGCTCCAAGAATTTTTACAAAGGTTCTCGGTGCCCTTCTGTCTGTAATCAGAGAACAGGGTATTGTGGTATTTCCTTATTTGGACGATATCTTGGTACTTGCTCAGTCTTTACATTTAGCAGAATCTCATACGAATCGACTTGTGTTGTTTCTTCAAGATCATGGTTGGAGGATCAATTCACTTAAAAGTTCATTGATTCCTCAGACAAGGATAATAACCTTTCTGGGTTTCCAGATAGATTCAGTGTCCATGACTCTGTCTTTGACAGACAAGAGACGTCTAAAATTGATTTCAGCTTGTCGAAACCTTCAGTCACAATCATTCCCTTCGGTAGCCTTATGCATGGAAATTCTAGGTCTTATGACTGCTGCATCGGACGCGATCCCCTTTGCTCGTTTTCACATGCGACCTCTTCAGCTCTGTATGCTGAATCAATGGTGCAGGGATTACACAAAGATATCTCAATTAATATCTTTAAAACCGATTGTACGACACTCTCTAACGTGGTGGACAGATCACCATCGTTTAATTCAGGGGGCTTCTTTTGTTCTTCCGACCTGGACTGTAATTTCAACAGATGCAAGTCTCACAGGTTGGGGAGCTGTGTGGGGATCTCTGACGGCACAAGGAGTTTGGGAATCTCAGGAGGTGAGATTACCGATCAATATTTTGGAACTCTGTGCAATTTTCAGAGCTCTTCAGTCTTGGCCTCTTCTGAAGAGAGAATCGTTCATTTGTTTTCAGACAATGTCACAACTGTGGCATACATCAATCATCAAGGAGGGACTCACAGTCCTCTGGCTATGAAAGAAGTATCTCAAATTCTGGTTTGGGCGGAATCCAGCTCCTGTCTAATCTCTGCGGTTCATATTCCAGGTATAGACAATTGGGAAGCGGATTATCTCAGTCGCCAAACGTTGCATCCGGGCGAATGGTCTCTTCACCCAGAGGTATTTCTTCAGATTGTTCAAATGTGGGAGCTTCCAGAAATAGATCTGATGGCGTCTCATCTAAACAAGAAACTTCCCAGGTATCTGTCCAGATCCCGGGATCCTCAGGCGGAAGCAGTGGATGCATTATCACTTCCTTGGAAGTATCATCCTGCCTATATCTTTCCGCCTCTAGTTCTTCTTCCAAGAGTATTCTCCAAGATTCTGAAGGAATGCTCGTTTGTTCTGCTGGTAGCTCCGGCATGGCCTCACAGGTTTTGGTATGCAGATCTTGTCCGGATGGCCTCTTGCCATCCGTGGACTCTTCCGCTAAGACCAGACCTTCTGTCGCAAGGTCCTTTTTTCCATCAGGATCTCAAATCCTTAAATTTAAAGGTATGGAGATTGAACGCTTGATTATTGGTCAAAGAGGTTTCTCTGATTCTGTGATTAATACTATGTTACAGGCTCGTAAATCTGTATCTAGAGAGATATATTATAGAGTCTGGAAGACTTATATTTCTTGGTGTCTTTCTCATCATTTTTCTTGGCATTCTTTTAGAATTCCGAGAATTTTACAGTTTCTTCAGGATGGTTTAGATAAAGGTTTATCCGCAAGTTCTTTGAAAGGACAAATCTCTGCTCTTTCTGTTCTTTTTCACAGAAAGATTGCTAATCTTCCTGATATTCATTGTTTTGTACAAGCTTTGGTTCGTATAAAACCTGTCATTAAGTCAATTTCTCCTCCTTGGAGTTTGAATTTGGTTCTGGGGGCTCTTCAAGCTCCTCCGTTTGAACCTATG
>NC_069508.1:206980613-206998113 GCF_027579735.1 Bombina bombina
CAAAAGGAGCCAGGGAGCCACCATTTTGCCTCCTATTAGCGAGGCCGGGGCTTTGAAGAAGAGTAGGTTAGCGCGACTCCCAAGCGTACTAGAGGCAAGTATATTTAATCCCTTTAAAGGGATAGTAAACACAAAAAATGTTTAAAAAGATAATCTCTTTATTTACCAGTTCTGCATAACCAACACTGTTATAGAAATATACTTTCTTTCATATAAGTGGCGAGAGTCCACAAGCTAGTTACAGATGGGATATACATTCCTACAAAGAGGGGGCAAAGTTTCCCAAACCTCAAATGCCTATTAATACACCTCGCACCTCACTCATACCTCCGTTTTAAAAACATTGCCTCCTTAGGAGGTGGTGAAGCATGCTGTTCTTCAGTGAAAGTCGCTTCTAAGCATTTTGAAGCCCAGTTCTTCTCTTAGTGCAGTGTTCGTCTCAGGGATGTGAAGGGAGTATTGCCTAAAACCATGTTTTCGCCTATGGGAACGTTTTTCATAAAGGATCTGTAAATCGGTTGCAGGGATTCATCTGCTGCCTCCCTTTACAGATAGACATAATACTCCTCTACCATTACCTCTGCTGATATGTTTCAGTACTGGTTTGGCTGTCTGCTATATGTGGATGGGTGTTTTTCACGCTAAGTTTATACTTTTATTATATAAGACACTCGGCTATATATGTTTTAAGTAAAGTTGTTATATATTGTTTGGATACATGCTTTGAGTTAGTATTTCAGTGCTCTTTTTAAGGGACTTTTAGTGGCTAAATAGTCAAGGTTGGTAGAGTCTGTGAAACATATAGGAGTGTCTGGGAGCTTTTTTTTTTTTTTTCTATTTAGTCTTTAGATGTTAACCGGAAGGTCATTTTACAATTAGGTCTCCAAAAATTTAGATTTTTTTAATTTTCTTACCTCCATTTTCAAATACTCTGGTTTTTTTCTCTCACAATTTGTGCGCAAAAGTGCATGTGATGATGCTATTTACGTCATGCATGACGAGTCATCATTTTGTGCAGTTCCCCCCATCTTTTTTTTTTTAGCGATATAAGCTCCGCCCCCAGTTCAGTCAGTGCTCTCAGAAAACGCTATAGAGAGAGCATGGATATAAAATTGCAGAATAAATTCCTTTTTTCCTCAATTTATTTTTTGGTTTTTTTTTGCAATTATGTCTCAAACTGAACCTGCCTCAGATGTTACCATAGGATTTTAGCTGCCTGAACATGCTTTTGCCAAAGCTGTTCGTTTGTTGTAAAAAATGCTGATCTTAATTCTTCAGCTCAACTATGTGGCTCTTGTTTTGACAATTTGTTAAATGCTGATAATGAGTACAAATGCCCCCACTGTTATTTCATCTCAGTCTAATGTACAAAGCATTCTTGCAGAAATTAGTTTTTATTGTTACAGCTATAGAGAAGCCAATAACTGCTATTTTGCCTTCAAATAAACGTAAAAGGGTTTTGCAACATTTTCCTAAACCTAGTGAATTAAGTTCTGACCTTCAGCATACTGATGTATCCTCTACTGATAGGGTTTCCTCTGATTCAGAGGACGCCACGTCAGAGACAGATATAGACAAATCCTCTTTTATTTAAAGGGACAGTCAACACCAGAATTTTTGTTGCTTAAAAAGATAGATAATCCCTTTATTACTCATTCCCCAGTTTTTTGCAAAACAAACACTGTTATATTAGTACACTTTTTACTTCTGTGACTAACTTGTATCTAAGCATCTTCTGACCGCCCCTAATCACATGACTTTTAGTTATTTTGCATATAGTTGCATTTTAGCCAATTAGTGCAGTGTCTGCCACTAGCCACGAGCGTGATCACAATGCTATCTATATGGCCTACATGAGCTTGCTCTCCCCTGCTGTGAAAAGTAAATAAAATAGAGGTGGCCTTCAAGTAGGGTTGCACCGATACCGATACCAAGTACTTGCATGAGTACTTGTACTCGTGCAAATGCACCGATACTTAAACAGATACCTCCACTTACTACCCATATGCTATCTTGTGGTGTTTTTTTCAAACTGCATGTTCCCATTTCATTTAAAGCTGAAGTGGAGACTAAACTAAAAATTGTTTACTACTGTTCTGCCAATACAAATTGCTCTTATTTGTATTATTGTAGGAGAGATCACTGTACTGCATTCAGACAAACCCCTAAAGTACTGGGCAGTTAATAAACTGAGATTTCCAGCTCTGGCTAAAATGGCCCAAAAATATCTTTCTGCCCCATGCAGTAGTGTGGAAAGTTGAACCTCCTTACTAATAGCAAAAATAGACTTATAGCTGAACATGCAGAGATGCTTCTGTTCTGTTCCTTAAAAAGAACTTGCCACTAACTTTTGAAAAATAATTATAATTGCTAGATTGCCTTTTATACTGCTAGTTCTCATATTGCACAATTATGTTCAAAACATACTGTACTCTGAGGAACATCTTAGTTTATATAATTGCAGGAAGAGTACTCATAGGAAAAATTAAATTAATTCCAATGAACACTCATCCTGCAATTATAGGACTAGATTTAGATTACATTTGATTGGTAAGCTTTACCAATGCTCTGTTCACATTTCCAACTCCATAGCCTTTAATGTGTAATGAGAGCATTGGTAAAGCTTACCAGTCAAATGTAATCTAGCCCATAGTGTTGTTCACCGTGATTAAACAGTATTCTGTTCTATTTTTTACTGTATGGCACTTTTGGTTGGTAGCAATTTTATATTTGTTATTTATTGTTGTTAATATATTTTATTGTAATATTTTTATTTCTAAACATGTTCTGTGAACTATGTGACAAATAAAATCTGTTTTATTATTTCATAATGTATTTTGAGCTTCATAATTATAAAGAAGGAATCTTAAATAGTCTGTATTGTGCTTGGTAAACTGTTACATGACAGTAAAAAAAAAAAAGTATCGGTAATTGGTATCGGCGAGTATTTGAAAACAAGTATCGGTACTTGTACTCGGTCTTAAAAAAAATGGTATCGGTGCAACCCTACCTTCAAGGGCTTAGGAATTATCATATGTGCCTCCCTAGGTTTGCTTTCAACTACAATACAAAGAGAACAAAGCAAAATTGTTGATAAAAGTAAATTGGAAAGTTGTTTAAAATTACATGCCCTATTTGAAAAAACAGAATTTATGCTTACCTGATAAATTACTTTCTCCAACGGTGTGTCTGGTCCACGGCGTCATCCTTATTTGTGGGATATTCTCTTCCCCAACAGGAAATGGCAAAGAGTCCCAGCAAAGCTGGTCACATGATCCCTCCTAGGCTCCGCCCACCCCAGTCATTCGACCGACGGACAGGAGGAAATATATATAGGAGAAATCATATGATACCGTGGTGACTGTAGTTAGAGAAAATAATTCATCAGACCCGATTAAAAAAAACCAGGGCGGGCCGTGGACCGGACACACCGTTGGAGAAAGTAATTTATCAGGTAAGCATAAATTCTGTTTTCTCCAACATTGGTGTGTCCGGTCCACGGCGTCATCCTTACTTGTGGGAACCAATACCAAAGCTTTAGGACACGGATGAAGGGAGGGAGCAAATCAGGTCACCTAAACGGAAGGCACCACAGCTTGAAAACCTTTCTCCCAAAAATAGCCTCCGAAGAAGCAAAAGTATCGAATTTGTAAAATTTGGCAAAAGTGTGCAGTGAAGACCAAGTCGCTGCCTTACATATCTGGTCAACAGAAGCCTCGTTCTTGAAGGCCCATGTGGAAGCCACAGCCCTAGTGGAGTGAGCTGTGATTCTTTCAGGAGGCTGCCGTCCGGCAGTCTCATAAGCCAAACGGATAATGCTTTTAAGCCAAAAGGAAAGAGAGGTAGAAGTCGCTTTTTGACCTCTCCTTTTACCAGAATAAACAACAAACAAGGATGATGTTTGTCTGAAATCTTTAGTAGCCTCTAAATAGAATTTTAGAGCACGGACAACGTCCAAATTGTGTAACAAACGCTCCTTCTTTGAAACTGGATTCGGACACAAAGAAGGTACAACTATCTCCTGGTTAATATTTTTGTTAGAAACAACTTAAGGAAGAAAACCAGGCTTAGTACGCAAAACCACCTTATCTGCATGGAACACCAGATAAGGAGGAGAACACTGCAGAGCAGATAACTCTGAAACTCTTCTAGCAGAAGAGATTGCAACCAAAAACAAAACTTTCCAAGATAGTAACTTAATATCTACGGAATGTAAGGGTTCAAACGGAACCCCTTGAAGAACTGAAAGAACTAGATTTAAACTCCAGGGAGGAGTCAAAGGTCTGTAAACAGGCTTGATCCTAACCAGAGCCTGAACAAATGCTTGAACATCTGGCATAGCTGCCAGTCGTTTGTGTAGTAAGACAGATAAAGCAGAAATCTGTCCCTTTAGAGAACTTGCAGATAATCCTTTCTCCAAACCTTCTTGTAGAAAGGAAAGAATCTTAGGAATTTTTATCTTGTTCCATGGCAATCCTTTGGATTCACACCAACAGATATATTTTTTCCATATTTTATGGTAAATTTTTCTAGTTACAGGCTTTCTAGCCTGAATCAGAGTATCTATTACAGAATCTGAAAACCCACGCTTTGATAAAATCAAGCGTTCAATCTCCAAGCCGTCAGTTGGAGGGAAAACAGATTCGGATGTTCGAATGGACCCTGAACAAGAAGGTCCTGTCTCAAAGGTAGCTTCCATGGTGGAGCCGATGACATATTCACCAGGTCTGCATACCAAGTCCTGCGTGGCCACGCAGGAGCTATCAAGATCACCGAGGCCCTCTCCTGATTGATCCTGGCTACCAGCCTGGGAATGAGAGGAAACGGTGGGAATACATAAGCTAGGTTGAAGGTCCAAGGTGCTACTAGTGCATCTACTAGAGTCGCCTTGGGATCCCTGGATCTGGACCCGTAGCAAGGAACCTTGAAGTTCTGACGAGACGCCATCAGATCCATGTCTGGAATGCCCCATAATTGAGTTATTTGGGCAAAGATTTCCGGATGGAGTTCCCACTCCCCCGGATGGAATGTCTGACGACTCAGAAAATCCGCTTTCCAATTTTCCACTCCTGGGATGTGGATCGCAGACAAGTGGCAGGAGTGATCCTCCGCCCATTGAATTATCTTGGTCACTTCTTTCATCGCCAGGGAACTCCTTGTTCCCCCCTGATGATTGATATATGCAACAGTCGTCATGTTGTCTGATTGAAACCTTATGAATTTGGCCTTTGCTAGTTGAGGCCAAACTTTGAGAGCATTGAATATCGCTCTCAGTTCCAGAATGTTTATCGGGAGAAGAGACTCTTCCCGAGACCATAAACTCTGAGCTTTCAGGGATTCCCAGACCGCGCCCCAGCCCACTAGACTGGCGTCGGTCGTGACAATGACCCACTCTGGTCTGCGGAAGCTCATTCCCTGTGACAGATTGTCCAGGGTCAGCCACCAACTGAGTGAATCTCTGGTCTTTTGATCTACTTGAATCATCGGAGACAAGTCTGTATAATCCCCATTCCACTGTTTGAGCATGCACAGTTGTAATGGTCTTAGATGAATTCGTGCAAAAGGAACTATGTCCATTGTTGCAACCATCAAACCTATTACCTCCATGCACTGCGCTATGGAAGGACGAGGAACAGAATGAAGTACTTGACAAGAGCTTAGAAGTTTTGATTTTCTGACCTCTGTCAGAAAAATCCTCATTTCTAAGGAATCTATTATTGTTCCCAAGAAGGGAACTCTTGTTGACGGGGACAGAGAACTTTTTTCTTTGTTCACCTTTCATCCGTGAGATCTGAGAAAGGCTAGGACGATGTCCGTATGAGCCTTTGCTTTTGACAGGGACGACGCTTGAATTAGGATGTCGTCCAAGTAAGGTACTATTGCAATGCCCCTTGGTCTTAGAACCGCTAGAAGGGACCCTAGTACCTTTGTGAAAATTCTCGGAGCAGTGGCTAATCCGAATGGAAGTGCCACAAGCTGGTAATGCTTGTCCAGAAAAGCGAACCTTAGGAACTGATGATGTTCCTTGTGGATAGGAATATGTAGGTATGCATCCTTTAAATCCACGGTGGTCATAAATTGACTTTCCTGGATGGTGGGAAGGATCGTTCGAATGGTTTCCATTTTGAACGATGGAACCCTGAGAAATTTGTTTAGGATCTTTCAATCCAAAATTGGTCTGAATGTTCCCTCTATTTTGGGAACTACGAACAGATTTGAGTAAAATCCCATTCCTTGTTCTTTTATTGGAACTGGATGTATCACTCCCATCTTTAACAGGTCTTCTACGCAATGTAAGAATGCCTGTCTCTTTATTTGGTTTGAGGATAATTGAGACCTGTGGAACCTTCCCCTTGGTGGTAGTTCCTTGAATTCCAGGAGATAACCTTGAGAAACTATTTCTAGCACCCAAGGATCCTGAACATCTCTTGCCTGAGCAAAGAGAGAGAGTCTGCCCCCTACTAGATCCGGTTCCGGATCGGGGGCTATCCCTTCATGCTGTTTTGGTAGCAGTGGTAGGCTTCTTGGCCTGCTTACCCTTGTTCCAGCCTTGCATTGGTTTCCAGGCTGGTTTGGGTTGTGAAGTATTACCCTCTTGCTTAGAGGATGCAGAATTAGAGGCTGGTCCGTTTCTGCGAAATGGACGAAAATTAGGCTTATTTTTAGCCTTAAAAGACCTATCCTGTGGGAGGGCGTGGCCCTTTCCTCCAGTGATGTCTGAAATAATCTCTTTCAAATCTGGTCCAAATAATGTTTTACCTTTGAAAGGAATGTTAAGCAATTTTGTCTTGGATGACACATCCGCCGACCAAGACTTTAGCCAAAGCGCTCTGCGCGCCACTATAGCAAACCCTGAATTTTTCGCCGCTAATCTAGCTAATTGCAAAGCGGCATCTAAAACAAAAGAGTTAGCCAATTTAAGTGCTTGAACTCTGTCCATAACCTCCTCATACGAAGATTCTCTACTGAGCGACTTTTCTAGTTCCTCGAACCAGAAGCACGCTGCCGTAGTGACAGGAACAATGCATGAAATTGGTTGTAGAAGGAACCCTTGCTGTACAAAAATCTTTTTAAGCAAACCCTCTAATTTTTTTATCCATAGGATCTTTAAAAGCACAACTGTCTTTGATAGGAATAGTAGTGTGTTTGTTTAGAGTAGAAACCGCCCCCTCGACCTTGGGGACTGTCTGCCATAAGTCCTTTCTGGGGTCGACTATAGGAAATAATTTCTTAAATATAGGGGGGGGAACAAAAGGTATGCCGGGCCTTTCCCACTCTTTATTTACTATGTCCGCCACCCGCTTGGGTATAGGAAAAGAGTCGGGGGGGCACCGGAACCTCTAGGAACTTGTCCATCTTACATAATTTCTCTGGAATGACCAAATTGTCACAATCATCCAGAGTAGATAACACCTCCTTAAGCAGTGCGCGGGGATGTCACAACATCAGTTTCAGCTTGATGAGAAATTTTTCCTGAATCTGAGATTTCTCCATCAGACAAAACCTCCCTCATGGCCCCTTGAGATTGGTGTGAGGGTATGTCAGAACAAATATCATCAGCGCCCTCCTGCTCTTCAGTGTTTAAAACAGAGCAATCGCGCTTTCTCTGATAAGTAGGCATTTTGGATAAAAGATTTGCTATGGAGTTATCCATTACAGCCGTTAATTGTTGCATGGTAATAAGTATTGCCGCACTAGATGTACTAGGGGCCTCCTGTGTGGGCAAAACTGGTGTAGACACATTAGGGGATGATGTAGTATCATGTTTACTCCCCTCATTTGAGGAATCATCTTGGGCAATATCATCATCTGTGGCATTACTGTCCTTACTTTGTTTGGACACTATGGCACACTTATCACATAAATTTAAATGGGGAGACACATTGGCTTTCATACATATAGAACATAGCTTATCTGATGGTACAGACATGTTAAACAGGCTTAAACTTGTCAATCAAGCACAAAAAAAGTTTTAAAATAAAACCATTACTGTTTCTTTAAATTTCAAACTGAAAACACTTTATTACTGAATATGTGAAAAAGTATGAAGGAATTGTTCAGAAATTACCAAAATTTCACCACAGTGTCTTAAAGCATTAAAAGTATTGCACACCAAATTTCAGAGCTTTAACCCTTAAAATAACGGAACCTGAGCCGTTTTTACATTTAACCCCTATACAGTCCCAGCTATATGCTTTGCTGAGACCCAACCAAGCCCAGAGGGGAATACGATACCAAATGACGCCTTCTATAAGCTTTTTCAGTGATTCTTAGCTCCTCACACATGCATCTGCATGCCTTGCTCTCCAAAAACAACTGCGCATTAATGGCGCGAAAATGAGGCTCTGTCTATAACTAGAAAAGGCCCCCATCTGAAAAAGGTGTCCAACACAGTGCCTGCCGTTTTTCTAAAAGTTCCCCAAGATTATAATACCAATTATTAGTTAGAATCTGCATAATATGCCTAGTAAAGCAATCGTTTTAGCCCAGAAAAATGTCTACCTGTTTTTAAGCCCTTTTTGAAGCCCTTTATTCTTTTATGTTTAACTAAGAAAATGGCTTACCGGTCCCCATGAGGGGAAATGACAGCCTTCCAGCATTACATGGTCTTGTTAGAAATATGGCTAGTCATACCTTAAGCAGAAAGGTCTGCTAACTGTTTCCCCCAACTGAAGTTACTTCATCTCAACAGTCCTGTGTGGAAACAGCAATCGATTTTATTTACTGTCTGCTAAAATCATCTTCCTCTTACAAACAGAAATCTTCATCCTTTTTCTGTTTCAGAGTAAATGGTACATACCAGCACTATTTTAAAATAACAAACACTTGATAGAAGAATAAAAACTACATTTAAACACCAAAAAACTCTTAACCATCTCCGTGGAGATGTTGCCTGTGCAACGGCAAAGAGAATGACTGGGGTGGGCGGAGCCTAGGAGGGATCATGTGACCAGCTTTGCTGGGACTCTTTGCCATTTCCTGTTGGGGAAGAGAATATCCCACAAGTAAGGATGACGCCGTGGACCGGACACACCAATGTTGGAGAAATGAAAGTTTTTTTTGGACTTGACTGTCCCTTTAAGATATAATATATTTGCTCTCTCTTAAAGGAAGTTTTGTTTACTTTACGTATTGAAGAGGGTAAGCCTCCTGATAAATTAGTAATTGTCTAAATTCTGTATTTAAGACTACTGTTATTACTCCTGAAGTATTTCCTATTCCAGACGCTATCTCTAATGTGATTGCTAAAGAATGTTCTAAACCTGGTACCTCTTTTAACCCTTCTTCTAGGGTTAAGAAATTGTATCCTTTACCTGTGGCTAATTTAGAGCTTTGGGAAACAGTCCCTTTGGTTTATGGGGCTATTTCCACTCTTGCCAAACGTACTACTATTTCTATGGAAGACGGTACTACTTTTAAGGATCCTTTAGAAAGGAAGCTTGAGTCTTATCTCAGGAGGGCATATTTACATACTGGATATATTCTTAGGGCTAGATTTATCAACCCTGAGGCGTACAGGGGCGCGTATACGCGCCCCTGTACGCCTCAGCTCGCCTGTGGTGGAGCGCAATTACCCGCAGGTAATTAACATTGCACACGTGCGCAATTTTGCGCTCGCGTGCAATCCTGCCCGCGCACAGCCAATCACGCGCGGGCAGGAGCTGTCAATCTCCTCGGTCGGACTCGACCAAGTAGATTGCATTTCGCCAGAATAGATGTGGTGAAGATGTTAGGGAAGCAGCGGTCTGGTGACTGCTGCTTGATAAATCGCGGCGAGCAAGTTCTTGTGAGAACTTGCTGCCGCAGGGGCTTGATAAATCTAGCCCTTAGACTAGTTATATCTATGGCTGATGTTGCTGTTGCTTCTACTTTTTGGTTGGACAATTTAGCACAGCAGTTGTCTTCAGATCCTGAATTATCTAACATTCTTTTACTTCAACATGCAAATCATTTTTTAATATTTTTTTTTCAAATTGTATTTTTATTAAGGTCTTTAAACTTATACACAATAGCAATGTTAGTGTAGTTATGAACATAAGCATACATCTACACATTTACAGGATTGTCAGTAGGGTCAATCATATATACAAAAATGTTACATGTGGTACAGTATTTTTGAGATTACATAAGTGAAAAAAGTCAACAGTACACCTCGAGTAATTTATAGCATAACAATGAACATAAAACTTTTAGGCTTAGGTTCCACTAGTTTGAAAATAACTAACCTATATGGTCAGTGACCAACCTATTTTATATTTATGGCGGACTATTTCCCAGTTTACTAAGTGGTCACTCATGTACCGGGAATAATACAAAAATGAGAGCTTGGAAATAGTATTATCAAGATCAATAGAGTGGGGTTTATAGATCTGTAAAGGAGCAAATTTTTTTTTTTTAGTTAATTGCTTCTGTAATAAACCTGTAGTTATAATCGTTCAGGGATAGTGGTCTAAGGATACATTTTCCTTTGTTTAATAAGTAAACTTTTTTGGGGGGGCAATCTATTGTCAAAGGACTTGGGAGTCTTGAGGAAACAGGGGTAGTCAAATATATCAGGCTTACAGGAACACAAGTAGCTTAGTAAATTCTGCTGTAGAGATCCAACTTTAACTAATCCTTGACTCCCCTCTAGTGGTGATAATTGATTGTTACACCTTATCTCTAGGTGAATTGTTTTTAATCCACAGTCTGCAACTTAATATATCAAAATGAATATCTCAGGAAATATTGAGGAGATTGCTTATTATGATATCAAGCTTGGGTTGGGAATATTTAATCACTACCTTAATATTTAAAACTAAATCTTGATAAAAAAAAAACAACTTATTGGGATATTTCAACTGAACATTTCTATTAGAGCTTTTGTAGACATATATGCTGGCTCTATAGGTCCTAAAGTATACTATACAGTTTCATAAGCTATATGCAATTTCCAAGATTGGATATTGTTACAGTAAATTGCCATCAAAATAAATTGTCATCAGCGTTAGGGTTTAGCTTTTATATTTAAAGTGAGCGTCTATTTATTTAAAACATATATAAACATTTTTTGTACCTTACTATTCAGACTTTCGCATTCCTTATAGACTAATTTTATTTATAATGGTGGTGTCCTTTTAAGGTGTATGAGCTAGTATAGAACCAGTACTAATCTGCCCTACCTATACTGTAGTGAGAGGAGAATTAGCTATCAAAGATCTTTCATTAGTGTACTTTACCGCCTGGGTACGGGCCCAATACCCAAGTAGCATGCTGTTTAAACACATCACTAGATAGATCATTATTATTAAACTGCTAATGTATTGGTATCAGCTAAAGCAATGTAATCCAGAACTAAGTTGCTGTCCACATAAAATATGTATCCTCAGAAAACTAGAAAGGCAATAACTAATATAGCTGGAATATTAACATTTTCCCTATTTGGTGTCCCATATGGTAACTTAGAGAAACTGTTATGCAAATATATAGGAGTAGTAGGAACAAACATAAAACCATTTAGAGAATACAAAATCAAAAGTTTGGACTATAGCGAGATCTTGCGTCCATGGCAGGTAAAGTTACCAAAATCAGCCTATTCCAGATCTGTAAGATGGAAGTAAACTTTTAGTAATCTCTGTCCTTACTAGTTGCCAAATAAATGGCACCACATGTGCAATCAAGAAGTTAAGGGCTTTTCCCCTCTGAATTCACTAACTTGAAGTATGGTGATCCGGTCTGAGTTTTCGCTCATGTCAGCCAAGTTGCCATTCTGGTGAGCTGCATTGATTGTGGCCTGGTCCAGGGTATCGGCCGCATCCCATGCGATCCAGGCCTGTCCAGCATATTTGAGGTGCCAGCTGACTTGTGCCTGGCTATCTGTAGGTAATATTTCAGAAGTAAGTGTCAGAGAAATAGCAGTCTTCGCCTTCTCATCTGTACTTGGTGCAAGTCAGCTGTCCAGTCCTCTAAGCATCGTCGTCCTAAAGTTGAGAAATAGGGCCTGTATGGTCTGCAAGCTATCCTCCATGTTGAGTACGGTGGGAATAGACATCTTGAATTGCGTAGCTTAAAGTCCCGGTTGCATGTATTAGGCGCTACAATTTAGGTGCGTTAAGCACTGTTCCGTATGTAGATTTATCTTTTGATGAGTGTCGGTTATTCCTCTACTGGCTGGTCTCTCCAGTCTAAGCCTGTGTGTGGGTTAATCTGCAATTTCGCTCCTGCCTTAAGGTGTTGCCACATAGATGGAAAGATGGCCGCTCTCGTATTGGCTGTATTTCAATTGACACAAAGAGCCTGGACTATCTCCTTCTCGGTGTACTCATCTGGAGGCAAAAACAGTCGCTGGTGATCTCTGAAGTTAGTTACCTCTGGTGTGGATTTGAGCCGAACCTGCTGGTCGAAAAAGCTAGTTTTATGTAACATTTTAGCAGAGCTGAAGTAATGTGCGACCGATCGGCTCCTGTGTTCGCTCCGCCCATGCTATATTTGATGTTATGAAGATCAATGTCAAATCTATGTCTTCAGCTGTTCTAACTAGAAAAGCTTTATGGCTTAAATCTTGGAATGCTGACATGGTGTTTAAAACTAGATTATGATCTCTTTTCAAGGTAAAAATCTTTTCGGTTCACAATTGGATTCTATTATCTCCACTGTTACTGGGGGTAAGAGTTTTTCTACCCCAAGATAAGAAATCTAATGGTAAATTTAAAGCTCCCAATCGTTTTCGTTCCTTTCATTAGAATAGAGAACAGAAAACCACTCCTTCCCCTAAGGCCTCTGGCTCTAATTGGAGACCATCTCCGAATTGGAATAAATCCAAGCCTTATAAGAAATCCTGCCCCTAAACCTACATGAAGGTGCGGCCCTCAAGCCAGTTCTTCTGGTAGGGGGCAGACTAAAGCGATTTCAAAGAGTTTGGACAGACTCTGTCCAAAATCAGTGGGTTCAGAATATAATTTCTCAGGGGTGTCGAATAGGATTTAGATTAAGACCTCCCTTAGGAAGATTCTTTCTTACCCATGTACCAAAAAACCCAGTAAAAGCTCAAGCCTTTCTAAAATGTGTTTTAGATCTAGAACTTTCATGGGTAATTGTCCCAGTTCCAAAGCAGGAATAAGGTTTGGGTTTTTATTCTAATTCAAATCTATTTAAATCTATTCATTGTACTAAAGAAGGAAAATTCTTTCAGACCAATTTTGGATCTGAAAACTTTAAATTGTTTTGTAAGAGTTCCAACTTTCAAGATGGTAACTATGACTAATTCTGCCTTTTGTTCAGCAAGGTAATTTCATGTCCACAATAGATTTACAGGACACTTAACTTCACATTAGATTCATCCAGATAACTATCAATTTCTGAGATTCTCTTCTAAACTAGCATTACCAATTTGTCGCTCTTCCTTTTTGGCCTTGCAACAGAACTAAGAATATTCTCAAAAGTTCTAGGTGCCCTTCTATCTGTAATCAGAGAGCAGGGTATTGCGCGGTTTCCTTATTTGGACAACATCTTGGTACTAGCTCAATCATTTAGCAGAATCTCACCCGAAACTGCTGTTTCTTCAAAAACATGGTTGGAGGATCAATTTACCAAAGAGTTTCTTGATTCCTCAGACAACGGTCACCTTTTTAGTTTTCCAGATAGATTTAGTGTCCATGACTCTATCCCTAACAGAAAATATATAATTGAGATTGGTTTTAGCTTGTCTAAACCTTCAGTCACTATCATTCCCTTCAGTGGCTATGTGCATGGAAATTTTAGTTCTCATGATTTCAGCATTGGACACGATCCCTTTTGCTCATTTTCATATGAGACCTCTACAACTTTGCATGTATCACAAATGATATACTTAAATCCCAGCACTCCACTCTCTAACTTAGTGGTTAAACCATCACCTTATTGTTCAAGGGCCCTCTTTTGTTCGTCCTACCAGGACTGTGATCACAACAGATGCAAGTCTTACAGGTTGGGGAGCTGTCTGGGGGTCTCTGACAGCACAAGGAGTTTGAAATCCTCAAGAGGCGAGGTTACCAAACAATATGTTAGAACTCTGTGCTATTTTCAGAGCGCTTCAGTCTTGGCCTCTATTAAAGAGGAGAACCATATATTCGGTTTTGAACAGACAATGTCACAACAGTGGCATATGTCAGTCATCAAGGAGGGACTTGCAGTCCCCTAGCAATGAAAGAAGTATCTCTAATACTTTCTTGGGCGGAATCCAACTCTTGTCTAATCACTGCAATATATATTCCAGGTGTAGATAATTGGGAAGCGGTTTATCTTAGCCATGAAACTCTACATCCGGGGAAGTGGTCTGTCCATCCAGATGTATTCTATCAGATTGTGCAGGTGTGGGGTCTTCCAGACATAGATCTGATGGCCTCTCGTCTAAACAAGAAGCTTCCCAGGTACCTCTCCAGGTGCAGGGATTCTCAGGCGGAAATTATGGATGTTCTAGCAGTTCCCTGGTTTTACCAACCTCCTTACTTTTTTGCACCTAGTTCTTCCAAGAGTGATCTCAAAGATCATAATGGAACAATCGTATGTGTTTGTAATAGCACCATCATGGCCTCACAGATTCTGGTATGTGGACCTTGTCTGAATGTCCAGTTGCAACCCTTGGTCACTTCCTCTAAGACCAGACCTGTATCGAGATCCGTTTTCCCATCTAATCTCACATCTCTAAATTTGAAGGCATGGCAATTGAATGCTTAGTCCAGAGCTTTCCAAACTTTTCATGTTGGTGACGCACTTTAGACCTACATCATTTTGCGACACAGTAATTCAGTTGTACTAGCAAATAGGAGGTTAAACTAACTTGTTTTAAGAGATACGGACACATACATAAATTATATAATAACAATGTATTTACAAGTAACAGTATGTATGAGCAAGAATTAAAAAAAAAGTTTAACACCAGTAGCTACTTACTATTTTAAAGTGATGGTAAACTCTCCCCTTTTTAAAATCAGATCTGGAATGTAAGCGCTATTTTAGATTAAGTTTAATTCATTAGCTGTAATGAAGATGCAGTATAACATGCTTTTTAATATAGATATGAAATTCAAATACTGCATGCTCCTCCGCCCACTTCAAAAGTAAAATTTTTCTGTGAGCTAACAGATTGAATTGTTGTCCAATCAGCTCTCTCCCCATATGGCACTTTTGTTGTAGCTAGAGCATTGATTGGAGAGTAATTCAATCATTTAGCTGACAGGAAAATTGACTTTTGAAGTGGGTGGTGTAACGTGGGGTATTTGAATTTCATATCTATATTAATAACTAAGTTTTATAGCGCATCTTTATTACACATGATAAATAAAACTCCATCTAAAATAGCGCTTACATTCCAGATCTGATATTAAAAAGGGGAGAGTTTACCATCACTTTAATGGGATGTAAGAGGTTGATGGGATGAACAGTTTCTGAATATTTGGTGGCATATTAGATAAAGACAATCACATTTTATCATCAAGCATTTTTAAGCTTCCACTTCCTATGCATTGATCAGGAGCAGCAATGCACTACTGGGAGCTAGCTGCAAAAAAAAAAATCACTGACTTCAGCTCAGCGTTTAAGCTGCTGCCCTCAGAGCTCTGCAAGTCCAACTGACTAGTGCACGTGCTGCAAACACACTGCTGTCCCACTCACTGACTACACATACAGTCACAAGCCGATTGAGGAGACTGCATGTGCAGTCAGGAGCCAATGTGCCGCCAATTGGAATAGTTTCAGTTCCCGCTGAGCTGCGCCAATAGATTAAGATGATCTGTGACCCACTAGCTATCAATCACGTGTCAACCATGTGATATGCGTAGCAGGCAGGCGGAGAGTTGGAAACCCAATTTAAAAAAAAAAAAATTAAAAGAAATTAGTGCTGAAGCAGGGACACTACACACTGCCGCTGACACACGAACGTGTCACGACACAGTTTGGCTGTGATTAACACGGATAGTCTCGTAAACCTGTTTCAAGGAAAATATATTGCAAGGTTTGGAAAACCTATATTTCATGGCCTACCACTCATGATTATTCTTGGCATTCTTTTACAATTTCTAGGATTCTTCAGTCTCTTCAGGATGGTTTGGATAAAGGTTTGTCTGACAATACTTTGAAAGGACAAATCTCTGCTTTTTCTGTTTTATCCTGATGTTCACTGTTTCGTACAGGCTTTGACTCGTATCAAACATGTTATTAAATCTATCTCTCCTCCTTGGAGTCTAAATTTGGTATTAAAGACTTTGCAGGCTCCTCCTTTTCAGCCTATGCATTCTTTGGACATTAAACTACTTTCTTGGAAAGTGTTAATTCTCTTGGCTATCTCTTCTGCTAGAAGAGTTTCTGAATTGTCTGCTCTCTCTCGCAAGTCTTGTTATCTGATAAAGCTGTTTTGCGAACTTCGTTTACATTTCAGCCCAAGGTTGTGAATTCTAACATCATCAATAGGGAAATTATTGTTCCTCCTTTGTGTCCTAATGCTAAGAATACTTTTGAAAGGTCTTTACTTTCTTTGGATGTGGTAAGAGCTTTAAAATATTATGTTAATGCTACTAAAGATTTCAGAAAGACTTCTAGTCTATTTCATCTGGTTCCAGAAAAGGTCAGAAAGCCTCTGCCATTTCTGTGGCATCTTGGTTGAAACTTCTGATTCACAAAGCTTATTTTGAGGCGGGACAGTCTCCGCCTCAGAATTACAGCTCATTCTACCAGATCAGTTGCCACATCTTGGGCTTTCAAGAATGAAGCTTCAGTTGATCAAATCTGCAAAGCAGCCACTTGGTCTTCTTTGCATACATTTACTAAATTCTACCATTTTGATGTTTTTGCTTCTTCAGAAGCAGCTTTTGGTAGAAAGGTTCTTCAGGCAGCGGTCTGAGTCTAGTGCCTATTTAAGTTTTTTTTAATTTTAACAAAACTTAATTATTTTTGGATTTCATTTCTCAGCGGAAATAGCCGTTTTTATTTTCTCTCTCCCTCTATAGTTACTCGTAGACTTCCACATCTTGAGTATTATATCCCATCATTAACAAGCTTGTGGACTCTCCCCACCTATATGAAAGAAAACATAATTTATGTAAAAACTTACCTGATAAATTAATTTCATGGTGACGAGACCCACACATTTTTTGGGGGGTTATGATTTTTTTTGTATAAAGCACATTATTTATCCTGTTCCTCTTTATGCTTTTACTCCTTATACACCTCACTAACTTGGCTATTTGTTAAACTGAGTTATGAGTGAGGTGTATTTATAGGCATTTGAGGTTTGTGAAACTTTGCACCTCCTGGTAGGAATGTATATCTCATATGTCACTAGCCTGTGGCTCTTGCCACCATGAAATAAATTGATTTATTAGGTAAGTTCTTACATAAATTATGTTTTTTACCTCTAATTACCTTGTATCTAAGCTTCTGCTGACTGCCTGCTTATCTCAGATCTTTTGACAGACTTGCATTTCGGGCAATTAGTGCAGACTCATAAATAACTCTATGTGCGTGAGCACAATGTTATCTATATGAA
>NC_069508.1:207003113-207068113 GCF_027579735.1 Bombina bombina
AAGAGTGAGCCCTTTTTACATTAGTTTTATGCATGTACATATGTGTGGAAGCTAACGTGTGCAGTATCAGACGGTGCAGGAGTTACTTCTGGTATTTATAATACTGTTTGCAGAGTATACAGAATAAAACCAGGTACAAATATTATTTGTGTGGATATTTTTTTACTGATAGTTTTGTATTATTACCAATACACTCTGGTTATTGAATGTGGACCATTCAAATTTAAATGTTCCAATGCCGTAGGTGAAAGTTTGTTGTTGTAAAGTGCTTTAGCATTTACATATAATTATATACTTCATTAGCGTCTAGTAAGTTATTAAATTGTATTCAGCAGCATACGCACATCTGCTGTGAGGGTCTATGCATCAGTATTTAAGCACAGAGTTGGGTGTGGTGTGCATGTGAAGTCATACTACACCTTGTCAGAGGGCTGGAAGTGGCTTGTGTTTGAATACTGGTGCATGGGCGCTCACAGCATATGTACATATGCTGCTAAACAAATAACTTTTACTATAAGCATTTGTTGCTAATGGAAGTATATTGCAAAAATGCTTCTATTTAATATTGAAATGCACCCATGCACATTTAAATGTTGACCTTTCTATCTTTTTAAAGCTTACATTACACTAGTCTTGTTGTTAATTAACAAGCCATTTAAATGTTATAGGGCATTTAAAGGGACAGTCAACACCAGAATTGTTGTTTAAAAAGATAGGTAACCCCTTTATTACCCATTCCCCAGTTTTACATAACAAACTGTTATAATAATAATAATAAACATTTTACCTCTGATTACCTTGTATCTAAGCCTCTGCAATCTGCCCCCTTATTTCAGTTTTTTATACAGGACTTGCACTTTAGCCAATCAGTACTGACTCCTTGGTAAATTCACGTGCCTAAGCTCAGTTATATATGTGAAACACATGAACTAATGCCCTCTAGTGGTGAAAAACTGTCAAAATGCTTTCAGATTAAAGGGGGCCTTCAAGGTCTAAGAAATTAGCATATGAACCGCTTAGTTTTAGCTTTCAACAAAGAATACCAAGGGAACAAAGTAAATTGGAAATTTGTTTAAATTTACATGCTCTATTTGAATCATGAGGGTTTTTTTTGGACTTGATTGTCCCTTTAATTCAAAAATACATACAATAATTTATTTATTTTTTGCATTAGTCAGCCTTGGTTATTATGTGCTTAAAGGGACACTGAACCCAAATTTTTTAGATTTAGATAGAGCATGCAATTTTAAGCAACTTTCTAATTTACTCCTATTTCTCTTGTAAGATGTATCGAGTCCATGGATTCATCCATACTTGTGGGATATTTTCCTTCCCTAGCAGAGCTGTCTATATAGCTCCTCCCTTAGCTCCGCCCCCCAGTCATTCTCTTTGCCGGCTTAACTGCTAGGAAGGGTAAAGTGAGTGTGGTGACAAAAATGTTAGTTTTTTATTTCTCAAGCAAAAGTTTATTTTAAATGGTACCGGTGTGTACTATTTACTCTCTGGCAGAAAAGAGATGAAGATTTCTGCAGGGAGGATGATGATTTTAGCACTTTGTAACTAAAATCCACTGCTGTTCTCACAAGGACTGAAGAGTACAGGAAAACTTCAGTTGGGGGAACAGTTTGCAGGCTAAACTGCTTTGAGGTATGTTCAGTCTAATTTTTTCTAGATAGACGGTGTTAATTCTAGAAAAGGCTGACAATATCCCCATGAGGGAAGGGTAAGCTGTATTCAGAAACTTAGTAAGAATCCCAGCTTGCACAAAGGGCTCATTAGTTACTGTTGACACTGATAAGAAAAAATGTTTTTATTATTATTGCAATAACGTTTTTTTGAGGGACTTTAAGGGATCTTTGTAGCTTGTTTATGGGTTATTAACCCACATGGCTAGTTTAGGAAACACTCTGTTGTGTTTCTTTTAGGCCCCATGACATTGAGTGAGGTGGGAGGGGCCTTTTTTCAGGCCTCAGTTGCGCAGTTTATTTTCTTCAGACATCCAACTGCTTCTCCAGAGGATCCTGCTGTGTTTGAGGGCTGTAAAGGTTTTTTTTTCCCACCACTTGCACTGATATGTCTATAAATTATAAAGTTCAAAAAGAAGAGTAATAGTACCACACTTCGTAAAAAATATCTTTATTGAAAATTTCTTTAAAATTTCAGAGTTAAATATGTGACAGCCTTGCCACTTAATGGTGAGAGAGAGTGCAGCACACGGGCTTACGCGTTTCGGCAGGTTGCCGTAATCATAGACTAAATTATAAAGAGCATATTTTAGCAATGAAAAATATAGCAATAGATGATTCTCAGACAGAAGGAATATGAGTTTTTGACATCTAGCTCTCCCCATGTGTCACAACCAGTAACGCCCGCACAAGTGACGCCAAGTACCACTAATGCATCGAATTAATTTACTTTACAAGACATGGCCACAGTTATGAATAAAACCCTCAGAGGTTTTTTCTAAACTGCCTGGTTTACAAGGAAAGCGTGACAGCTCTGGGTTAAGTAAATCTGAGCAGTCTGACACTTTAGTAGCCCTATCTGATATACCCTCACAATGTTCTGAAGTAGGGGTAAGGGATTTGTTATCTGAGGGAGAAATTTCTGATTCAGGAAAGACGCTCCCTCAGACAGATTCTGACATGATGGCCTTTAAATTTAAGCTTGAACACCTCCGCTTATTGCTCAGGGAGGTATTAGCGACTCTAGATGATTGTGACCCCATAGTGGTTCCAGAGACATTGTGTAAAATGGACAAATACTTAGAGGTTCCTGTTTACACTGATGTTTTTCCAGTCCCTAAGAGGATTGTGAATATTGTTACTAAGGAGTGGGATAAACCAGGTTTTCCGTTTGCTCCCCCTCCTGTTTTTAAGAAAATGTTTCCCATATCTGACACCATGCGGGACTCGTGGCAGACGGTTCCTAAGGTGGAGGGAGCTATTTCTACTCTATTTAAGCGTACAACTATACCTATCGAAGACAGTTGTGCTTTCAAAGATCCTATGGATAAAAAATTAGAGGGTCTCCTGAAGAAAATTTTTGTTCATCAAAGTTTTCTTCTCCAACCTATTGCGTGCATTGTTCCTGTAACTACTGCAGCTGCTTTCTGGTTCGTGGCTCTTCAGATGGAGACTCCATTAGATATTATGGATAGAATTAAGGCTCTTAAGTTGGCTAATTCTTTCATTACAGATGCCGCTTTCCAACTGGCTAAGTTAGCGGCAAAGAATTCAGGTTTTGCCATTATAGCACGCAGGGCGTTATGGCTTAAGTCCTGGTCTGCTGATGTATCATCAAAATCTAAACGTTTGAACCTCCCTTTCAAAGGAAAGACCCTATTCAGGCCTGAACTGAAAGAGATTATTTCAGACATCACTGGAGGGAAAGGCCATGCTCTCCCTCAGGATAAAATAAATAAATTGAGGACCAAACAGAATAATTTTCGTTCCTTTCGGAATTTCAAGGGTGGTCCCGCTTCAGCTTCCCCTGCTGCAAAGCAAGAGGGGAATTTTGCCCAATCCAAGTCAGTCTGGAGACCTAACCAGGCTTGGAACAAGGGCAAACAGGCCAAGAAGCCTGCAGCTGCCTCTAAGACAGCATGAAGGGGTAGCCCCCAATCCGGGACCGGATCTAGTAGGGGGCAGATTCTCTCTCTTCGCTCAGGCTTGGGCAAGAGATGTCAACGATTCCTGGGCTTTAGAAATTGTGTCCCAGGGATATCTTCTGGACTTCAAAGACTCTCCCCCCAAGGGGGAGGTTTCACACTTCTCAATTGTCTGCAAACCAGACAAAGAGAGAGGAGTTCTTACGCTGTGTAGTAGACCTACATACCATGGGAGTGATCCGCCCAGTTCCAAAAGCAGAACAAGGTCTAGGGTTTTACTCAAACCTGTTTGTGGTTCCCAAAAAAGAAGGAACTTTCAGACCAATCTTAGATCTCAAAATTCTAAACAAGTTCCTCAGAGTACCATCATTCAAGATGGAGACTATTCGGACTATTCTACCTCTGATCCAGGAGGGTCAATATATGACTACTGTGGACCTAAAGGATGCGTATCTACACATCCCTATTCACAGAGATCATCATCAATTCCTCAGATTCGCCTTTCTGGACAGGCATTACCAGTTTGTGGCCCTTCCCTTCGGGTTGGCCACGGCTCCCAGAATTTTCACAAAGGTGCTAGGGTCCCTTTTGGCGGTTCTAAGACCGCGGGGCATAGCAGTGGCGCCTTATCTAGACGACATCTTAATTCAGGCATCGACTTTCCAGCTAGCCAAGTCTCACACTGACATCGTGTTGGCTTCTGAGATCTCACGGGTGGAAGGTCAACATGAAAAAAGAGTTCTCTCTTCCCTCTCACAAGAGTTTCCTTCCTAGGGACTCTGATAGACTCGGTAGAAATGAAAATATTTCTGACGGAGGTCAGAAAATCAAAACTCTTAACCACTGGCCGAGCTCTTCATTCCATTCCTCGACCATCAGTGGCTCAGTGTATGGAGGTAATCGGTCTCATGGTAGTGGCAATGGACATAGTTCCTTTTGCCCGCCTACACCTCAGACCACTGCAACTATGCATGCTCAAACAGTGGAATGGAGATTATGCAAATTTATCTCCTCAACTGCATCTAGACCAGGAGACCAGAGACTCACTTCTCTGGTGGTTGTCTCAGGACCACCTGTCTCAGGGAATGTGTTTCTGCAGGCCAGAGTGGCTCATTGTAACGACAGATGCCAGCACAGGGCTTATGGTCTCGGGAAGAAACTCTCCTCCTGATAAACATACTAGAACTGAGAGCGATATTCAATGCGCTTCAGGCGTGGCCTCAGCTAGCTGCGGCCAAATTCATCAGATTTCAGTCGGACAACATCACGACTGTAGCTTATATCAATCATCAAGGAGGAACATGGAGTTCTCTAGCGATGATGGAGGTAACCAAAATAATCCGAGGGGCGGAGGATCACTCTTGCCATCTCTCAGCAATCCATATCCCAGGGGTAGAGAACTGGGAGGCGGATTTCCTAAGTCGTCAGACTTTTCATCTGGGGGAGTGGGAACTCCATCCGGAGGTATTTGCCCAGCTGACCCAGCTATGGGGCACACCAGAATTGGATCTGATGGTGTCCCGTCAGAATGCCAAACTTCCTCATTACAGGTCCAGGTCCCGGGATCCCCAGGCGGTACTGATAGATGCTCTAGCAGTACCCTGGTCCTTCAATCTGGCTTATGTATTTCCACAGTTTCCTCTCCTCCCACGTCTGGTTGCCAGAATTAAGCAGGAGAGAGCTTCGGTACTTCTGATAGCACCTGCGGGGCCACGCAGGACTTGGTATGCAGACCTAGTGGACATGTCGTCTGTTCCACCGTGGACTCTGCCAATGAGGCAGGACCTTCTAATCCAAGGTCCATTCACGCATCCAAATCTAATTTCTCTGCGTCTGACTGCTTGGAGATTGAACGCCTGATTCTATCAAAGCGTGGTTTCTCGGAGTCGGTCATTGATACCCTGATTCAAGCTAGAAAGCCTGTCACCAGGAAGATCTCATAAGATTTGGCGCAAATATTTTTATTGGTGTGAATCCAAGGGTTACTCATGGAGTAAGATTAGGATTCCTAGAATATTGTCCTTTCTCCAAGAAGGTTTGGAGAAGGGATTATCAGCTAGTTCCTTAAAAGGACAGTTTTCTGCATTGTCTACACTTTTACACAAGCGTCTGGCAGATGTTCCAGACGTTCAAGCGTTTAGTCAGAATCAATCCTGTATTACAACTTGTTGCTCCACCATGGAGCTTAAACTTAGTTCTTAAAGTTCTTCAAGGGGTTCAGTTTGAACCTATGCATTGCATAGATATTAAGCTTCTATCTTGGAAAGTTTTGTTTTTAGTAGCTATCTCTTCGGCTCGAAGAGTTTGAGTTATCTGCTTTACAGTGTGACTCACCTTATCTTGTTTTCCATGCAGATAAGGTGGTTTTACGTACCAAACCTGGATTCCTTCCTAAGGTGGTTTCTAATAGGAATATCAATCAGAAAATTATTGTTCCTTCACTGTGTCTTAATCCTTCTTCAAAGAAGGAACGTCTGTTGCACAATCTTGATGGGGTTCGTGCTTTAAAATTCTACTTACAAGCAACCAAAGATTTCCGTCAAACATCTTCATTGTTTGTTGTTTATTCCGGTAAACGGAGAGGTCAAAAGGCTACGGCTACCTCTTTCCTTTTGGCTGAAAAGCATCATCCGTTTGGCTTATGAGACTGCTGGACAGCAGCCTCCTGAAAGAATTACTGCTCATTCTACTAGAGCAGTGGCTTCCACATGGGCTTTTAAAAATTTTGAACAGATTTGTAAGGCGGCGACTTGGTCTTCGCTTCATACTTTTTTCCAAATTTTCCAAATTCAATACTTTTGCTTCTTCGGAGGCTATTTTTGGGAGAAAGGTTCTACAAGCAATGATGCCTTCCGTTTAAGGTCTCTGTCTTGTCCCTCCCTTCATCCGTGTCCTAAAGCTTTGGTATTGGTATCCCACAAGTATGGATGAATCCGTGGACTCGATACATCTTACAAGAGAAAACAGAATTTATGCTTACCTGATAAATTTCTTTCTCTTGTGATCTATCGAGTCCACGGCCCGCCCTGTCTGTTTAAGACAGGTAGTATATTTTTATTTGAAAAACTTCAGTCACCTCTGCACCCTATAGTTTCTCCTTTTTTCTTCTTAGCCTTCGGTCGAATGACTGGGGGGAGCGGAGCTAAGAGAGGAGCTATATAGACAGCTCTGCTGTGGGTGCTCTCTTTGCCACTTCCTGTAGGAAAGGAGAATATCCAACAAGTATGGATGAATCCGTGGACTCGATACATCACAAGAGAGAAATTTATCAGGTAAGCATAAATTCTGTTTTTTCTTCGTTCTCTTGCTATCTTTATTTGAAAAGAAGGCATATGAGCTATTTCTTTTACAAGATACGATGAGTCCACGGATTTCATCCTTACTTGTGGGATATCTCCTCCTGGTCAGCAGGAGGAGGCAAAGAGCACCACAGCAGAGCTGTATATATATAGCTCCTCCCTTCCCTCCCAATCCAGTCATTCTCTTTGCCTGTGTTAGTGATAGGAAGAGGAAATAACCAGGCTCAGTCAGTGGATACAGAATTGTCTCCTCAGATAAATCTAGTCCAGAGAGCAAGGGACTCTCTTCTATGGTGGTTGTCGCTGGATCGTCTATCCCAGGGGTTATGCTTCCGCAAACCCTCATGGGTGATAGTGACAACGGATGCCAGCCTGATAGGATGGGGAGCAGTCTGGAACACTCTGAGGGCTCAGGGTGTCTGGACTCGAACGGAGTCTCTACTTTCCATCAATATCCTAGAGTTGAGAGCTATATTCAATGCTCTTCAGATTTGGTCTCAGTTGGCTGTGGCCAAGTACATCAGATTCCGGTCGGACAACATTACGACTAGCTTACATCAATCATCAGGGAGGAACAAGGAGTTCCTTAGTGATGACAGAAGTAGCCATGATAACGACTGCGGCTGCTTATTGGCTTGATGCTCTGGAAGAATCTCTTCTGTCTGAGACTTCTTTGGGGCTCACTCTTGTTTTTCTGTCGGCGATCCACTTTCAGGTGTGGAAAACTGGGAGGCGGATTTTCTGAGCAGACGGACATTTCGTCCGGGAGAATGGGAACTTCATCCAGAGGTATTTGCCAACCTGATTCTCAGATGGGGCAGGCCGGAGTTGGATCTTTGGCGTCTCGTCAGAATGCCAAACTTCCGAGTTATGGGTCCCGGTCCAGGGATCCCCAGTCCAAGCTGAGTCTTGGTCTTTAGCCTAGATTATGTGTTCCCTCCATTTGCTCTCCTTACCCGGGTGATGATAGAGTCAACAGGAGAGGGCTTCGGTGATTCGCAGGACTTGGGTTGCGGATCTGGTCGACATGTCATCTCAGCCACCATGGAAATTCCCATTGAGAACTTTCTCATTCTGGGACCTTTCCATCATCCAAATCTAGTTTCTCTGCAGCTATCGGCTTGGAGATTGAATGCTTAAATTTATCCAAGCGAGGGTTTTCTGATTCGGTTATTGTTTCAGGCACGTATGCCTGTTCCTAGAAAGTTTTTCCATAAGATATGGCGTAAATATCTTTATTGGTGCGAATCCAGGGGCTACTCATGGAATAGGGTTAGGATTCCCAGGTTTTTGTCTTTTCTCCAAGAAGGATTGGAGAAAGGGATTTCAGCTAGTTCCTTAACCCCTTAATGACAAGTGACGTACCAGGTACGTCCTGCAAAAACTTGCAGTTAGTGACAATGGACGTACCTGGTACGTCACTTGTCTAAGAGAGTGCTGGAAGCGATCGCAATCGCTTCCAGCAGCTCTCAGGGTATTGCAGTGATGCCTCCATATGGAGGCATCCTGCAATACCATTTAGAAGACTCCGATGCAGAGAGGGCCACAGAGTGGCTCTCTCTGCACCGGTAGCGATGGTGCCGGTTCGTTGGTGGGTGGGAGCACATCAGGGAGGCGGGTGGGCGGCCCATCGCTACCCGGCATCCGGTTCCTGTAAGTGCTATGTGCACGCCGGGTGCCGGGAGCGTGCGGGGGCGCGCGTGCGCGCCCGATTACATGCCCACTGCCACCAATGAGAAAGGAAGGGGGGATAAAAGTAAAATATAAATAAATATATAAGGATCTGGGAGGGGGAGGGGGTTGGGGTATTGTGGGGGGCTGCTACACTACAGAAAAATGTAAACTGGCAATAAATTGCAAAAAAAAAACACTTGTTTTGGGGGCAAATTGGGTACTGGCAGACAGCTGCCAGTACCCAAGATGGCGGCAATTAGGTAGGGGAGAGGGTTAGAGAGCTGGGGGGGGGGATCATGGAGGTTGGGGCTAAGGCAGGAGTCCATCACAGCTAAAACATTTTAATTTTTTTTATTAAAAAAAAGAAAAACTCCTTTTATTTAGTACTGGCAGACTTTCTGCCAGTACTTAAGATGGCGGGGACAATTGTGGGGTGGGGGAGGGAAGAGAACTGTTTGGGAGGGATCAGGGGGTGGGATGTGTCAGGTGGGAGGCTGATCTCTACCCTAAAGCTAAAATTAACCCTGCAAGCTCCCTACAACCTACCTAATTAACCCCTTCACTGCTGGGCATAATTTACGTGTGGTGCGCAGCAGCATTTAGTGGCCTTCTAATTACCAAAAAGCAATGCCAAAGCCATATAAGTCTGCTATTTCTGAACAAAGGGGATCCCAAAGAAGCATTTACAACCATTTGTGCCTTAATTGCACAAGCTGTTTGTAAATAATTTCAGTGGGAAACCTAAAGTTTGTGACAAAATTTGTGAAAAAGTGAACTTATTTTTTTATTTGATGACATTTGGCGGTGAAATGGTGGCATGAAATATACCAAAATGGGCCTAGATCAATACTTTGGGTTGTCTTCTAAAAAAAAATATATACATGTCAAGGGATATTCAGGTATTCCTGACAGATATCAGGGTTCCAATGTAACTAGCGCTAATTTTGAAAAAAAGTTGTTTGGAAATAGCAAAGTGCTACTTGTATTTATGGCCCTATAACTTGCAAAAAAAGTAAAGAACATGTAAACATTGGGTATTTCTAAACTCAGGACAAAATTTAGAAACTATTTAGCATGGGTGTTTTTTGGTGATTGTAGATGTGTAACAGATTTTGGGGGTCAAAGTTAGAAAAAGTGTGTTTTTTTCAATTTTTTCCTCATATTTTATATTTTTTTTATAGTAAATTATAAGATATGATGAAAATAATGGTATCTTTAGAAAGTCCATTTAATGGCGAGAAAAACGGTATATAATATGTGTGGGTACAGTAAATGAGTAAGAGGAAAATTACAGCTAAACACAAACACCGCAGAAATGTAAAAATAGCCATTGTCATTAAGGGTAAGAAAATTGAAAAATGGTCCGGTCATTAAGGGGTTAAAGGGACACATTTCTGCTTTGTCTATTTTGCTACACAAGCGTCTGGCAGAAGTTCCAGATGTTCTATCTTTTTGTCAGGCTCTGACTAGAATCAGGCCCGTGTTTGGACCAATTACTCCTCCTTGGAGTTTGAATTTAGTTCTTAATGTTAGTCAAGGGGTTCCGTTTGAACCTATGCATTCCATAGATATTAAGTCAAGGGGTTCAGTTTGAACCTATGCATTCCCTAGATATTAAGTTTATTATCTTGGAAAGTTTTATTTTTGAATGCCATTTCTTCTGCTCGCAGAGTTTCTGAGCTTTTGGCATTACGATGTGATTCTCCTTATCTTATTTTGCATTCTGATAAGGTGGTGTTACGTACCAAACCTGGATTTCTTCCTAAGGTTGTTTCTAATAAGGACATTAATCAGGAACTTGTTGTTCCTTCCTTGTGTCCTAATCCTTCTAAGAAGGAGCAGTTGTTACATACTTTGGACGTGGTCCGTGCTTTAAAGTTTTTCTTACAGGCAACTAAGGATTTTGTCAATCATCTTCTCTGTTTATTGTGTTTTCTGGGAAGTGTAAGGGTCAGTAAGCTACGGCTACCTCTCTCTCTTTTTGGTTGAAGAGTATCATCCGCTTTGCATATGAGACTGCTGGACAGCAGCCTTCTGAAAGAGTTACGGCTCATTCCACTAGGGCTGTGGTTTCCTCATGGGCATTCAAAAATGATGCTTCTGTTGCACACATTTGCAAAGCTGCAACTTGGTTGTCTCTTCCCACTTTTTCCATGGAGCGTACTTCAGTGGGTCTGGCCTGAAGTGAAATGATGGAGCGTACTTCAGTGGGTCTGGCCTGAAGTGAAATGATGGAGCGTACTTCAGTGGGTCTGGCCTGAAGTGAAATGATGGAGCGTACTTCAGTGGGTCTGGCCTGAAGTGAAATGACGGAGCGTACTTCAGTGGGTCTGGCCTGAAGTGAAATGACGGAGCGTACTTCAGTGGGTCTGGCCTGAAGTGAAATGACGGCGCGTACTTCAGTGGGTCTGGCCTGAAGTGAAATGACGGCGCGTACTTCAGTGGGTCTGGCCTGAAGTGAAATGACGGCGCGTACTTCAGTGGGTCTGGCCTGAAGTGAAATGACGGCGCGTACTTCAGTGGGTCTGGCCTGAAGTGAAATGACGGCGCGTACTTCAGTGGGTCTGGCCTGAAGTGAAATGACGGCGCGTACTTCAGTGGGTCTGGCCTGAAGTGAAATGACGGCGCGTACTTCAGTGGGTCTGGCCTGAAGTGAAATGACGGCGCGTAATTCAGTGGGTCTGGCCTGAAGTGAAATGACGGCGCGTAATTCATTGGCACAACTTTTAAATTCACTATAAAAACCTAAGTGCCAAAGAGATGAGTTGTCTCCCATTTAAAGTAAATGAACTCTCTGGGATTGAGTTTCACAGGAGAGAGTGCAGTTAAAGGAGCAGTAAACACAGTAGATTTGCATAATGAACACATGCATGTTAACAAGACAATGCAATAGCACTTAATCTGAACTTTAAATGAGTAATAGATTTTTTTTCTGACAAATTTCAAAGTTCTGTCTATTTCCACTCCCCCTGTATCATGTGACAGCCATCAACCAATCACAAATGCATATACGTATAGTCTGTAAATTCTTACACATGCTCAGTAGGAACTGGTGACTCAAAAAGTGTAAATATAAAAAGACATGCAGTTTATAATTTGTGTTTAATGCCCCTTTAAAGGGCCACTGTAAGTAAATATTTTCTATGCCTGTTACTAACTAACTACCCCAAATACGCTTTTTATCAATAGCATTTCATTAACATATCTCTACCGTATATCAGAAATCTTGTCTGCAAATTTAATTGTTTTCCAAACCCACTCCGTGGGTATCCTTTGCTCTGTACCAATCCGTTTACAATACCTAGGTTTCAAAATGGCGCTTTAAACACAAAGTTATTGGTTTAAGTATTTTGAACACTCAGTGCTGAAAATAGTGGGCAGGATAATGTGACATCATCGGCGAATAAAAGATATAACTTTTAGAACGTTATGAAACTTCGTTTTGGAGAAAATATAGGTCAGTAGGTTTTAATTAATGTTTATTATTAATGTTTATTAATTATTTATTAATTGTTTATTAATTATTTAATATGTTAGTTGTTTAGCTTAACCCCTTAATGACCACAGCACTTTTCCATTTTCTGTCCGTTTGGGACCAAGGCTATTTTTACATTTCTGCGGTGTTTGTGTTTAGCTGTAATTTTCCTCATACTCATTTACTGTACCCACGCATATTATATACCGTTTTTCTCGCCATTAAATGGGCTTTCTAAAGATACCATTATTTTCATCATATCTTATAATTTACTATAAAAAAAATGATAAAATATGAGGAAAAAATGGAAAAAAACGCAGTTTTTCTAAATTTGACCCCCAAAATCTGTTACACATCTACAACCACTAAAAAACACCCATGCTAAATAGTTTCTATATTTTGTCCTGAGTTTAGAAATACCCAATGTTTACATGTTCTTTGCTTTTTTTGCAAGTTATAGGGCAATAAATACAAGTAGCACTTTGCTATTTCCAAACCACTTTTTTTCAAAATTAGCGCTAGTTACATTGGGACACTGATATCTGTCTGGAATCCCTGAATATCCCTTGACATGTATATATATTTTTTTAGAAGACATCCCAAAGTATTGATCTAGGCCCATTTTGGTATATTTCATGCCACCATTTCACTACAAAATGCGATCAAATAAAAAAAAAAATGTTCACTTTTTCACAAATGTTTTCACAAACTTTAGGTTTCTCATTGAAATTATTTACAAACAACTTGTGCAATTATGGCATACATGGTTGTAAATGTTTCTCTGGGATCCCCTTTGTTCAAAAATAGCAGACATATATGGCTTTGGCATCGCTTTTTGGTATTTAGAAGGCCGCTAAATGCCGCTGCGCACCACACGTGTATTATGCCCAGCAGTGAAGGGGTTAATTAGGGAGCATGTAGGGAGCTTGTAGTTTTAATTTTAGCTTTAGTGTAGTGTAGTAGACAACCCAAAGTATTGATCTAGGCCCATTTTGGTATATTTCATGCTACCATTTCACCGCCAAATGCGAACAAATAAAAATAAAACGTAAAATTTTCCCAATTTTAGGTTTCTCACTAAAATTATTTACAAACAGCTTGTGCAATTATGGCATAAATGGTTGTAAAAGCTTCTCTGGGATCCCCTTTGTTCAGAAATAGCAGACATATATGGCTTTGGCTTTGCTTTTTGGTAATTAGAAGGCAGCTAAATGCCGCTGCGCACCATACGTGTATAATGCCCAGCAGTGAAGGGGTTAATTAGGGAGCTTTTAGGGAGCTTGCAGGGTTAATTTTAGCTTTAGTGTAGGTATCAACCTCCCACATGACACATCACACCCCCAGATCCCTCCCAAACAGCTCTCTTCCCTCCCCCACCCCACAATTGTCCCCCGCCATCTTAAGTACTGGCAGTAAGTCTGCCAGTACTAAAATAAGAGTTTTTTTGGGTTTTTAAAAAAAAAAATAATAATTATGTTCTGTAGTATCCTCCCTTAGCCCCCAACCTCCCTGATCCCCCCCCAAACAGCTCTCTAACCCCCCTCTCTCTGCCTTATTGCGCCATATTGGGTACTGGCAGCTGTCTGCCAGTGCCCAGTTTGCAATCAAATATGTTTTTTTTTAGTTTTTTTAAAAAAATACTATTTTCTGTAGTGTAGCTGCCCTCCCTCAACCCCCAACCCCCCAACCCCTGCCAGATCGCTAAACAGTTTTGAGATGCCCACCCTCACTCCCACCGAGTACCATCATTGTTCCATAGTGTAGGGCTCCCACCCGCACGCGCGCCCGCTCCCGTGCACGCGCGCGCACCCGCTCCAGTTCACGAGCGCGCACCCCCGCACTCGATCCCGCCCCCCTTCCCACCGATGGCCGCCCACCCGCCTCCCTTGGTAAGCTCCCACCCACCAACGAACATGGCCATCAATGGCCGATGCAGAGAGGGCCACAGGGTGGCTCTCTCTGCATCGGACGGCTAAAAAATGTTATAGCAGGATGCCTCAATATCGAGGCATCACTGCTATAACATGAAAGCAGTTGGAAGTGATCAGGATCGCTTCCACTGCTTTCAAAGACCAACGACGTACGGGGTACGTCCTTGGTCATTAACTGCATTTTTTTGCAGGACGTACCCCATACGTCGTTGGTCGTTAAGGGGTTAAAAATTATAACAGAAAGTAATCCTTTAAAGGGACACTAAAGGCAAAATTAAACTTTGAATCCGATAGAGCAGAAATTTTAAACCACTTTCCAATTGACTTCCATTAATTTTGCCTTTAGTGTCCCTTTAAAGGGGCATTAAACACAAATGATACACTGCATGATAATGTACTGTCCTATCAATATTTTGTAATGAATAATGCATCTTTATTTTGTTAAGAGCATATTGTTGCTTACCAATCACAAATTAATACCCATATATAGCATGAGCTCTGTTGGAACACGTGCAGTTAAGGAAAGACTGGGGTAGCCTGTCCCCCTTCTCTTCGTTTTAAGGTTAGTTGGTAATAAGTTATTTAAACAGACGGACATATATTCCTTTCTATTCTCCATCTAAAGCTAAATACAAATATAGAGAGAATAATATTCACACCTAAACTATCTAGTATGCCCACTGTTATTGCAAATGAATGATTTTCCAATCATGATTGCTGGTGCAAAACTGATAATCCACCTTAAAAGAGCAAATGAGTACAGCTGGACAGATATGGGACCATTCGTATTGAAGAACAGAATTGCTGCTTTAAAAAAGGATTATTTTTTTCATGACTGATTTCAAAGATCGTTATTTCCATTTTCCCTGTATCATGTGACAGCCTAGAAAAAAATATTTCCAACAAAAAAAACCTGTGAAATATAGGGACAATCCCCATGTGTAACAACCTATGAATATCTACAGTGGGCAGTGCTGGATGCAACCATTCATATTCAGAAAAAAAGCCCCCCAAGCACACTAATATGTATTCATCATGTGACAGCCATCAGCCAATAACAAAGCCTATATACTGTGCTCTCTTGCATATCCTTAGCAGGAGCTGCAGCCTATAAAAAGACAGAACATTTTCATAATGGAAGTGAATTAGAAAGTTTTTTTAAAATGGCATTTTTTTGTCTGGATCATGAAAGTTTAATTTTGCCTTTAGTGTCCCTTTAATGCTTATATTGGGGTTTCGGAACACCCTAAAAGTCTTCTAGTTGACAGTAGACAGACAATTTCTATTTCAGTCATCTGCTATACAGAGGGACATGATGCTCTAATGAAACTACGCTCATTCCCTCTGTCATGAGAGGTTTTGTGTGTTTGTGTTGTACGCTGTAGACAGCAGCTTCTTTGGAGTCAATTTCCCCCTTCTACAGTCACCAAAATACCTTCTCATCCCCTTCTAGATACGTCCCACCTCAATACCAGTTTCTTTTTCTTTGTGCTGTTCACACCCACATATAAAACCTAGGTTTTAGATAAGGGCTACCAAAATTCAACCAATGACTCCATCCACAGAACACCTATGTCCATCGGTCATAAAATCAATGTTTATGATTTAGATAGACCATTCAATTTTACACAACTTTCTAATTTACTTGTATTTTCTTTCATGTAATTAGCAAGAGTCCATGAGCTAGTGACGTATGGGATATACATTCCTACCAGGAGGGGCAAAGTTTCCCAAACCTCAAAATGCCTATAAATACACCCCTCACCACACCCACAATTCAGTTTTACAAACTTTGCCTCCCGTGGAGGTGGTGAAGTAAGTTTGTGCTAGATTCTACGTTGATATGCGCTTCGCAGCAGGCTGGAGCCCGGTTTTCCTCTCAGAGTGCAGTGAATGTCAGAGGGATGTGAAGAGAGTATTGCCTATTTGAATTCAATGGTCTCCTACAGGATCTATTTCATAGGTTCTCTGTTATCGGTCGTAGAGATTCATCTCTTACCTCCCTTTTCAGATCGACGATATACTCTTATATACTATTACCTCTACTGATTCTCGTTTCAGTACTGGTTTGGCTATCTACTATATGTAGATGAGTGTCCTGGGGTAAGTAAGTCTTATTTTTTGTGACACTCTAAGCTATGGTTGGGCACTTTATATATAAAGTTCTAAATATATGTCTTTAAACTTATATTTGCCATGATTCAGGATGATCAATATTCCTTATTTCAGACAGTCAGTTTCATTATTTGGGATAATGCATATGAATAATCAATTTTTTTTCTTACCTTAAAAATTGTTTCAATTGACTTTTTTCCCTGTGGGTTGTTAGACTTGCGGGGGCTGAAAATGCTTCAATTTATTGCGTCATTCTTGGCGCAGACTTTTTTTGGCGCAAAAAAATTTTTTTTGTCATTTCCGGCGTCATACTTGTCAGGTTCTCTCAGGGGCAAGTTATGTGTACAGTGGATCTCAACTGCAGACCGAGAATGGGAGTAGAGGAAAAGGTGTGTAGGCAGACTCCTGCTATCTTGTTACAGGAGAGGGTTGTCTCTGGCAGTCAAGCAGCACTTAGCAAGAGAGCAGCTGCTAGGTGGTGTTAACTGCAATGTGCAAGTAAGGTGAACTTTTCCAGTTTAGCAGGTTCAGTCAAGTTAGGTTACAGTTCAGAGGCTAGATGCCTTATTAAGCTACTAGGAGGTAGTGGAAGTATTACTCAAGGAGCAGGTATTAATCCAGAACAAGACTGTAGTAACAGAGGTTTAACAAGCGGATCCGTTGTGCTGGGAGAGGAGAGGTGCTTGGAGCTGCAGCTGCAGCGACTGTGGAGGGTGTGTGCGTTCTGACCAATGAGAATGCTGGAACCACTGACAAGCTGTGTGCACGCTGATTGCACTGAGAGCGGACGGCTGGGAGCCGAAGGAGACGGGAAGCGGCTGGAAGCAAGGTAGCTGGAAGTAGTAGCAGAGTTCGTAGGTAGCACAGCTTCTTTGTCAGCGGTTAAGTTGTAGATGATATGTGGTATTGGCTGTTGAATCCGCTGCGGTGTCCTGAAGCGGCAGAAATAGCTTGTAATGCCCAGATAGGATGTTGTCTGTTAGATAACCCCTTTTGTTCTGAGGGGTGTTCTGGAGAGGAAAGCACTTAACGAGTGCAAGATAAAGTAAACTTGAAGCTTGGTAAATCTTTCCTATGCAGAGCGTTAGGAGAGCCTGCATCAAGGTAGCTTGGTCAGTAACTCAAACGAATTAATTGGCAGGTGGAAGGGGGAGGAGTAGCCTTAAGTAAGATTTGCTTAAAGGTATATACATTCCAACAGGTACCTGACAGTTCCCCACTTCAAAGGTGCTGCACTGCAGTACCAGGTTTTGGTTTTTCCGGATGATCCCTGTGGAATCGGGCGATCAGGCAAGTGGCGTTAACATTAGTAACTGGTTCCCAGGAATCCTCATCGGCAGTATAACCTTTCCATCGGATCAAGTACTGTAACTGACCATAATGTATCCGGGAGTTGAGTATAGTTGAGATCTCATGTACACTTTCATCGACGACCACCGGAGGGGTTGGCTGGTCGGACGTCTGTTGTCTGGTAGAGAGATAGGGTTTCAGAAGAGAAACATGGAATGTGGGATGCACAGGTATCTCAGGAGGAAGAGCCAACGTGACGGCATTTTTGTTTATTATTTTAATAATCTCATAGGGTCCTATGTATAGTTGGGAGAACTTCTTGGATGGAGTCTTCAGTTTTAAGTGTTTTGTTGAGAGCCATACCTTATCCCCTATAAGGTAGGAAGGGGGCTTACGTCTCTTTGAGTCGTAATATCGTTTATGTTTTTGCTGAGCCAGCTTGATATTATCCTTGAGGAATTAGACAATGTCCGATAAAGTTCTGGAAGTATCGTCTACATGTGGAGACGTGGTATTGAGATGCGGGTAGAGATGAAATGTCGGATGGTATCCGTAGTTTGCGTAAAACGGAGAGCACTTTATGGTGGAGTTCAAGGTATTATTGTACGCAAACTCTGCCATAGGTATGTTACTTTCCCAAGCATATTGTTGATGGGAGCAGTAACAACGTACATACTGTTCTATCCATTGGTTGACTCTCTCCGTTTGTCTATTTGTTTGTGGATGGAAAGCAGTGCTATATCGATGGTCTATCTTTAGAACAGAGCACAAGTGTTTCCAACATCTGGAAGTGAATTGTGAGCCCCTGTCGGAAACTATAATAGAAGGCAAGCCATGGAGACGTACAACATGTTTTAGGAAAAGAGCTGCGGTTTCTGTAGCTGTGGGTAGTTTGTGATGAGGGATAAAGTGGGCCATCTTAGTGAGGAAATCCACCACAACCATAATTATGTTAGAATGGTTAGACTCTGGTAGCTCCACGATGAAATCTATACCCACTGTGTGCCAAGGCCTTTCGGGTATCGGAAGTGGCTGGAGTTTGCCAAAAGGTTTGGATCTTTCAGACTTGGAAACCGCACAAACCTGACAAGACTTGATGTAGGTATCCACAGTTCGCTGGAGATTTGGCCACCAGAAGTTTCTTGTAATGAGTTTGCTGGTCTTGCGAATGCCTGAGTGGCCTGCGAGCGGAGAGTCATGGTGTTCTTGGAGTATCACCTGTCTTAACGTAGGTGGAACATATATTTTGCCATGCACATGATTGATACCTCTGGAATCGGGATGCTGAAGGTGTTTGGATAGAGTGCTGTCAGCTTCTTGGTGAGCCCGTAGGGTAGAGGAAGCAAGCCTTGAGAAACCCAGAAAATGTTGGGGTTTTAAGATACTTGTGTGCTGGGTAGAGTAGCTTGGACGATGTAAGTGTCTGGAAAGAGAATCTGCCTTCCCGTTCTTGCTACCAGGTCGGTAAGTGATCTGAAAGTTAAACCTTGTAAAAAACAAACTCCAACGAGCTTGTCGGGCCGAGAGCGTTTTACAGGTCTGAAGGTATTCCAAATTCCTATGGTCAGTATAGATGAGAATCGGGAGGATGGTTCCCTCTAAAAGGTGCCTCCAATGTTCTAGAGCTGACTTGATAACCAGAAGTTCCTTCTCCCCGATAGCATAATTGTGTTCGGGGGGCGTCATTAGCCTAGAGTAGAAGGCTACAGGATGTATAGGTTCTGTAGGGGATGTGCGCTGTGATAGAATTGCCCCCAGGGCATACTCTGAAGCGTCAACCTCTAGAATGAACTGGAGTCTTGTATCCGGGAAACGAAGAATGGGAGCAGTGGTGAAACTTCGTTTGAGAGAACAGAAGGACTTCTCTGAATCTAGGTCCCAGAGGAACTGCTTATGGGAGCCAGTAAGAGTACTGAGGGGTTTTGCGATCTTGGAAAAACCTTTGATGAACTTTCGGTAAAAGTTAGCGAATCCTAGGAACCGTTGAACATCCTTTTTGCAACAGGGTGTATACAGTTGCCTTACTGAGGCGTTCCACCAGTTAGGAAATCAAGGGAAGGGGGTACCTGTTCTTCTTGATCCTTCTATTCAATTCACGGTAGTCGATTATGGGACGTAAGGAATTGTCTTTGTTTTTCACAAAAAACATCCCGGCTCCTGCCGGGGAAGTAGAGGGACGAATGAAACCCTTCTTCAGATTTTCATCCAGATAACCCTTTAAGTGATCCAGTTCAGGCTGTGAGAGCGGATATATGTGCCCGTAGGGGATGTTTGATCCAGGTAGCAATTCAATAGGATAGTCATATATCCGGTGTGGAGGCAGAGACTCTGCCTGTTTTTTGTCAAATACATCCTGGAAATCCTGGTATTCAAGAGGGATTGCTGGATTGGATAGATGTAGTATATTCTGTTGAGGGTAGCAGGTATGACTGCAATAAGCAGAATCCAAGTCCACTTGTAGAGTCTGCCAACAGATTGAGGGCTGATGTTGTTGCAACCATGACAATCCCAACACTATAGGGAATAAAGGGGAAGGAATGACATCAAAGCATAACAATTCAGTGTGCCCCTTACCTATTGTGACCTTAAGAGGAACGGTGTGATGTGTGATGGGACCAGAACTGACCAAGGTACCGTCAATAACACGTATAGACACAGGTACTACTTTCACACACAATGGGATTTTATTTTTATTTACAAGGGATAGGTCAATGAAGTTTGCATATGCTCCAGAATCAATGATTGCTTCCGCCTGAAGGGCCTGGAGGTCCCACTGCAAGGATAAGGGTAGAGTACAGTAAGCAACATCACACACCTTGTTTGTTAAACAATTTCTAGTGACTGTTAACTTACTTCTTTTCTGACGTTGGAGCAGGGACAATTCTTTACTGGATGCGTAGGAGATGCGCAATACATACAGAGGTCCTTCTGCTGTCGGCGGTGTCTCTCTTCAAGTGTGAGTGGTCCTTTTGTGAAGCCAATCTCCATGGGCACAGTAGTATCTTTTGTTCCGTGGGAAGTTGTAGTCAATCTTAGTGGAGCTTCTGACTGTTGGCGTTCAGAACGTCTCTCTCTGATTCTGCGATCTATCTGTATGGAGAGGTTCATGATACCTTCCAAGGTATTGGGCAATTCAGTCCGGGCTAACTCATCCTTCAGGATACAGATAGTCCCAAACAATACTGATTGCGTAGAGCAACCTCACTCCATTCTGAGTCTTTGATGTACAGTTTAAATTCTGAGAGGTATTCCTCCACTGGACGTCTGCCCTGTCTGAGGGAATGCATCTTGGCTTCCGCCGTGAGCTGTTTTTGAGTATCTTCGTATAGCAAGCTCATTTGTGTGAAGAAATCAGTCAGGGAAGTTAGCGTCGGATCATTATTTTTGAACAAATTGTCAGCCCAAATCCTGGCTTCACCAGACAGAAAGGATATTACTGTCATAACCTTTAGTCTCTCTGTTTGGTATGTCCTTGGGCGCATCTGGAAAAGAAGATAACAGGCATTCCTGAATTGCCTGAAATTCTTCCTGTCACCTGAAAATCTTTCAGGTAGACAGACTTGAGGTTCTGGTGTATTATCCCTTAAAGCCGCCCTCAAGTTGTCATTTTGTAATTGGAGCTCTCTGAATGCCTGTGCGAGTTGATCCACACGTTGTGTGAGGTTATACACGACATTGGGGAGGTCTGCTGGATCCATTTTTATTTAGGCCAATTAATATGTCAGGTTCTCTCAGGGGCAAGTTATGTGTACAGTGGATCTCAACTGCAGACCGAGAATGGGAGTAGAGGAAAAGGTGTGTAGGCAGACTCCTGCTATCTTGTTACAGGAGAGGGTTGTCTCTGGCAGTCAAGCAGCACTTAGCAAGAGAGCAGCTGTTAGGTGGTGTTAACTGCAATGTGCAAGTAAGGTGAACTTTTCCAGTTTAGCAGGTTCAGTCAAGTTAGGTTACAGTTCAGAGGCTAGATGCCTTATTAAGCTACTAGGAGGTAGTGGAAGTATTACTCAAGGAGCAGGTATTAATCCAGAACAAGACTGTAGTAACAGAGGTTTAACAAGCGGATACGTTGTGCTGGGAGAGGAGAGGTGCTTGGAGCTGCAGCGACTGTGGAGGGTGTGTGCGTTCTGACCAATGAGAATGCTGGAACCACTGACAAGCTGTGTGCACGCTGATCGCACTGAGAGCGGACGGCTGGGAGCCAAAGGAGACGGGAAGCGGCTGGAAGCAAGGTAGCTGGAAGTAGTAGCAGAGTTCGTAGGTAGCACAGCTTCTTTGTCAGCGGTTAAGTTGTAGATGATATGTGGTATTGGCTGTTGAATCCGCTGCGGTGTCCTGAAGTGGCAGAAATAGCTTGTAATGCCCAGATAGGATGTTGTCTGTTAGATAACCCCTTTTGTTCTGAGGGGTGTTCTGGAGAGGAAAGCACTTAACGAGTGCAAGATAAAGTAAACTTGAAGCTTGGTAAATCTTTCCTATGCAGAGCGTTAGGAGAGCCTGCATCAAGGTAGCTTGGTCAGTAACTCAAACGAATTAATTGGCAGGTGGAAGGGGGAGGAGTAGCCTTAAGTAAGATTTGCTTAAAGGTATATACATTCCAACAGGTACCTGACATACTTGACGCTGGAAGTTGTTCGTGTTTGCGTCATTTTTTTTTACGTTTTGCGCCAAAAATGTCGGCGTCACCGGATGTGACGTCATTCTTGGCACCAAAAAATTTTAAGCGCCAATAATGTGGGCGTCTTTTTTGGCGCTAAAAAACGTGGGCGTCATTCTTGTCTCCACCTTTTTTTCACATTATTTCAGTCTCATTTTTCATTGCTTCTGGTTGCTAGAGGCTTGTTCATTGGCATTTTTTTCCCATTCCTGAAACTGTCTGTCATTTAAGGAATTTGATAAATTTTGCTTTATATGTTGTTTTTTCTTTTACATATTGCAAGATGTCTCAAATTGACCCTGGATCAGAATCTACTTCTGGAAAGACGCTGCCTGATGCTGTTTCTACCAAAGTTAAGTGCATTTGTTGTAAACTTGTGGTAACTGTTCCTCCGGCTGTAGTTTGTGATGATTGTCATGATAAACTTGCTAATGCAGATAGTATTTCCATTAGTAATATACCATTACCTGTTGCTGTTCCCTCAACATCTAATACTCAGGATGTTCCTGTTAATATAAAAGAAATTGTTTCTAAATCTATTAGGAAGGCTATGTCTGTTATTCCCCCTTCCAGTGAACGTAAAAGGTCTTTTAAAACTTCTAATTTTTCAGATGAATTTTTAAATGACCGTCATCATTCTGATTTGTCTGTTTCTGATGAGGATTTTTCTGGTTCAGAGGATTCTGTCTCAGATATTGACACTGATAAATCTTCATATTTATTTAAAATGGAATTTATTTGCTCTTTACTTAAAGAAGTTTTAATCGCATTAGAGATGGAGGAATCTAGTCCTCTTGATACTAAATCTACTAAGCTGGAATTTGAAAAGAAACCAATGGCACTACTATCGTGTGAGACCTTAATTCCTACAATTATTCAATAGTTTGTCAGGATGTGGGTGCTGTGTATAAAATCGTATTGTAGCAAAGAAAGAGAGAAAGTATACACTTCTAGCACTCCTAGGTCTAAGGGTAAATTAAATCTAACTGGATGACACAAATTATTCCCTAAGGAATAAGTGAAAGGGGAGAAAACAGATTACAAATTAAAATATAACTTTTATTGGGTTGCGTTTAAAATAGGAATGAACTTAAAATCACACTTAAGCACCGATTTTTATTGATGTCAGCAAATAAATACAAGTTAAGATTGTTGCTCCTAGTACTTGAGTGTTAAATGTAGGCTGGAGTAGGAACTGCTATATACTTATATCTTGGAGATGTGATACACCAAACTTTCTGTATACGAAGTTACCAATTCTTATATGAGAATTGAGTATATAACGTATTATTTTTATCTATGTCTCCAAAATGATATATCTTTATATGCGAAGCTTAGTGTAAGTTGAACAGTCGGTATATAATTTTGTATATTTCTGCTTATTTTCAGCTGAAATTATATACACCACTTATTACTTGAATTCTAAATATATAGCAAGATGGGACCTGTTTATATGACGTTTTCCGTCAATAATTATAAACAGTCTCTTTACTTGTCCAAAGTGACTCCGCTTCTGTATTAGCAATTACCTACTAAAAGATTGAAGTGTAGGCTATTCACTCCAAAAAATCAAGAGCTATCTTTCATGAGCGCTCTTATAGTGTATATAAATGATTAAACTAAATTATGATACAATGTCTGTTTATTGAGACATTGTATATCGTTATTCAACTGGATAAACTTTATTATGTTAAGTTCCTCTGCGGTTATATATAAACCGTTGCTACTGGATATACTCAAACTTTAATTGCAAGGATTGTGTTCTTTATTATATGCACTTGAGCTGTATGTGCTTAAGAGCTCCGTGGATACCTCAGTTTAGTAATGGTCAGTGTCACTGTTTTTTGCTTGCCAGAACATACAGTCTCTATTAAGGTGCCCTTAATTATTGTATGTTATTTGTGAACGTAGTTGGATTAAATTTGCTAATGCTCATCATATATATATTAAGCGGCTCTTAGGTCCAGTATGTAGCGTGTATTAAAGCTGTAGTTCAGGATATGCCTGAGTGGTATATTACACGACTTATGAGTCACAAATAGTTTGTATATATTAAACGAACTTCGGTAAAATTTGTCTGCTCACAGTTTCTTTTAGTGCCAGTTTAAGTAGCTCTCTGTGATGCAGCAGTTAAATAATGTTATATGTTGCAACAATGGAGCGTATCTGTTCCTATCACCACAGATTTAATTGAGTACCTATTTAAGTAACTCACAGTGTTCCGGTAATTAAATAGTGTAGTTTGTTAATACAATGGAACGTATCTGTTCCCAGCAACACCTGAGTTGTGCCAAAAAGATGTTCAAAGATTCTGCTTGTGTTGTGAGTCTATGGAGATAAACCTACTGTTCGTTTAGATTTGCACACTCGCAGCTGATTATACTAGTCTGTGTACGTTCCACCTCCCATACAAACAGGATTTCCACAGATTAAGTTTGTGCACTGCTCTGTTGTATGAGCCGTATTAGAGGCGAAATTGTGCTTATGTGATCAAGCTGCACTTAATAATTGAACGCAAGGCAAATACAATTGCGTTCTAAATATACTTTGTGCACATTGGCTTTTAGGGCAGAGATATCTTACAGCAAAAGGTATCGTGAATATATACCCAGTACAACTCGAGGTTGATTTTAACTTATTAGGCAATAACCACAAACGTAATTCTATTGTCCAGTCATTGTACACTATAAGATTTAGAGTTAGCTATTACAGGAGGAATAGCACTTACACCAGTATTCGGTACCAGCACAATACATTAACACATAGTTAAATCTGAGCGTTCATTATTACAAGTGAAATCATAGCTGACTACAGTAATTTGCGGTAGCTTAAGGCTGTCTAAAAACACAGGAGCTCCTAGGACTCCTCACCATTGCCCTATCGTCCCTAACATGTTTCGCAACTTAATGTTGCTTTTTCAAAGGTGAACGCGCCGCAATATTGGCGGCTTTTTAAGGCCGTTGGAAACACGCCCCCAATAGGCGTGTATTGTAATTCAGACCAATGACATGAGATGGACTAATGATTGACGTAGAGAGACGCGTCTGAATTCTACTATAGAACGGTTTATTTGATCCTATCTGCGAGCTATTCTTGAATTCTTTCCAAAGCCTGATGATAAATAAAAATGATGAAATGATGGTGTAGTAAAAACAGTTAACCTGTTCGAAATGGTTTTCATTTGCCAAATATATTGACAGAGGTAGCTAATGTTATGTTGACCACAGTGACTCTGTACATAAATTTGTGTTGTTCTAACATGCTGTTTTATATTAACTTATCCTAGGGTGTTATTGAATTTATCATATTGATCTGATAAAAGTATAATCAGAACTGTAACCAGGATTGTGTTCTGTGTAAAACCTGATCTGCTTTTTATATATTTTGACAAACATAATATGAAGTAGCGTGTTAAAACCGTGAATAAAGAAATTGGAACAAAAAATATTAGAAAAGGGAAAGGGAGGGGAGTGTTTGGACTATTAACCTCAAACATGACTAGAATTGATGTGTGCTTATGTTGTGAAAATAGGGGATCATAAGACCCCTAAGAAGTGCATTATCGTGTGTATTAATACTTGATTCTTAAAGAAGAGATATGAGAAAAAGATTTTTTAACATGATATAGGTGCGTTGATGGATCATTAATAAAGATCATACTGAGTGGTGTTATAGTTAGTGCAACAGCACTTATCCAGTGACTTAGTGTTTTGAGAGTGTGTTGGTGTAACGTGATAGAGATAAGGTTTCTATAAATTGTTTTTGTAGCAAACATTAGTTCATTGACAATGTACTTGAAGTGTACCTGTGTATTTTGCTGCTATTGCTGCCTACCTTACATAGATAATCTGTTTTTACAAGAAAGGAGTAAAATTATTTACTTCATTTAATCCATTCGGTTGAACTGAATTCAAAAGAAAGATCCATTTGCTCTCCGCTCTGAGTAGGACATTCTCTACATTGCCACCCCTTATGCCCAAATGTATTTTCTGAATCCCAAAGCATTTCAGATCAGACTGTTTGGAATTATGTCTTTTCAGGAAATGACGAGCTACAGATGTCACATTTTTTCCTTCTTGCAGATCTTTAGTTGCATTTTTTATGTTCCTCAGATGTTCTTGGAGTCTTTGTCTTATTTTTCTTGTTGTCATGCCAACATATAACAGATTACATTTGCATTGTAAAACGTATATGACTCCTTCCGTGTGGCAATTAATGTAGGATTCAATTTTATGGATTTTCTCAAAACGATCAGTAATTTCTTGTTTATTGACCATGAAGCTGCATGTACTGCATGTTCCGCATTTAAATGATCCTTTCTTGAAGGCTCCCAAGGTTCTTGGTCCCTGTAAGTGACTGGGACTAATAAGATCTTTGAGATTGCGAGTTCTTCTGAAGCCCGTTTGTACTTTTTCTCCCACAATTTTGGAGATTACAGGATCAGAGGTTAGAATGTGCCAATTATTTTGCATAATATTTAGAATTTGAGAGCTTTTAGGGTTGTAGGTGGAGATGAATCTCACTTGTTCCTGTTTCGATTTGATTTTCGTTTTCAACAGTTCCTGTCTCATGGTATTTTTAGCTCTAAATTCTGCTTTTTTTATTGTTCTTTTACTATAACCTCTTGAGATTAATATCTCAGTTAATTATTTTGCTCTTATTTTATAGTTCTCTTCTGTGGAGCAGTTGCGTCTCATCCTGAGAAATTCTCCTGTGGGGAGCGCTTTTACTGTGTTTGGAGCATGAGCACTTGTACTAAAAAGTAAACTGTTAGTAGCAGTTTTCTTACGATGGACATCTGTTTCCAATGTGCCTGTTGTTGTTTTTATGATTTTTAGATCTAGAAAGTCTATGCTTTCTTGGCTTGCTTCATAGGTCAATTTGATGTTTAGTGTATTGGTATTCAGTTTGGCCATAAATTGGTCCAATTCTGTACGAGTGCCTTCCCATAGGAAGAGCACATCGTCTATGTATCTCATCCATAAAGGTATTTTATTTAAATCCTCAGTATTGTCATCTGAGAACACGTTTTTGCTCCCACCAGCCAAGAAAGAGATTGGCATAGGTGGGGGCACAGGCGGTACCCATTGCCATGCCTCTGGTTTGAAGGTAAAAACCGTTATCAAAAGTAAAGAAATTGTGTGTCAAAATGAATTTTAACAGTTGTAGAACAAAACTGTCATGAGCTGGGTCTTCCTCAGATCCCATAGAGAGAAACCACTGTACAGCTTCTATACCAAGATCATGATTTATACAGGTATATAGTGATTCAACATCAGCCGTGACTAACCATGTAGATGGTAAAAGATGTACATTTTCAAGCTGAACCAAGACGTCAGTGGTGTCTTGTACATATGAAGAACATCTGAGGAATATAAAAAATGCAACTAAAGATCTGCAAGAAGGAAAAAATGTGACATCTGTAGCTCGTCATTTCCTGAAAAGACATAATTCCAAACAGTCTGATCTGAAATGATTTTGGATTCAGAAAATACATTTGGGCATAAGGGGTGGCAATGTAGAGAATGTCCTACTCAGAGCGGAGAGCAAATGGATCTTTCTTTTGAATTCAGTTCAACCGAATGGATTAAATGAAGTAAATAATTTTACTCCTTTCTTGTAAAAACAGATTATCTATGTAAGGTAGGCAGCAATAGCAGCAAAAGCAGCAAAATACACAGGTACACTTCAAGTACATTGTCAATGAACTAATGTTTGCTACAAAAACAATTTATAGAAACCTTATCTCTATCACGTTACACCAACACACTCTCAAAACACTAAGTCACTGGATAAGTGCTGTTGCACTAACTATAACACCACTCAGTATGATCTTTATTAATGATCCATCAACGCACCTATATCATGTTAAAAAATCTTTTTCTCATATCTCTTCTTTAAGAATCAAGTATTAATACACACGATAATGCACTTCTTAGGGGTCTTATGATCCCCTATTTTCACAACATAAGCACACATCAATTCTAGTCATGTTTGAGGTTAATAGTCCAAACACTCCCCTCCCTTTCCCTTTTCTAATATTTTTTGTTCCAATTTCTTTATTCACGGTTTTAACACGCTACTTCATATTATGTTTGTCAAAATATATAAAAAGCAGATCAGGTTTTACACAGAACACAATCCTGGTTACAGTTCTGATTATACTTTTATCAGATCAATATGATAAATTCAATAACACCCTAGGATAAGTTAATATAAAACAGCATGTTAGAACAACACGAATTTATGTACAGAGTCACTGTGGTCAACATAACATTAGCTACCTCTGTCAATATATTTGGCAAATGAAAACCATTTCGAACAGGTTAACTGTTTTTACTACACCATCATTTCATCATTTTTATTTATCATCAGGCTTTGGAAAGAATTCAAGAATAGCTCGCAGATAGGATCAAATAAACCGTTCTATAGTAGAATTCAGACGCGTCTCTCTACGTCAATCATTAGTCCATCTCATGTCATTGGTCTGAATTACAATACACGCCTATTGGGGGCGTGTTTCCAACGGCCTTAAAAAGCCGCCAATATTGCGGCGCGTTCACCTTTGAAAAAGCAACGTTAAGTTGCGAAACATGTTAGGGACGATAGGGCAATGGTGAGGAGTCCTAGGAGCTCCTGTGTTTTTAGACAGCCTTAAGCTACCGCAAATTACTGTAGTCAGCTATGATTTCACTTGTAATAATGAACGCTCAGATTTAACTATGTGTTAATGTATTGTGCTGGTACCGAATACTGGTGTAAGTGCTATTCCTCCTGTAATAGCTAACTCTAAATCTTATAGTGTACAATGACTGGACAATAGAATTACGTTTGTGGTTATTGCCTAATAAGTTAAAATCAACCTCGAGTTGTACTGGGTATATATTCACGATACCTTTTGCTGTAAGATATCTCTGCCCTAAAAGCCAATGTGCACAAAGTATATTTAGAACGCAATTGTATTTGCCTTGCGTTCAATTATTAAGTGCAGCTTGATCACATAAGCACAATTTCGCCTCTAATACGGCTCATACAACAGAGCAGTGCACAAACTTAATCTGTGGAAATCCTGTTTGTATGGGAGGTGGAACGTACACAGACTAGTATAATCAGCTGCGAGTGTGCAAATCTAAACGAACAGTAGGTTTAACTCCATAGACTCACAACACAAGCAGAATCTTTGAACATCTTTTTGGCACAACTCAGGTGTTGCTGGGAACAGATACGTTCCATTGTATTAACAAACTACACTATTTAATTACCGGAACACTGTGAGTTACTTAAATAGGTACTCAATTAAATCTGTGGTGATAGGAACAGATACGCTCCATTGTTGCAACATATAACATTATTTAACTGCCGCATCACAGAGAGCTACTTAAACTGGCACTAAAAGAAACTGTGAGCAGACAAATTTTACCGAAGTTCGTTTAATATATACAAACTATTTGTGACTCATAAGTCGTGTAATATACCACTCAGGCATATCCTGAACTACAGCTTTAATACACGCTACATACTGGACCTAAGAGCCGCTTAATATATATATGATGAGCATTAGCAAATTTAATCCAACTACGTTCACAAATAACATACAATAATTAAGGGCACCTTAATAGAGACTGTATGTTCTGGCAAGCAAAAAACAGTGACACTGACCATTACTAAACTGAGGTATCCACGGAGCTCTTAAGCACATACAGCTCAAGTGCATATAATAAAGAACACAATCCTTGCAATTGAAGTTTGAGTATATCCAGTAGCAACGGTTTATATATAACCGCAGAGGAACTTAACATAATAAAGTTTATCCAGTTGAATAACGATATACAATGTCTCAATAAACAGAAATTGTATCATAATTTAGTTTAATCATTTATATACACTATAAGAGCGCTCATGAAAGATAGCTCTTGATTTTTTGGAGTGAATAGCCTACACTTCAATCTTTTAGTAGGTAATTGCTAATACAGAAGCGGAGTCACTTTGGACAAGTAAAGAGACTGTTTATAATTATTGACGGAAAACGTCATATAAACAGGTCCCATCTTGCTATATATTTAGAATTCAAGTAATAAGTGGTGTATATAATTTCAGCTGAAAATAAGCAGAAATATACAAAATTATATACCGACTGTTCAACTTACACTAAGCTTTGCATATAAAGATATATCATTTTGGAGACATAGATAAAAATAATACGTTATATACTCAATTCTCATATAAGAATTGGTAACTTCGTATACAGAAAGTTTGGTGTATCACATCTCCAAGATATAAGTATATAGCAGTTCCTACTCCAGCCTACATTTAACACTCAAGTACTAGGAGCAACAATCTTAACTTGTATTTATTTGCTGACATCAATAAAAATCGGTGCTTAAGTGTGATTTTAAGTTCATTCCTATTTTAAACGCAACCCAATAAAAGTTATATTTTAATTTGTAATCTGTTTTCTCCCCTTTCACTTATTCCTTAGGGAATAATTTGTGTCATCCAGTTAGATTTAATTTACCCTTAGACCTAGGAGTGCTAGAAGTGTATACTTTCTCTCTTTCTTTGCTAAATCTACTAAGCGTTTAAATTCAGTTTTTAAACCTCCTATAGTTATTCCAGAAGTTTTTTCTGTCCCTGATGCTATTTCTGAAGTAATTTCTAGGAAATGGAATAATCTGGGTACTTCATTTACTCCTTCTCAAAGGTTTAAGAAATTGTATCCTGTGCCATCTGACAGATTAGAGTTTTTGGACAAAATCCCTAAAGTTGATGGGGCTATCTCTACTCTTGCTAAACGTACTACTATTCCTACGGCAGATAGTACTTCCTTTAAGGATCCTTTAGATAGGAAGATTGATTCCTTTCTAAGGAAAGCTTATTTATGTTCAGGTAATCTTCTTAGGCCTGCTATTTCTTTGGCTGATGTTGCTGCCGCTTCCACTTTTTGGTTGGAGGCTTTAGCACAACAAGTATCAGACCATAATACTCATAGCATTGTTAAACTTATTCAACATGCTAATAATTTTATTTGTGATGCCATCTTTGATATCATTAGAGTTGATGTCAGGTATATGTCTTTAGCTATTTTAGCTAGAAGAGCTTTATGGCTTAAAACTTGGAATGCAGATATGGCTTCTAAGTCAACTTTGCTTTGTCTTTCTTTCCAAGGTAATAAATTATTTGGTTCCCAGTTGGATTCTATTATTTCAACTGTTACTGGGGGGAAGGTAAATATAGGGCTGCTAATCGTTTTCGTTCCTTTCGCCAGAATAAGGAACAGAAGCCTGACCCTTCCCCTAAAGGAACGGTTTCTGTTTGGAAACCTTCTCCAATCTGGAATAAATCCAAGCCTTTTAGAAAGTCAAAACCAGCTCCCAAGTCCACATGAAGGTGCGGCCCTCATTCCAGCACAGCTGGTAGGGGGCAGGTTACGATTTTTCAAAGACATTTGGATTAATTCGATTCACAGTCTTTGGATTCAGAACATTGTTTCACAAGGGTACAGAATAGGTTTCAAGGTAAGGCTGCCTGCAAAGAGATTTTTTCTCTCTCGCATTCCAATAAACCCCCAGTGAAGGCTCAGGCATTTCTGAAATGTGCTTCAGATCTAGAGTTGGCTGGAGTAATTGTGCCAGTTCCAGTTCTGGAACAGGGTCTGGGGTTTTACTCAAATCTATTCATTGTACCAAAGAAGAATTCCTTCAGACCAGTTCTGGATCTAAAGATATTGAATCGTTATGTAAGGATACCAACATTCAAAATGGTAACTATAAGGACTATTCTGCCTTTTGTTCAGCAAGGGCATTATATGTCCACAATAGATTTACAGGATGCATATCTTCATATTCCAATTCATCCAGATCACTTTCAGTTTCTGAGATTCTCTTTTCTAGACAAGCATTACCAGTTTGTGGCCCTTCCGTTTGGCCTAGCAACAGCTCCAAGGATCTTTTCAAAGGTTCTCGGTGCCCTTCTCTCTGTAATCAGAGAACAGGGTATTGCGGTATTTCCTTATTTGGACGATATCTTGGTACTTGCTCAGTCTTCACATTCTGCAGAATATCATACGAATCAACTTGTGTCGTTTCTTCAAAGACATGGTTGGAGGATCAATTTATCAAAGAGTTTGTTGATTCCTCAGACTCAGGTAACCGTTTTGGGTTTTCAAATAGATTCAGTGTCCATGACCTTGTCTCTAACAGAAAAGAGACGTCTGAAATTGGTTTCAGCCTGTCGAAACCTTCAGTCTCAATCATTCCCTTCGGTAGCTTTATGCATGGAAATTCTAGGTCTCATGACTGCTGCATCGGACGCGATCCCCTTTGCTCGTTTTCACATGCGACCTCTTCACCTTTGTATGCTGAACCAATGGTGCAAGGATTATACAAATATATCTCAATTAATATCCTTAAATCCCAATGTACGACACTCTCTGACGTGGTGGATAGATCACCATCGTTTAGTCCAAGGGGCTTCTTTTGTTCGTCCAACCTATACTGTGATCTCAACAGATGCGAGTCTGTCAGGTTGGGGGGCTGTATGGGGATCTCTGACAGCGCAGGGGGTTTGGGAATCTCAGGAGGCGAGATTACCAATCAACATTTTGGAACTCCGTGCGATTTTCAGAGCTCTCCAGTTCTGGCCTCTTCTGAAGAGAGAATCGTTTATTTGTTTTCAGACAGACAATGTCACAAGCGTGGCATATGTCAATCATCAGGGTGGGACTCACAGTCCTCAGGCTATGAAAGAAGTATCTCGGATACTTGTATGGGCGGAATCCAGCTCCTGTCTAATCTCTGCGGTTCACATCCCAGGTGTAGACAATTGGGAAGCGGATTATCTCAGTCGCCAGACGTTACATCCGGGCGAATGGTCCCTTCACCCAGAGGTATTTCTTCAGATTGTTCAAATCTGGGGACTTCCAGAAATAGATCTGATGGCCTCTCATCTAAACAAGAAACTTCCCAGGTATCTGTCCAGATCCAGGGATCCTCAGGCGGAGGCAGTGGACGCGTTGTCGCTTCCTTGGAATTATCATCCTGCCTATATCTTTCCGCCTCTAGTTCTTCTTCCAAAAGTGATTTCCAAAATTCTAATGGAACGTTCGTTTGTACTGCTGGTGGCTCCAGCATGGCCTCACAGGTTTTGATATGCGGATCTCATTCGGATGGCCAGTTGCCAACCTTGGACTCTTCCGTTAAGACCAGACCTAACTCAAGGCCCTTTTTTCCATCAGGATCTCAAATCCTTAAATTTGAAGGTATGGAAATTGAACGCTTGATTCTTAGTCATAGAGGTTTCTCTGACTCAGTAATTAATACTATGTTACAGGCTCGTAAATCTGTGTCTAGGAGTATTTATTATTGAGTCTGGAAGGCTTACATTTCTTGGTGTTCTTCTCATAAATTTTCCTGGCATTCTTTTAGAATTCCTAGAATTTTACAGTTTCTTCAGGATGGTTTGGATAAAGGTTTGTCTACAAGTTCCTTGAAAGGACAAATCTCTGCTCTTTCTGTTCTTTTTCACAGAAAGATTGCTAATCTTCCTGATATTCATTGTTTTGTACAGGCTTTGGTTCGTATCAAACCTGTCATTAAGTCAATCTCTCCTCCTTGGAGTCTTAATTTGGTTCTGAGGGCTTTACAAGCTCCTCCGTTTGAACCTATGTATTCTCTGGACATTAAATTACTTTCTTGGAAAGTTCTGTTCCTTTTGGCCATCTCTTCTGCTAGAAGAGTTTGAGTTATCTTCTCTTTCTTGTGAATCTCCTTTTCTGATCTTTCATCAGGATAAGGCAGTGTTGCGGACTTCATTTAAATTTTTACCTAAGGTTGTGAATTCTAACAACATTAGTAGAGAAATTGTTGTTCCTTCATTGTGTCCTAATCCTAAGAATTCAAAGGAGAGATCTTTACATTCTCTGGATGTAGTAAGAGCTTTGAAATATTATGTTGAAGCTACTAAAGATTTTAGAAAGACTTCTAGTCTATTTGTTATCTTTTCTGGGTCCAGAAAAGGTTAGAAGGCCTCCGCCATTTCTTTGGCGTCTTGGTTAAAGTCTTTGATTCATCATGCTTATGTAGAATCGGGTAAATCCCCGCCTCAAAGAATTACGGCTCATTCTACTAGGTCAGTTTCTACTTCCTGGGCGTTTAGGAATGAAGCTTCTGTTGATCAGATTTGCAAAGCAGCAACTTGGTCTTCTTTGCATACTTTTACTAAATTCTACCATTTTGATGTGTTTTCTTCTCTTAAACAGTTTTTGGTAGAAAAGTACTTCAGGCAGCTGTTTCAGTTTCATTCTTCTGCTTATAATTTCAGTTTTTTTCATTATTGAGATTAAAACTTTTGGGTTGTGGATTATTATTTTTCAGCGGAATTGGCTGTCTTTATTTTATCCCTCACTCTCTAGTGACTCTTGCGTGGAAGTTCCACATCTTGGGTATTTATTATCCCATACGTCACTAGCTCATGGACTCTTGCTAATTACATGAAAGAAAACATAATTTATGTAAGAACTTACCTGATAAATTCATTTCTTTCATATTAGCAAGAGTCCATGAGGCCCACCCTTTTTTGTGGTGGTTATGATTTTTTTGTATATAGCACAATTATTCCAATTCCTTATTTTGATGCTTTCGCTCCTTTATCACCCCACTTCTTGGCTATTCGTTAAACTGAATTGTGGGTGTGGTGAGGGGTGTATTTATAGGCATTTTGAGGTTTGGGAAACTTTGCCCCTCCTGGTAGGAATGCATATCCCATACGTCACTAGCTCATGGACTCTTGCTAATATGAAAGAAATGAATTTATCAGGTAAGTTCTTAAATAAATGATGTTATCTAATTTGCTTTGTTCTCTTGATATTCTAGGCTGAAGCTTATACCTAAGTAGGCTTAGAACCAGCAATTCACTACTGGGAGCTAGCTGCTGAATGTGGCTGTTCATATATTCCTCTTGTCATTGGCTCTACACGTGTTCAACTAGCTCCCAGTAGTGCATTGTTGCGCCTTCAACAAAGGCTACAAAGAGAATGAAGCAAATTTGAAAAAGGATGTAAATTTAGAAATAGTTTAAAAATATATATGCTGTATTTGAATCATGAAAGAAAAAAATGGGCTTTCATGTCCCTTTAAGTTGACCTATTTTAATAAAAACATGATGAAAAATATTTTGTGAAATTGCACCTTTATTTAGTAACCCCTCTCTGCCCGGACTCATTTGTCTACATAGGCACTAAGTTCTGATGTAAACAAACGAATACAAATTGAAATCATGCGATCATCTGATTAAAATGATGGGATTGTGTCGGGGGGAGTGCTCCCATATAGGAAGCGGCTACGGTTTCAGGACAGCCGTACGGTTAGGACATTCCATGCCGTCCTTATGGTAAAGCCCAGTGCAGTTAGGACAGCATAGAACATGGGAAGGGGTTAAAAAAAAAGCTAAAATATCCCTTCCATCATTTTCATTATAGTAAAAAAATCCTACTCATTTGACACTTTTCTGCAGAATATGAAAGGGACAGTAAGTTAAATAGAGCATGCAATTACAAATCCTGTCCGATTTACTGTTATCACGTTCGCTTTATTCTTTGTTAAAAAGTAAAGCTCGGTAGCCTTAGGAGCATGCACGTCTATAGCATTCTATGACATCAGTGTTTGCAACAATGTTTGTTGCAATGTTATACAATGTTGCAAACACTGATGCCATAGAGTGTTAGACACCTGCACACTCCTTGGGCTACTAAATGAACTCTTCAGCAAAAGATACAATAAAGCAAAGTTGATAAGAGAATTAAATTGGGAAAAAATGAATTAAACTGCATTCTCTATCCGCACTATGAACGTTTAATTTGACTTTACTGTCCCTTTATCTTCTGAATAAATTGATATACTGAATGGGTCCATATTACTATTAGGCTTTTCTGATCAAGCAGCCGTATGTACAAGAAATGAATTAAGGCTTTAGAACCAAATGAAAACCCATGAGGCAGAGTAAAGTCTAGCCATGCTGATCCTCCATTAGATTCTGTCATGTGTAAAGCATGAGATTACAGGAATATTGTAACACAAAGTATATTGATTTTCTCTTTATATCCTGGCTGTAGGCCGATGCCAAGACACCATCTACCACACCAAGAAGCTTGTGATAAGTTAAATACAGGTTGGGGTTTAGTGGGGAAACAATCCAGCAGATTGTGTAAATGCTGTGATCTAGGAAATTATCCTGTGAATAATTGTATTTGGCTACCCAAGATCCACCTGGGCCCTCTGGATTACGTTCATTCTGATTGGGTAAATGTGGGAACTCTTATACTTAAATAGGCATTTTTTACACACCAACATGTAAGCAAATTATAAGCAGACAATAGGAAAGGAGCTCTGTCTATTACCCTTCTTGCAGATATCTTTACAACCACACCCCATAGACTTCCCTGACTCGCCCACATCAGCTTAAACCTGCTCACATCATGCCCTGCCATTCACACATACCTGTGGCTCTATCCCTGTCTGTAATGGGCCCACAATACCTGTGACTCTATCCCTGTCTGTAATGGGCCCAGGGCCACAATACCTGTGACTCTATCCCTGTCTGTAATGGCCTCACACGATACCTGTGACTCTATCCCTGTCTGTAATGGGCCCAGGGCCACAATACCTGTGACTCTATCCCTGTCTGTAATGGTCTCACACGATACCTGTGACTCTATCCCTGTCTGTAATGGGCCCCACGATACCTGTGACTCTATCCCTGTCTGTAATGGGCCCCACAATACCTGTGACTCTATCCCTGTCTGTAATGGGCCCCACAATACCTGTGACTCTATCCCTGTCTGTAATGGGCCCCACAATACCTGTGACTCTATCCCTGTCTGTAATGGGCCCCACAATACCTGTGACTCTATCCCTGTCTGTAATGGGCCCCACAATACCTGTGACTCTATCCCTGTCTGTAATGGGCCCCACAATAGCTGTGACTCTATCCCTGTCTGTAATGGGCCCCACAATACCTGTGACTCTATCCCTGTCTGTAATGGCCCCACAATACCTGTGACTATCCCTGTCTGTAATGGCCCCACAATACCTGTGACTATCCCTGTCTGTAATGGGCCCACAATACCTGTGACTATCCCTGTCTGTAATGGGTCCATAATACCTGTGACTCTATCCCTGTCTGTAATGGGCCCACAATACCCATGACTCTATCCCTGTCTGTAATGGGCCCCTGGCCCCACAATACCATTGACTCTATCCCTGTCTGTAATGGCCTCACAATACCCGTGACTCTATCCCTGTCTGTAATGGGCACCACAATACCCGTGACTCTATCCCTGTCTGTAATAGGCAACACAATACCCGTGACTCTATCCCTGTCTGTAATGGGCCCACAATACCCGTGGCTCTATCCCTGTCTGTAATGGCCCCACAATACCCGTGACTCTATCCATGTCTGTAATGGGCCCACAATACCTGTGACTCTATCCATGTCTGTAATGGGCCCACAACACCTGTGACTCTATCCCTTTCTATAATGGCCTCACAATACCTGTGACTCTATCCCTGTCTGTAATGGGTCCCACAATACCTGTGACTCTATCTCTGTCTGTAATGGCCCCACAATACCAGTGACTCTATCCCAGTCTGTAATGGGCCCCACAATACCTGTGACTCTATCCCAGTCTGTAATGGGCCCCACAATACACGTGACTCTATCCCAGTCTGTAATGGGCCCCACAATACCTGTGACTCTATCCCAGTCTGTAATGGGCCCCACAATACCTGTGACTCTATCCCAGTCTGTAATGGGCCCCACAATACCTGTGACTCTATCCCAGTCTGTAATGGGCCCCACAATACCTGTGACTCTATCCCAGTCTGTTATGGGCCCCACAATACCTGTGACTCTATCCCAGTCTGTAATGGGCCCCACAATACCTGTGACTCTATCCCAGTCTGTAATGGGCCCCACAATACCTGTGACTCTATCCCTGTCTGTAATGGCCCCACAATACCCGTGACTCTATCCCAGTCTGTAATGGGCCCCACAATACATGTGACTCTATCCCTGTCTGTAATGGGCCCCACAATACCTGTGACTCTATCCCAGTCTGTAATGGCCCCAACATTAAACTTGTAATACCGTATTTACCGTATTGGATCTGGGAAATGTGAGGTATAAAATAATCCTTATCATTTTATGTCAATATATGATTATAATGTATAGTAAATTGCAACCATAAACAAACATTCTGACATTCATTTGCTCTTGTATAATTTTAATGAAACAAAGAAATGATTGTGTATAATTATTGTATACATGAGAAGGAAGTCCTTTTGTAAAGTCTAGATGTCTCTATGGTCATAATGGGTTTCGACAAGATGAATCTTGAAAAATACTTTTAGAAAATTGGTAAGAAAAGTGTTTTCTCGTGCATCTGAATCGGTTTGGGGAGGGGTCTCCCTGCTAAATACATGAATGGTTTTCATGGTAATCGTGCAGATTATAGGGGGCAAGTGATCCCTTATTAAAAATAAGGAGAATACCCTCCTTCAAATAAGAAATCTAATTCCCTTCTAATTAAATCAGGGGCAGAGGTAAAGGGTCTTCCTGAACAGCCCCCTCCATGTAGAAAATTCCCTGGTTATCAGTATGGCATCCTTGAGAGTGACCTTGAGAGGGCTTCTTTCTTTTCAAATGAGGGGTAACTTGAGCCTGTAGACCAAAAAAGGGATAGCTATTTAAGTCTCTGCCCCCCTTGGTCAAAACAGTTTAAAGGGACAGTAAAGTCATAATAAGACAGTCGTGATTTAGACAGCATACCATTTTAAACAACTTTCCAATTTACTTTTATTATTTAATTTGCTTCCTTCTCTTGTTATCCTTTGCTGGAAGGTTTATCTAGGAAAGCTCAGGAGCAGCAAATAACCTAGGTTCTAGCTGCTGATTGGTGGCTGCATATATGTGTGTATATATATATTTCTTTCATGTAATTAACAAGAGTCCATGAGCTAGTGACGTATGGGATATACATTCCTACCAGGAGGGGCAAAGTTTCCCAAACCTTAAAATGCCTATAAATACACCCCTCACCACACCCACAAATCAGTTTTACAAACTTTGCCTCCAAGGGAGGTGGTGAAGTAAGTTTGTGCTAGATTCTACGTTGATATGCGCTCCGCAGCAAGTTGGAGCCCGGTTTTCCTCTCAGCGTGCAGTGAATGTCAGAGGGATGTGAAGAGAGTATTGCCTATTGAATGCAGTGATCTCCTTCTACGGGGTCTATTTCATAAGGTTCTCTGTTATCGGTCGTAGAGATTCATCTCTTACCTCCCTTTTCAGATCGACGATATACTCTTATATTTACCATTTCCTCTACTGATTCTCGTTTCAGTACTGGTTTGGCTTTCTACAAACATGTAGATGAGTGTCCTGGGGTAAGTAAGTCTTATTTTCTGTGACACTCTAAGCTATGGTTGGGCACTTTATTTATAAAGTTCTAAATATATGTATTCAAACATTTATTTGCCTTGACTCAGAATGTTCAACTTTCCTTATTTCCAGACAGTCAGTTTCATATTTGGGATTATGCTTTAATTATCATATTTTTTCTTACCTCAAAAATTTGACTTTTTCCCTGTGGGCTGTTAGGCTCGCGGGGGCTGAAAATGCTTCATTTTATTGCGTCATTTTTGGCGCGGACTTTTTTGGCGCAAAAATTCATTTCCGTTTCCGGCGTCATACGTGTCGCCGGAAGTTGCGTCATTTTTTGACGTTATTTTGCGCCAAAAATGTCGGCGTTCCGGATGTTGCGTCATTTTTGGCGCAAAAAGCATTTAGGCGCCAAATAATGTGGGCGTCTTTTTTGGCGCCAAAAAAATATGGGCGTCGCTTTTGTCTCCACATTATTTCAGTCTCATTTTTCATTTGCTTCTGGTTGCTAGAAGCTTGATGTTTGGCATTTTTTTCCCATTCCTGAAACTGTCTTATAAGGAATTTGATCTATTTTGCTTTATATGTTGTTTTTTCTCTTACATATTGCAAGATGTCTCACGTTGCATCTGAGCCAGAAGATACTACAGGAAAACCTCTGCCTGCTGGATCTACCAAAGCTAAGTGTATCTGCTGTACACTTTTGGTAGCTATTCCTCCAGCTGTTGTTTGTATTAAATGTCATGACAAACTTGTTAATGCAGATAATATTTCCTTTAGTGATGTACCATTGCCTGTTGCAGTTCCCTCAACATCTAAGGTGCAGAATGTTCCTGATAACATAAGAGATTTTGTTTCTGAATCCATAAAGAAGGCTTTGTCTGTTATTTCTCCTTCTAGTAAACGTAAAAAGTCTTTTAAATCTTCTCTTTCTACAGATGAATTTTTAAATGAACACCATCATTCTGATTCTTTGGACTCTTCTGGTTCAGAGGATTCTGTCTCAGAGATTGATGCTGATAAATCTTCATATTTATTTAAGATGGAATTTATTCGCTCTTTACTTAAAGAAGTACTAATTGCTTTAGAAATAGAGGATTCTAGTCCTCTTGATACTAATTCTATACGTTTAGATAAGGTTTTTAAAGCTCCTGCGGTTATTCCAGAAGTCTTTCCTGTTCCTAATGCTATTTCTGCAGTAATTGCTAAGGAATGGGATAGATTGGGTAATTCATTTACTCCTTCTAAACGTTTTAAGCAATTATATCCTGTTCCGCCTGACAGGTTAGAATTTTGGGACAAAATCCCTAAAGTTGATGGGGCTATTTCTACCCTTGCTAAACGTACTACCATTCCTACATCAGATGGTACCTCGTTTAAGGATCCTTTAGATAGAAAAATTGAATCTTTTCTAAGAAAAGCTTATCTATGTTCAGGTAATCTTCTTAGACCTGCTATATCATTGGCTGATGTTGCTGCAGCTTCAACTTTTTGGTTGGAAACTCTAGCGCAACAAGTAACAAATCGTGATTCTCATGATATTATTATTCTTCTCCAGCACGCTAATAATTTCATCTGTGATGCCATTTTTGATATTATTAGAGTTGATGTTAGATTTATGTCTCTGGCTATCTTAGCCAGAAGAGCTTTATGGCTTAAGACTTGGAATGCTGATATGGCTTCTAAATCAACTCTACTTTCCATTTCTTTCCAGGGAAACAAATTATTTGGTTCTCAGTTGGATTCTATTATTTCAACTGTTACTGGTGGGAAAGGAACTTTTTTACCACAGGATAAAAAGTCTAAAGGTAAAAACAGGGCTAACAATCGTTTTCGATCCTTTCGTTTCAACAAAGAACAAAAGCCTGATCCTTCGTCCTCAGGAGCAGTTTCAGTTTGGAAACCATCTCCAGTCTGGAATAAATCCAAGCCTGCTAGAAAGGCAAAGCCTGCTTCTAAGTTCACATGAAGGTACGGCCCTCATTCCAGTTCCGCTGGTAGGGGGCAGGTTACGTTTTTTCAAAGAAATTTGGATCAATTCTGTTCACAATCTTTGGATTCAGAACATTGTTTCAGAAGGGTACAGAATTGGTTTCAAGATGAGACCTCCTGCAAAGAGATTTTTTCTTTCCCATGTCCCAGTAAATCCAGTGAAAGCTCAAGCATTTCTGAATTGTGTTTCAGATCTAGAGTTGGCTGGAGTAATTATGCCAGTTCCAGTTCCGGAACAGGGGATGGGGTTTTATTCAAATCTCTTCATTGTACCAAAGAAGGAGAATTCCTTCAGACCAGTTCTGGATCTAAAATTATTGAATCGCTATGTAAGGATACCAACGTTCAAGATGGTAACTGTAAGGACTATATTGCCTTTTGTTCAGCAAGGGAATTATATGTCCACAATAGATTTACAGGATGCATATCTGCATATTCCGATTCATCCAGATCATTATCAGTTCCTGAGATTCTCTTTTCTAGACAAGCATTACCAATTTGTGGCTCTACCGTTTGGCCTTGCTACAGCTCCAAGAATTTTCACAAAGATTCTCGGTGCCCTTCTGTCTGTAATCAGAGAACAGGGTATTGTGGTATTTCCTTATTTGGACGATATCTTGGTACTTGCTCCGTCTTTACATTTAGCAGAGTCTCATACGAATCGACTTGTGTTGTTTCTTCAAGATCATGGTTGGAGGATCAATTTACTAAAAAGTTCTTTGATTCCTCAAACAAGGGTAACCTTTCTGGGTTTCCAGATAGATTCAGTGTCCATGACTCTGTCTTTAACAGACAAGAGACGTCTAAAATTGATTACAGCTTGTCGAAACCTTCAGTCACAATCATTCCCTTCGGTAGCCTTATGCATGGAAATTCTAGGTCTTATGACTGCTGCATCGGACGCGATCCCCTTTGCTCGTTTTCACATGCGACCTCTTCAGCTCTGTATGCTGAACCAATGGTGCAGGGATTACACGAAGATATCTCAATTAATATCTTTAAAACCGATTGTTCGACACTCTCTAACGTGGTGGACAGATCACCATCGTTTAATTCAGGGGGCTTCTTTTGTTCTTCCGACCTGGACTGTAATTTCAACAGATGCAAGTCTCACAGGTTGGGGAGCTGTGTGGGGATCTCTGACGGCACAAGGAGTTTGGGAATCTCAGGAGGTGAGATTACCGATCAATATTTTGGAACTCCGTGCAATTTTCAGAGCTCTTCAGTTTTGGCCTCTTCTGAAGAGAGAATCGTTCATTTGTTTTCAGACAGACAATGTCACAACTGTGGCATACATCAATCATCAAGGAGGGACTCACAGTCCTCTGGCTATGAAAGAAGTATCTCGAATTTTGGTTTGGGCGGAATCCAGCTCCTGTCTAATCTCTGCGGTTCATATCCCAGGTGTAGACAATTGGGAAGCGGATTATCTCAGTCGCCAAACGTTGCATCCGGGCGAATGGTCTCTTCACCCAGAGGTATTTCTTCAGATTGTTCAATTGTGGGGGCTCCCAGAGATAGATCTGATGGCCTCTCATCTAAACAAGAAACTTCCCAGGTATCTGTCCAGATCCCGGGATCCTCAGGCGGAGGCAGTGGATGCATTATCACTTCCTTGGAAGTATCATCCTGCCTATATCTTTCCGCCTCTAGTTCTTCTTCCAAGAGTAATCTCCAAGATTCTGAGGGAATGCTCGTTTGTTCTGCTAATAGCTCCGGCATGGCCTCACAGGTTTTGGTATGCGGATCTTGTCCGGATGGCATCTTGCCAGCCATGGACTCTTCCGTTAAGACCAGACCTTCTGTCACAAGGTCCTTTTTTCCATCCGGATCTGAAATCCTTAAATTTAAAGGTATGGAGATTGAACGCTTGATTCTTGGTCATAGAGGTTTCTCTGACTCCGTGATTAATACTATGTTACAGGCTCGTAAATCTGTATCTCGAGAGATATATTATAGAGTCTGGAAGACTTATATTTCTTGGTGTCTTTCTCATCATTTTTCTTGGCATTCTTTTAGAATACCGAGAATTTTACAATTTCTTCAGGATGGTTTGGATAAGGGTTTGTCCGCAAGTTCTTTGAAAGGACAGATCTCTGCTCTTTCTGTTCTTTTTCACAGAAAGATTGCTATTCTTCCTGATATTCATTGTTTTGTACAAGCTTTGGTTCGTATAAAACCTGTCATTAAGTCAATTTCTCCTCCTTGGAGTTTGAATTTGGTTCTGGGAGCTCTTCAAGCTCCTCCGTTTGAACCTATGCATTCATTGGACATTAAATTACTTTCTTGGAAAGTTTTGTTCCTTTTGGCTATCTCTTCTGCTAGAAGAGTTTCTGAATTATCTGCTCTTTCATGTGAGTCTCCTTTTCTGATTTTTCATCAGGATAAGGCGGTGTTGCGAACTTCTTTTGAATTTTTACCTAAAGTTGTGAATTCCAACAACATTAGTAGAGAAATTGTGGTTCCTTCATTATGTCCTAATCCTAAGAATTCTAAGGAGAAATCATTGCATTCTTTGGATGTTGTTAGAGCTTTGAAATATTATGTTGAAGCTACGAAATCTTTCCGTAAGACTTCTAGTCTATTTGTTATCTTTTCCGGTTCTAGGAAAGGCCAGAAAGCTTCTGCCATTTCTTTGGCATCTTGGTTGAAATCTTTAATTCATCTTGCCTATGTTGAGTCGGGTAAAACTCCGCCTCAAAGAATTACAGCTCATTCTACTAGGTCAGTATCTACTTCCTGGGCGTTTAGGAATGAAGCTTCGGTTGACCAGATCTGCAAAGCAGCAACTTGGTCTTCTTTGCATACTTTTACTAAATTCTACCATTTTGATGTATTTTCTTCTTCTGAAGCAGTTTTTGGTAGAAAAGTTCTTCAGGCAGCGGTTTCAGTTTGAATCTTCTGCTTATGTTTTTTGTTAAACTTTATTTTGGGTGTGGATTATTTTCAGCAGGAATTGGCTGTCTTTATTTTATCCCTCCCTCTCTAGTGACTCTTGTGTGGAAAGATCCACATCTTGGGTAGTCATTATCCCATACGTCACTAGCTCATGGACTCTTGTTAATTACATGAAAGAAAACATAATTTATGTAAGAACTTACCTGATAAATTCATTTCTTTCATATTAACAAGAGTCCATGAGGCCCACCCTTTTTTGTGGTGGTTATGATTTTTTTGTATAAAGCACAATTATTCCAATTCCTTATTTTATATGCTTCGCACTTTTTCTTATCACCCCACTTCTTGGCTATTCGTTAAACTGATTTGTGGGTGTGGTGAGGGGTGTATTTATAGGCATTTTAAGGTTTGGGAAACTTTGCCCCTCCTGGTAGGAATGTATATCCCATACGTCACTAGCTCATGGACTCTTGTTAATATGAAAGAAATGAATTTATCAGGTAAGTTCTTACATAAATTATGTTATATATACTGATTGTCATTGCCTCACCCATGTGTTCAGTTAGAAACCAGTAGAAGATTGCTGCTCCTTCAACAAAGCAAACCAAGAGGATGAAGCAAATTTGAAAATAGAAGTAGATTGGAAAGTTTTTTTAAATTGTATGTTCTACCTAAATCATGAATGAAAATAGTTTGGGTTTCGTGTCCCTTTAACTGCTGCTGTGACTGTAGGTGATTGCAATTTTATAGCAATCATGTGCATCTTACAAGGACACAAGACCACTCATATGAAATGGCTTAACGTTTGGTGTCCTTATCACCTATATCCCAATCCATTTAAAAAATATGTGAGTAGTATGCAAAGTAAAATAATTTGAAAACCATTAATTATTTTTATTTATTTTTAAATAATTTTTCAGAAAAAACAAAAAACAATACAGAGAAATGATATTAGAAGTTACATAAAGTAAAATAACCAGAACATATAGAATACAAAGTCATATGATAATTTCCAGAACAGAAGTTTGCATATTACTGGCCCTAACAGTCTAAATTAGACCACTTTTGGGTCTCAAAAAGTGAATCTTTTTTATTTTTCTTTAACAGGATAAAACTGACATAGCCAAATTTAAAACTAATATGGATAAACTTATGTATCTAGGTGAGAGTGTAATAAAGTAGTTGAAATTTAAGTGTAATGTGAATACAATCTTGCTGTAGAGTTCCTAAAAAATTCAAGTTTAAAGTGTACACCCTGTTAAATAAAGGACTAACAGTCTGATCATCAAAAGATTACTCACTGGGCGCATCTTTAGCCAAAGCTTTCTGCTTAAGAGATAAAATATAAATCTACTGCTGAATAAGATATACAGAGGCAAGGATATGGGGAGGGACAGAAATTAAAAGGAAAAAGCAATAGTTATAAGGAGTTGATATAAGAGATAGCAAGGCAGGTATTGTAAAACATTGCATGCAAATACTTATTGCCACAAGGGTATGGGCCCTATACCCATTGGCTGAGAGCCTAATGTAGCCTGCTACTGAATTAGTGGCAGATCTGTACAATAGCTTAATAAAAATATTTGATGGACAATACTATATTCCGTCCTCCCATTAAACTAATCTAAGCAATATGCTAGCAAGAAAAACAGAATAGCCATGTTGTGAATATAGTTCAGGGACCTATATAAAAATAAATCTATTTCAATTCACATAACTTAATATTAAAGTCAGTTTTAATTAAATAGAGAGTATTATAGTGGTATTTCTTTCATGTAATTAGCAAGAGTCCATGAGCTAGTGACGTATGGGATATACATTCCTACCAGGAGGGGCAAAGTTTCCCAAACCTTAAAATGCCTATAAATACCACACCCACAATTCAGTTTTACAAACTTTGCCTCCTATGGAGGTGGTGAAGTAAGTTTGTGCTAGATTCTACGTTGATATGCGCTCCGCAGCAGGTTGGAGCCCGGTTTTCCTCTCAGCGTGCAGTGAATGTCAGAGGGATGTGAGGAGAGTATTGCCTATTTGAATGCAATGATCTCCTTCTACGGGGTCTATTTCATAGGTTCTCTGTTATCGGTCGTAGAGATTCATCTCTTACCTCCCTTTTCAGATCGACGATATACTCTTATTTATATACCATTACCTCTGCTGATTTTCGTTTCAGTACTGGTTTGGCTTTATACGAACATGTAGATGAGTGTCCTGGGGTAAGTAAGTCTTATTTTCTGTGACACTCCTAGCTATGGTTGGGCACTTTTTTAATAAAGTTCTAAATATATGTATTCAAACATTTATTTGCCTTGACTCAGAATGTTCAACGTTCCTTATTTTCAGACAGTCAGTTTCATATTTGGGATAATGCACTTGAATCAAATATTTTTCTTACCTTAAAAATTTGAATTTTTTTCCCTGTGGGCTGTTAGGCTCGCGGGGGCTGAAAATGCTTCATTTTATTGCGTCATTCTTGGCGCAGACTTTTTTGGCGCAAAAAATCTTTTCTGTTTCCGGCGTCATACGTGTCGCCGGAAGTTGCGTCATTTTTTGACGTTCTTTTGCGCCAAAAATGTCGGCTTTCCGGACGTGGCGTCATTTTTGGCGCCAAAAGCATTTAGGCGCCAAATAATGTGGGCGTCTTATTTGGCGCTAAAAAAATATGGGCGTCGCTTTTGTCTCCACATTATTTAAGTCTCATTTTTTCTTTGCTTCTGGTTGCTAGAAGCTTGTTCCTTGGCATTTTTTCCCATTCCTGAAACTGTCATTTAAGGAATTTGATCAATTTTTGCTTTATATGTTGTTTTTTCTCTTACATATTGCAAGATGTCTCACGTTGCATCTGAGTCAGAAGATACTTCAGGAAAATCGCTGTCTGGTGCTGGAACTACCAAAGCTAAGTGTATCTGCTGTAAACTTTTGGTAGCTGTTCCTCCAGCTGTTGTTTGTATTAATTGTCATGACAAACTTGTTAATGCAGATAATATTTCCTTTAGTAATGTACCATTACCTGTTGCAGTTCCATCAACATCTAATGTTCAGAATGTTCCTGATAACATAAGAGATTTTGTTTCTGAATCCATCAAGAAGGCTATGTCTGTTATTCCTCCTTCTAGTAAACATAAAAAATCTTTTAAAACTTCTCTTTATACAGATGAATTTTTAAATGAACATCATCATTCTGATTCTAATGACTCTTCTGGTTCAGAGGATTCTGTCTCAGAGGTTGATGCTGATAAATCTTCATATTTATTTAAAATGGAATTTATTCGTTCTTTACTTAAAGAAGTACTAATTGCTTTAGAAATTGAGGATTCTGGTCCTTTTGATACTAAATCTAAACGTTTAGATAAGGTCTTTAAATCTCCTGTGGTTATTCCAGAAGTTTTTCCTGTTCCTGGTGCTATTTCTGAAGTAATTTCCAGAGAATGGAATAATTTGGGTAATTCATTTACTCCTTCTAAACGTTTTAAGCAATTATATCCTGTGCCGTCTGACAGATTAGAATTTTGGGACAAAATCCCTAAAGTTGATGGGGCTATTTCTACCCTTGCTAAACGTACTACTATTAATTGGTAAGTTACACTAAGCGCCAATTGCCAAGGACCCTTTGCTTTAATAAATTGACCCCTAGCGGTCAAAAAGATATGGATAATCAGATAAGAGGTAATCAAAGCGCCAAAAACCAAATGGCCGGGTCTGGGATATGTAAAATTATGTCCGTTTATTTATACATATAAAAGTTAACATTACGTTAAACCTTAAAAACAAAATAAATAAATAATCAAGGATCCAAGATTTTACAATAAGTTAAAATCAAAAAATAAAAACAATTATTTCTTTAACAATTTGTATATATTAGAAAAATTGGAAAAATTGCTAGCGGTGTAATATATCCTGATGTATAAGTGGAACAGTTTAGGTGATTTCGTTAGAGAGACACTTCCTTATATTGTGGTCTGTCTAATGGTGACTAAATGTCTTGCATCATGTGGTAATATTTACCGTGTGTTTTCTAATTTCTTAATGTGAGTGAAGAGTGCCTAATGGTACTGAAAATATATTGAAAATATATATAAAGTGAAGTGTTTGAATAATTTCTTAAAAATTGTTGAAAAACAAATGTTGAAAAACAAATGATATTCAGAGAACAAGGTGAACAAACAATAATCCAAATGCTGTGTGAACAAACTTATACTCAATAATTGGTAGAAAATCACAGTTAAAGGTGGTCAAAGTCAATGTTGATGTGAACACAAACGTGAAACAAAAAATGAAAAAAAGAGAGAATAAAAAATATATATGCAAAAAATAGTCCTGATAAAATGTGAACAATCACGTATCCATAAAATTGTCAGTTTAGGATGAAAGTGTGTACTTGTTATTTCTCCCAAATGGAGTGTAGAAAGTTATCTCCCAATGTTCCTCTCGCCAGTGTGAGGTGCAATCTGTCTTCTAGGTGGTGACCCAAGCGGTCAATGTAATTTTCAGCAATATTCTATTCTTTTCTGCCAACAACAAAAAACAATAATAGTGCAGATGGTTTTAAACAAAATAATCCTACCAGAGTATCACTTACCAGTCGACGCGTTTCGGTCATACACTGACCTTTCTCAAGACTGGTTTTTCTTATTCTTTGGGGTCTTTTTATACCCTGTTTAATTAGCATTTTCGTAATACCGGAAGTAGCAGTTACCACTTCCGGTTTGCGTTATGCTTATCTTTTTCTTATTTTGCTATGGTGTTTCGTTTTGTTTAACTTGTTTTTTGTGTGCTTAGTTGATTATACTTTGGGGCTTTTATGATGTCTATTTTGGGGCTATTTTTTCTTATGTATTTTCACTTTGAACTTACGTTCCTTTCATTGCCTCATTAGTCAAATTTTAAGGTGTGTCCAAGATACTCGCTCCCATTGGCTATTATTAAGGTTTGGGTGATACCTCATTGGTCAAATTTTGAGGTGTGTTCCGTATAGTCATCCCTATTGGTTTTGTTAGATGTTGTAGAAGCGTGTTTGTTTATCGTATCAGCTGTGTTCTTATGTTTATTTTGTGAGCGTGTCAGCCAATGGAAACTGACAATGTCTGCTCAGACTTGCTATTCGTGTTGATATTTAGTGAGCTTATTTCTAAGGTCTAGTAGTTCACGATCTAAATTATGAGTTTTTTTCTTCTATTTATTTACAATTTGTAGATAGTTCCATTTAGCCGCTATATATTAGCACTGTATAGCTTTAACATTATGCAAATACATGCCTTTTTCGTTTTGTTAAAAATGTTTTTAAAGCCAGTTATAGTTTACTCTTTTTCAAAACCTTTTCATTCACAGGTTTTATTCGATTTTTTCATTGCAAGAGTTACGATTTTTCTTCTAAAAATAAGAATTGTGCATTCATTATGAACGTGCCGGTTTTTTGGATCTTAAAAACCTCTCTCTGATCATCCAACCCTTAGACTTTCCAGGTTACTCCGTGAAACAAGTCTTTTCTAATAGATATTATAGCTTTATTGTTCTATAATTTTGATTGCTTTTTGTTCCCTTAATATGTTTAATATGTGGAATTGGAGAGAATATCTCCTTCTACCCTTATACCCTATAGGGGTTAGGTTTGCCTTTAGAACGTGGATAAGATTAGAGATGGAGGGGTTGTTACATTCTACCCTTATGGCCTTTGTATTTGGTCATTCCTTAAATTTATCTTCGGTCTACTAAGGTTCAGTCAAGCATTTTAGAGCTCGTGTGTACTGTTCTAAAGGTGGTGCTACTTTATGGAGGATATGTGCTTACGATGTTAGATTCCTGTTTCTTGTCTGTCTTAATGGAGTGAAAACATGATCAAATGTTTTGGTCAATCTTTAGTATTACTATAGGTGCTTCTATTGGGCAGAGTATTTAGCTGTTAGCTATAGATGAATTTGAAGTGTAATTCATACTACGTTGTTGATATTCAATTTATAATAGGACTAAGTAGCTTTTAATTTAATATATTTTGCTAGTCCTTCTAATATGGGACCAAATAACTGACTGGGCATTTTTTAAGATGAGTCAGAGTCGAGTCAGGGGAGAGTTTTCACATCGGTTCAAATTTATATTTGTCCGTTATTTCATTTTCTCCAGGCTTTTGTGGGATATTTTTCGAAATTGTCCTTGAGTGTTATTTCTTTAGTTATAGTTCCTTTAGTGGGAAAATTTATTTTTTTAGTCTCTTATTCAGTCTCCAGATGACATATTTCCACCGGATAGTCAAATTCTCTTACTTAGATTTCAAGATAAAACGGTTCTTAAAGTTTAGGGAATCCAGGTAGAGGGAATCCAGGTAGAGGGAATCCAGATGGATCTTTCGTCTGGATTCCCTCTACCCAAGAGGTTTGAACAACAAAGAGGATTTGTCCCACTTATTGAATCTGAATTGACTTCTGGTCTAAATTAACCAACACTGTGGAAAAGTACCAAAATAACTCACAAGAAGAAAGATCTCACGAAAATAACAACACAAACAATTCTCACTTTGAGGAAACTTTAAAAACCGTTTTATCTTGAAATCTAAGTAAGAGAATTTGACTATCCGGTGGAAATATGTCATCTGGAGACTGAATAAGAGACTAAAAAAATACATTTTCCCACTAAAGGAACTATAACTAAAGAAATAACACTCAAGAACAATTTCGAAAAATATCCCACAAAAGCCTGGAGAAAATGAAATAACGGACAAATATAAATTTGAACCGATGTGAAAACTCTCCCCTGACTCGACTCTGACTCATCTTAAAAAATGCCCAGTCAGTTATTTGGTCCCATATTAGAAGGACTAGCGAAATATATTAAATTAAAAGCTACTTAGTCCTATTATAAATTGAATATCAACAACGTAGTATGAATTACACTTCAAATTCATCTATAGCTAACAGCTAAATACTCTGCCCAATAGAAGCACCTATAGTAATACTAAAGATTGACCAAAACATTCGATCATGTTTTCACTCCATTAAGACAGACAAGAAACAGGAATCTAACATCGTAAGCACATATCCTCCATAAAGTAGCACCACCTTTAGAACAGTACACACAAGCTCTAAAATGCTTGACTGAACCTTAGTAGACCGAAGATAAATTTAAGGAATGACCAAATACAAAGGCCATAAGGGTAGAATGTAACAACCCCTCCATCTCTAATCTTATCCACGTTCTAAAGGCAAACCTAACCCCTATAGGGTATAAGGGTAGAAGGAGATATTCTCTCCAATTCCACATTTTAAACATATTAAGGGAACAAAAAGCAATCAAAATTATAGAACAATAAAGCTATAATATCTATTAGAAAAGACTTGTTTCACGGAGTAACCTGGAAAGTCTAAGGGTTGGATGATCAGAGAGAGGTTTTTAAGATCCAAAAAACCGGCACGTTCATAATGAATGCACAATTCTTATCATTTTTAGAAGAAAATCGTAACTCTTGCAATGAAAAAATCGAATAAAACCTGTGAATGAAAAGGTTTTGAAAAAGAGTAAACTATAACTGGCTTTAAAAACATTTTTAACAAAACGAAAAAGGCATGTATTTGCATAATGTTAAAGCTATACAGTGCTAATATATAGCGGCTAAATGGAACTATCTACAAATTGTAAATAAATAGAAGAAAAAAACTCATAATTTAGATCGTGAACTACTAGACCTTAGAAATAAGCTCACTAAATATCAACACGAATAGCAAGTCTGAGCAGACATTGTCAGTTTCCATTGGCTGACACGCTCACAAAATAAACATAAGAACACAGCTGATACGATAAACAAACACGCTTCTACAACATCTAACAAAACCAATAGGGATGACTATACGGAACACACCTCAAAATTTGACCAATGAGGTATCACCCAAACCTTAATAATAGCCAATGGGAGCGAGTATCTTGGACACACCTTAAAATTTGACTAATGAGGCAATGAAAGGAACGTAAGTTCAAAGTGAAAATACATAAGAAAAAATAGCCCCAAAATAGACATCATAAAAGCCCCAAAGTATAATCAACTAAGCACACAAAAAACAAGTTAAACAAAACGAAACACCATAGCAAAATAAGAAAAAGATAAGCATAACGCAAACCGGAAGTGGTAACTGCTACTTCCGGTATTACGAAAATGCTAATTAAACAGGGTATAAAAAGACCCCAAAGAATAAGAAAAACCAGTCTTGAGAAAGGTCAGTGTATGACCGAAACGCGTCGACTGGTAAGTGATACTCTGGTAGGATTATTTTGTTTAAAACCATCTGCACTATTATTGTTTTTTGTTGTTGGCAGAAAAGAATAGAATATTGCTGAAAATTACATTGACCGCTTGGGTCACCACCTAGAAGACAGATTGCACCTCACACTGGCGAGAGGAACATTGGGAGATAACTTTCTACACTCCATTTGGGAGAAATAACAAGTACACACTTTCATCCTAAACTGACAATTTTATGGATACGTGATTGTTCACATTTTATCAGGACTATTTTTTGCATATATATTTTTTATTCTCTCTTTTTTTCATTTTTTGTTTCACGTTTGTGTTCACATCAACATTGACTTTGACCACCTTTAACTGTGATTTTCTACCAATTATTGAGTATAAGTTTGTTCACACAGCATTTGGATTATTGTTTGTTCACCTTGTTCTCTGAATATCATTTGTTTTTCAACATTTGTTTTTCAACAATTTTTAAGAAATTATTCAAACACTTCACTTTATATATATTTTCAATATATTTTCAGTACCATTAGGCACTCTTCACTCACATTAAGAAATTAGAAAACACACGGTAAATATTACCACATGATGCAAGACATTTAGTCACCATTAGACAGACCACAATATAAGGAAGTGTCTCTCTAACGAAATCACCTAAACTGTTCCACTTATACATCAGGATATATTACACCGCTAGCAATTTTTCCAATTTTTCTAATATATACAAATTGTTAAAGAAATAATTGTTTTTATTTTTTGATTTTAACTTATTGTAAAATCTTGGATCCTTGATTATTTATTTATTTTGTTTTTAAGGTTTAACGTAATGTTAACTTTTATATGTATAAATAAACGGACATAATTTTACATATCCCAGACCCGGCCATTTGGTTTTTGGCGCTTTGATTACCTCTTATCTGATTAAACGTACTACTATTCCTACGTCAGATGGTACTTCGTTTAAGGATCCTTCAGATAGGAAAATTGAATCCTTTCTAAGAAAAGCTTATCTGTGTTCAGGTAATCTTCTTAGACCTGCTATATCATTGGCTGATGTTGCTGCAGCTTCAACTTTTTGGTTGGAAACTTTAGCGCAACAAGTAACAGATCATGATTCTCATAATATTATTATTCTTCTTCAACATGCTAATAATTTTATCTGTGATGCCATTTTTGATATTATCAGAGTTGATGTCAGGTTTATGTCTCTAGCTATTTTAGCTAGAAGAGCTTTATGGCTTAAAACTTGGAATGCTGATATGTCTTCTAAATCGACTCTACTTTCCATTTCTTTCCAGGGTAACAAATTATTTGGTTCTCAGTTGGATTCTATTATCTCAACTGTTACTGGTGGGAAATGAACTTTTTTACCACAGGATAAAAAATCTAAGGGTAAAAACAGGGCTAATAATCGTTTTCGTTCCTTTCGTTTCAACAAAGAACAAAAACCTGATCCTTCATCTTCAGGAGCAGTTTCAGTTTGGAAACCATCTCCAGTCTGGAATAAATCCAAGCCTTCTAGAAAAGCAAAGCCAGCTTCTAAGTCCACATGAAGGTGCGGCCCTCATTCCAGCTCAGCTGGTAGGGGGCAGGTTACGTTTTTTCAAAGAAATTTGGATCAATTCTGTTCACAATCTTTGGATTCAGAACATTGTTTCAGAAGGGTACAGAATTGGTTTCAAGATAAGACCTCCTGCAAAGAGATTTTTTCTTTCCTGTGTCCCAGTAAATCCAGTGAAAGCTCAAGCATTTCTGAAATGTGTTTCAGATCTAGAGTTGGCTGGAGTAATTATGCCAGTTCCAGTTCTGGAACAGGGGCTGGGGTTTTATTCGAATCTCTTCATTGTACCAAAGAAGGAGAATTCCTTCAGACCAGTTCTGGATCTAAAAATATTAAATCGTTATGTAAGGATACCAACGTTCAAAATGGTAACTGTAAGGACTATCTTGCCTTTTGTTCAGCAAGGGCATTATATGACCACAATAGATTTACAGGATGCATATCTGCATATTCCGATTCATCCAGATCATTATCAGTTCCTGAGATTCTCTTTTCTGGACAAGCATTACCAGTTTGTGGCTCTGCCGTTTGGCCTAGCTACAGCTCCAAGAATTTTTACAAAGGTTCTCTGTGCCCTTCTGTCTGTAATCAGAGAACAGGGTATTGTGGTATTTCCTTATTTGGACGATATCTTGGTACTTGCTCAGTCTTTACATTTAGCAGAATCTCATACGAATCGACTTGTGTTGTTTCTTCAAGATCATGGTTGGAGGATCAATTCACTAAAAAGTTCATTGATTCCTCAGACAAGGGTAACCTTTCTGGGTTTCCAGATAGATTCAGTGTCCATGACTCTGTCTTTGACAGACAAGAGACGTCTAAAATTGATTTCAGCTTGTCGAAACCTTCAGTCACAATCATTCCCTTCGGTAGCCTTATGCATGGAAATTCTAGGTCTTATGACTGCTGCATCAGACGCAATCCCCTTTGCTCGTTTTCACATGCGACCTCTTCAGCTCTGTGTGCTGAATCAATGGTGCAGGGATTACACAAAGATATCTCAATTAATATCTTTAAAACCGATTGTACGACACTCTCTAACGTGGTGGACAGATCACCATCGTTTAATTCAGGGGGCTTCTTTTGTTCTTCCGACCTGGACTGTAATTTCAACAGATGCAAGTCTTACAGGTTGGGGAGCTGTGTGGGGATCTCTGACGTAACAAGGGGTTTGGGAATCTCAGGAGGTGAGATTACCGATCAATATTTTGGAACTCCGTGCAATTTTCAGAGCTCTTCAGTCTTGGCCTCTTCTGAAGAGAGAATCGTTCATTTGTTTTCAGACAGACAATGTCACAACTGTGGCATACATCAATCATCAAGGAGGGACTCACAGTCCTCTGGCTATGAAGGAAGTATCTCGAATTCTGGTTTGGGCGGAATCCAGCTCCTGTCTAATCTCTGCGGTTCATATCCCAGGTATAGACAATTGGGAAGCGGATTATCTCAGTCGCCAAACGTTGCATCCGGGCGAATGGTCTCTTCACCCAGAGGTATTTCTTCAGATTGTTCAAATGTGGGAGCTTCCAGAAATAGATCTGATGGCATCTCATCTAAACAAGAAACTTCCCAGGTATCTGTCCAGATCCCGGGATCCTCAGGCGGAAGCAGTGGATGCATTATCACTTCCTTGGAAGTATCATCCTGCCTATATCTTTCCGCCCCTAGTTCTTCTTCCAAGAGTAATCTCCAAGATTCTGAAGGAATGCTCGTTTGTTCTGCTGGTAGCTCCAGCATGGCCTCACAGGTTTTGGTATGCGGATCTTGTCCGGATGGCCTCTCGCCATCCGTGGACTCTTCCGCTAAGACCAGACCTTCTGTCGCAAGGTCCTTTTTTCCATCAGGATCTCAAATCCTTAAATTTAAAGGTATGGAGATTGAACGCTTGATTCTTGGTCAAAGAGGTTTCTCTGACTCTGCGATTAATACTATGTTACAGGCTCGTAAATCTGTATCTAGAGAGATATATTATAGAGTCTGGAAGACTTATATTTCTTGGTGTCTTTCTCATCATTTTTCTTGGCATTCTTTTAGAATTCCGAGAATTTTACAGTTTCTTCAGGATGGTTTAGATAAAGGTTTATCCGCAAGTTCTTTGAAAGGACAAATCTCTGCTCTTTCTGTTCTTTTTCACAGAAAGATTGCTAATCTTCCTGATATTCATTGTTTTGTACAAGCTTTGGTTCGTATAAAACCTGTCATTAAGTCAATTTCTCCTCCTTGGAGTTTGAATTTGGTTCTGGGGGCTCTTCAAGCTCTTCCTTTTGAACCCATGCATTCATTGGACATTAAATTACTTTCTTGGAAAGTTTTGTTCCTTTTGGCGATCTCTTCTGCCAGAAGAGTCTCTGAATTATACGCTCTTTCTTGTGAGTCTCCTTTTCTGATTTTTCATCAGGATAAGGCGGTGTTGCGAACTTCTTTTGAATTTTTACCTAAGGTTGTGAATTCCAACAACATTAGTAGAGAAATTGTGGTTCCCTCATTATGTCCTAATCCTAAGAATTCTAAGGAGAAATCGTTGCATTCTTTGGATGTTGTTAGAGCTTTGAAATATTATGTTGAAGCTACTAAGTCTTTCCGAAAGACTTCTAGTCTATTTGTTATCTTTTCCGGTTCTAGAAAAGGCCAGAAAGCTTCTGCCATTTCTTTGGCATCTTGGTTGAAATCTTTAATTCATCATGCCTATGTCGAGTCGGGTAAAACTCCGCCTCAAAGGATTACAGCTCATTCTACTAGGTCAGTTTCTATTTCCTGGGCGTTTAGGAATGAAGCTTCGGTTGATCAGATTTGCAAAGCAGCAACTTGGTCCTCTTTGCATACTTTTACTAAATTCTACCATTTTGATGTATTTTCTTCTTCTGAAGCAGTTTTTGGTAGAAAAGTACTTCAGGCAGCGGTTTCAGTTTGAATCTTCTGTTTATGTTTTTCATTAAACTTTATTTTGGGTGTGGATTATTTTCAGCAGGAATTGGCTGTCTATTTTATCCCTCCCTCTCTAGTGACTCTTGCGTGGAAAGATCCACATCTTGGGTAGTCATTATCCCATACGTCACTAGCTCATGGACTCTTGCTAATTACATGAAAGAAAACATAATTTATGTAAGAACTTACCTGATAAATTCATTTCTTTCATATTAGCAAGAGTCCATGAGGCCCGCCCTTTTTTGTGGTGGTTATGATTTTTTTGTATAAAGCACAATTATTCCAATTCCTTATTTTATATGCTTTCGCATTTTTTTTCTTATCACCCCACTTCTTGGCTATTCGTTAAACTGAATTGTGGGTGTGGTGAGGGGTGTATTTATAGGCATTTTAAGGTTTGGGAAACTTTGCCCCTCCTGGTAGGAATGTATATCCCATACGTCACTAGCTCATGGACTCTTGCTAATATGAAAGAAATGAATTAATCAGGTAAGTTCTTACATAAATTATGTTTTTGCGAGGGAAACCGCAAAAAAATACTCAAAGCCAGATTTACCCTGCTTGAGTATATTAATGGATGGTGGGGGTAGGAGCATAAATGAAATAACTAGGCAGCATAGGTGTGGGACTTAATGTTAGGCAGACATGACCTAAATGGGTTATTGTATAGATACTAAGTTTAATAAATGTTCCACAGAGATCATGTACCTATTATGAATAGGAGATTACTCCTGATACTGGAACTGGGTTTTTCCTTAAGAGATTAATAACAATAAACATGATCATATAAACAATAGCATCCCACTAGCTATAGTTATCGTTAACCTACAACACTGAACAGTTATAAGCCACATAATGTCTACACTTCACAGGTACTTAGATTAGCATGTAGTGTAATATATATATATATATATATATATATATATATATATACTGTATATACTAGTCCTAAAGCCTGTGTACACAGGCCATTTTTTTGCAGTACAGCGGTCCCACCCCTTGCGCTCTCTCTCTCCCCCCTCTCTTTTGCTCTCTCTCTCCCCCCTCTCTTTTGCTCTCTCCCCCCTCTCTTTTGCTCTCTCTCTCCCCCTCTCGTTTGCTCTCTCTCCCCCTCCCTCTCGTTTGCTCTCTCTCCCCCTCCCTCTCGTTTGCTCTCTCTCCCCCTCCCTCTCGTTTGCGCTCTCTCTCCCCTCCCTCTCGTTTGCTCTCTCTCCCCCTCCCTCTCGTTTGCTCTCTCTCCCCCTCCCTCTCGTTTGCTCTCTCTCGCTCTCTCTCTCCCCTCTCGTTTGCTCTCTCCCCTCTCGTTTGCTCTCTCTCTCCCCTCTCGTTTGCTCTCTCTCTCCCCTCTCGTTTGCTCTCTCTCTCCCCTCTCGTTTGCTCTCTCTCTCCCCTCTCGTTTGCGCTCTCTCTCCCCTCTCGTTTGCGCTCTCTCTCCCCTCTCGTTTGCGCTCTCTCTCCCCTCTCGTTTGCGCGCTCTCTCCCCTCTCGTTTGCGCTCTCTCTCCCCTCTCGTTTGCGCTCTCTCTCCCCTCTCGTTTGCGCTCTCTCTCCCCTCTCGTTTGCGCTCTCTCTCCCCTCTCTTTTGCGCTCTCTCTCCCCTCTCTTTTGCGCTCTCTCTCCCCTCTCGTTTGCGCTCTCTCTCCCCTCTCGTTTGCGCTCTCTCTCCCCTCTCGTTTGCGCTCTCTCTCCCCTCTCGTTTGCGCTCTCTCTCCCCTCTCGTTTGCGCTCTCTCTCCCCTCTCGTTTGCGCTCTCTCTCCCCTCTTGTTTGCGCTCTCTCTCCCCTCTCGTTTGCGCTCTCTCTCCCCTCTCGTTTGCGCTCTCTCTCCCCTCTCGTTTGCGCTCTCTCTCCCCTCTCGTTTGCGCTCTCTCTCCCCTCTCGTTTGCGCTCTCTCTCCCCTCTCGTTTGCGCTCTCTCTCCCCTCTCGTTTGCGCTCTCTCTCCCCTCTCGTTTGCGCTCTCTCTCCCCTCTCTTTTGCGCTCTCTCTCCCCTCTCGTTTGCGCTCTCTCTCCCCTCTCGTTTGCGCTCTCTCTCCCCTCTCGTTTGCGCTCTCTCTCCCCTCTCTTTTGCGCTCTCTCTCCCCTCTCGTTTGCGCTCTCTCTCCCCTCTCGTTTGCGCTCTCTCTCCCCTCTCGTTTGCGCTCTCTCTCCCCTCTCGTTTGCGCTCTCTCTCCCCTCTCGTTTGCGCTCTCTCTCTCCCCTCTCGTTTGCGCTCTCTCTCTCCCCTCTCGTTTGCGCTCTCTCTCTCCCCTCTCGTTTGCGCTCTCTCTCTCCCCTCTCTTTTGCGCTCTCTCCCCCCTCTCTTTTGCGCTCTCTCTCTCCCCCCCTCTCTATCCTCTTCTGCTATCTGTCTCTCTGCATCTGGCCCTGCACTTGCCCGGCCATGCCCACTACGCACCCGCCCAGCCACGCCCACTCCACCACACGACGCGAGGTCAGTTGGAAGGCCAGCTGTGTTTGTCCTCGCGTGCAGTCTCTACTGTACTGCGCATGACAGCTTCAGACAAACACACTTGGCCTTTTATTTTATAGGATATATATATATATAATCTCAATGAAAGTGAAAACCACATTTGTACCTGAAATTATCTAGGCTGACTAAACTGGTGCCCTTACTTAAAGAGAAATACGTACTAGGTAACTGAGATAATAAGAGTATTGAGAAGGTAATAATATAGTATTGTAACCAGGCCGCCTAGTTATACCTTTAAGTGTCTAAACAATGTATGCTCTAAGGTTATTAAGGAACACAATAACATCTTAGTATAAACATCACGCAAGTATAAATGTAGTACCCAGCTGTGTTAGTGGGTAGGTTTCTGGAGTGGGCTAGCAAGCTTAATTTTATTGTAGAAATTAGACAAAACACATTATAGGAGTGAACCTTTTGATATGAGTTATATCTGTAACCCTACACAATATCTTGTGAACATTTCAGGAAATAGTCAAGACACAAAGAGAAGTAATGTATAAGCAACACAATTTCTACAGTTCGCCTTACTATACGTAATACAACTTGTAAGTATAGGATTCATTAATAAAGAAAACCTTAAAAACAGGACTGATACATTAACTGTTCCAATTACTACTATTTACTGTTTCAAATCAGTGGATCTACATTCCTAATAATATCATTACTCCAACTAATATTATAAACTAAACAACACTAAGCATATATTAGTTACAGGCAAGAGATTTCTACTAGTAGTCAGCTTTAGTTGTCATTAACAGAGCATATGGTGAGCAAGTATAAGTACATATATATTAACAATCTGTTAACTATGATAGGCAGAATAGAAATAACTATCAAGACCGCTCTGCTAGTGATCGTAACCTGTCTATATCTCAGGTGTACTCTATACTCCAACTAAAAGGTCTTATTTTAAGGTAGAGTGGACACACAAACGCCCAATACAATACAGAGATCAACTAATAAATCCTGGGATTATCATAAAGAGTCTTTTTGTATTTCAGATAGCCACTCTTACTAAAAAAAAACCCCTAAGATCTTTCCATCTTGGCAGGGGAATTTTAACTTATTCCGGTTGTAAACATATTTTATGCTGGGCTGGAAAGATTTCCGTTAGAGTAAGCACTTGTAACTAATATCTTTCATAGTAAACTTATATATAAGTAAACAGATTTTGTTGAATAACATGTCATTCACTAAAAATACTTATAAACTCAACAACATATAACATAAAGAAAAGGAGATGTACATATTAGCCTATAGCAGATTTACTTCGGCCTTGTATGGGGTCTAGTAGCAAAAGTTCTCCTCTGAAATTATGCAGTGCAAAACAATGCGATTGTACTACTGTCCCGTGGTCCAGCTTCTTGTTTGAATATGTGTCATCACCAAATAAAGACTGTCCGTTCCTTGTGGGTCCGCTTAGATGAGGCGATAACATAGCATAGCTGGAGAAGGCTGGAGTTGAAGGAGGTAGAATATTGACCATCTTCCCCAAGTCCAACCACAGAGAAATACCCTCTACGATCCTCCGATCTGATATCAGGGAATTGCGTTGTGGCTGAAGGAGAAGTGTGCCCTTGTCGGGCTGAGTAACCATCTGCCTCTAGCAGCTCACCTGTGGGATGGTGTTCAGGATGCAAGACCAGGGTCTGTTCTGTACCCAACTCATGGGCAACTATGCAAGGCATCAAGGGTAGATGTAGCAGTGACCTGAGATAGCTTTCTAGCTGACAAAAATGTTGCGCAGTTAGCTGTAAAATAGATTGTTCCCATCTTGCGGCTGTCTCCAAGCTGTCTAGCTTGAACGTAAGGATGGTCCCTCTATCAATTCTGCTCTGAGCAGTATATGTGTCAGTTGAAGGGGCAGCGTTTTTTCTTCTTCACAGTCCATATACCTTATATTCGAGCCTTTTTCAAATATGGTTGTTGCGGTCGGTTATTTCTATTTTGCGCCCTGGTTACCACGTGGGAATGAAAATGGTCTCTCCCAGAGAAGCTAAGCGGTAGGTTTGGCATAAAAAAAAAAAATAGTATCTGTTCGATTGGAAGACACTCTGCTCATCCACCCAGAGTACCTAGATCTCCAGAGCCTCTAGGTCATAAATATGGATAAGGTTTAGGAAACTGAACAGCCATAAAGTTGTTTTCCATATAATTTAGCCGGAGCTACCATGATATGCGACCATTCAGTTCCGCCCTCAAATCCATTAAATTTAATACGTACAAAGAACTCTTTAATCGAATTGGAATTTACCCTTTAGTAATAATTTTCCCCTCAGTTTTAAACATGGATGAGATTGGATTGTGCATAATGTGTGCTACATTTTATTATTATGTATAGATAAGCATATTGAGTTTTACAAGTATATACTGTACATTTTTATTTGCCATTATCTACTAGTTTTTATATATGCTAGTAAATAATTTTACGTGTATATAAAATATAGATCAGTAAAAAGAAATTGATATAAACAAACTGCAAATAAAAAATATTTTATGGAATTGCTTAGGCATGCTTAAAGGGATATGAAACCCAAATTTGTTATTCAGTGATTTAAATAGAGCATGAAATTTGAAGCAACTTTCTAATTTACTCTTATTATCAAATTTTCTTAGTTTTCTTGCTATCTTTTTTTTTAAAAAGTAGGAATGTAAGTTTAGGAGCCGGCCCATTTTTGGTTCAGCACCCTTGCTAGTGTTTGCTGATTGGTGGCTACATTTAGTTACCAATCAGCAAGCACTACCCAGGTGCTGAACCACAAATGAAAGAAATAAAATGTGGGTTTCATATCCCTTTAAGTGGTGCAATCCTACATATACCCAGATGAGCCAGACCCTGCAAGAGGTAACAGAAATGAGCTGAGGGAAGATATAAGACATACTCTGGTTATTTTAAGTGGAAATAATTATATAGTGAGCGATGAAGAAATAGGGCCAAATAAAAAACATAGGCAGAGCAGGTTGTATTGCTGTCTTTGCATTTTTGGTAGATCTACTCTTAGACAAGCAAGTTACATAAGTTATATTCTGCACGTGTTCACAATATGTTTTTCACCTTGTGGAGCCATTTGACAGTTTGACTCTTCGCCAGTGCTAACCTTGAAGAACAATCCTTGCAGCCTTAGGAGGTGGTTACGCAATCCACCTGATCCCGTTTAATGGCCATTTAAAAACCAAACACTCAGGATTTGCATTTATCAAGTTCTGAACGATCATAGACCAATCGATAACACTATTTCTGTATTGGGAAATGTTAGGAATGGTTCCAAGCAGATAGCGGTAAAATCACCTATATGATGCATGAACAGCAATGGCTTTGGTGATCGCAATCCTCCCAACTGCGGGTTTTGCACTTTATTCTGCAAGAAAATGAGCGCATCAAATTCAACTCACAAAGGGTTGTAATAAAGTGCAATGTTTGACAGTTTTGGAATAATTCTATTATCTTGAGCATCTAAAATACACTCTGAATGAAAGATGCCATTTTAGATGTATATATCACTATATGGTCTAGATTTATTAAACCTATATTCAGCCATATTGTATAGTCACTTGGTAGTGGGCGGGACATTTACACATGTATATGAATTTAATACATATATGTGACATACAACAGGAAACACAAGAAAACATAAATCATGGCAGTTATTGATTTGTACATTATATTTAAAGGGACATAATGTATTGTTTAACTATGCACCAGAAAATAGTATCTGCATTGCATAGGAAAGAGGAAAATGCATAGAATTTGCATGCAAAATAATTTTTTAAAAGAATATAAATTGTCTTTTTGTTAGTAACATTTGTATTGGTTTGCAGTCTTAGGACACACCTTTTGAATGTTGTTTATCTTATCTCCTTTGTGAATATTCATTGCTGACTCCAATTGTGTTCAACGTAAATCTATGGAAAATTGCATCAAATGTAATATTTAAATGTTCTGTTTGTAAAAGTTGTTACATTCACTATTTAAAGGGACAGTAAACACTTTTAGAACATAGCAAGCTGGAATCAATGGCTGAGAGGCCCAACTCACCACAAACCCTTACTGGCACACTGCAAGTTAAACACAGAAAACAAGCAGAGGTTATGGGTAAGAGAGAAATGAGACTAAACTTAGTAGTTCAACTCTCTCTAATGCTTTAATCAGAACCTTCGATGCAAAAGTACAAATAAGTACTATAAATTAGACAGTAAATGAATAATCATTAATACTAAAGGGAAACATACCTTGGTGAAAGTTTGATCTTGCTATCCAGATGAAGATTAGCTTGTGTAGGTAACTTTTATGCAGATCTCATGAGAGCAGTGACAACTGTGGTATATAACTATAAAACACTTGAGATGCAGGAAATAGAACCAAAAGTGTAGGAAAATAATCAAATACAAAAAGCAAACTGCAAAGTCACTATGATTAGGTAGGGAATAAGAGAATTCTAAGTCAGATAGTCCATGTCTAAGCCACACAGGTGAAAAATCAACAAACAGATGCAAAGTCCAAAAAACAAGCTAAAGTCAAATAACCAAGTCAGTCCAAACTAAAGGATTAATACAAAACACATTCAGGGGTGGCCAAATCAAACCAGTAAATCCAAATAACAAGTTTCCAGAGTAAGAGATAGCTGACCCACTCAATACACCATGCTGCAAACAGAGATCTTAGAAAGTCTACTATATTTAAAGGGACATGAAACCCAAAAACTTTCTTTCATGATTTAAATAGCGCATGTGATTTTAAACAACTTTCTAGTTTACTTCTATTTTTAAATGTGCTTCATTCTTTTCATATCCTTTGTTGAAGGAGCAGCTATGTACTACTGGGAGCAAGCTGAACACATCTGATGAACCAATTAAAAGCGGCATTTTTGTGCAGCCACCAATCAGCATCTAGCTCCCAGTAATGCAGTGCTGCTTCTGAGCCTACCTAGGTATCCTTTTCAAATAAGTATACCAAGAGAATGAAGCAAATTAGATAGAAGTAAATTGGAAAGTTGCTTACTATCATGTTCTCTCTGAATTATTAAAGAAACATTTTCAGTTTCATGTCCTTTTAAGGGGTTATTGATCTTTTAGTCCTTCTTAAAGGTACAGAACGCCTTACTGCAGCAGGAACAGAAATCACTCTCTTTAACAAATGCCTGTTATTATGACTTAAATAATATATTCAAATGATATCTGCATATTATAATCAGGCGGTTCCTTTAAATATTAACATTCAAATATCACATTTTGACCTGTAATCTACAGTAACAGGGAGCATTGATTATAAAAAAACAGACTTTCTCCTATAATAATACTAAGCCTTTCCTTGGCACCCATAATCGAAGAGATGAATTAATACTAATTAATGTCTGTTTTGCAGGCTTTACAGTTTACTGAGGTCTCTTTCTTATTCATGCAAATACAAATTCTTGTATTAATAAGAGCACGGCCTTTGGGTTCTATC
>NC_069508.1:207075613-207183113 GCF_027579735.1 Bombina bombina
TATAACTTACAAAAAAAGCAAAGAACATGTAAACATTGGGTATTTCTAAACTCAGGACAAAATGTAGAAACTATTTAGCACAGTGTTTTTTGGTGGTTGTAGATGTGTAACAGATTTTGGGGGTCAAAATTAGAAAAAGTGTGTTTTTTTTTCAATTTTTTCCTCATATTTTATATATTTTTTTATAGTAAATTATAAAATATGATGAAAATAATGGTATCTTTAGAAAGTCCATTTAATGACGAGAAAAACGGTATATAATATGTGTGGGTACAGTAAATGAGTAAGAGGAAAATTTCAGCTAAACGCAAACACTGCAGAAATGTAAAAATAGCCTTGGTCCCAAACGGACAGAAAATGGAAAAGTGCTGTGGTCATTAAGGGGTTAAAGGGACATGAAACCCAAATTGTTTCTTTCATGATTCAGATAGAGAATACAATTTTAAACAACTTTCTAATTTACTTCTATTATCTAATCTGTTTTATTCTCTTGGTATCATTTGTTGAAGGAGCAGCAATGCACTACTGGTTTCTAACTGAACACATGGGTGAGCAAATCACAATCAATATATATATATATATATATATATATATATATATATATATATATATATATATATATATATATATATATATGCAGCCACCAATCAACAGCTAGAACCTAGGTTCTCTGCTGCTCATGAGCTTGCCTAGATAAACTTTTTAGCAGATGATAACAAGAGAATGAATCAAATTAAAGAATAGAAGTAAATTGGGAAGTTGTTTAAAATTGCATTCTCTATCCGAATCATGAAATCATTTTTTTTGGGTTTCATGTCCCTTTAAGTGTTTTCCCCACCAAAGTTTAATTTCTAGAATGACTGCTGCCAATTACAGATATATTACGAGACATTTGACCTCTCATTTGAAGTAAAGAGACTTTTGTCTAAATAATGTAATGTCTCAAGTGCGTCTCAGCCCATTTTATTTCTTGATGTCTATTAGTTTAAATATTCATCATTTTCATCAAGCATATGATATCTAGAGGGTCATTTTACATCTCATTTGAAAGAGGTTTCTCTACTCTTTTGCTTTATGGGTTCCAATAGATGAGGCTTTCATTTTAACAGAGAAAAAGTAAGAGATTGATTTTTTTTAACATCTATCTAGTCCTAAAGTGTAATCTTACAATCCACAATCAAATGTTACCTTGTAAGTAAGTGATCTCATGGGTGTATGGATTTGTTTTTGCTGAGAGGTAGAAACAAGTTTAGAGCATAACCATGTTTAATACAGTAAATCAGTATGACTTAGAAACAAACATTAACAGAAAGATATTTCTATGTTATTTCTAGCTGTAAGGGTCCTGATCTCACGTTTGCTGAAGATCCCCACAGCTGTACAGGGTATCACATACTACAGTCACACTATACAATAGCAATGAATAGAGTTTTAAAGGGCCACTAAACACATTTCATTCACCTCCCTCTAATTATGGGTGGCGCCATTTTGGAATCTAGATTTCACTGCAGGTATCTGAAGAAGAATTAGTGCACATGTGCAAACACATTAGCACTGGTATGTAAGGAAAGATAGATTTCGACATTCCAGCGCCCATGACTAGAGGAAGGCTGGGAGTAACCTTAATACTATGTTTATGCAATTTATTTAGTTTTCAATTACCCTTTAATGTGGAATATGTATGCAAATCCATCTCTAAAATTTCTTGTGACCATTTCAGAGTGTCTTGCACCTATGCAACACAATAGAATGATTTAAAATAGTCTTGGAGTACTTGCAAATAAGTCCAAAAGGCAATTTTCAGTGCTTTATCAAGTGGCCTTGAGCTGTTGAATTAGAAAAAAAGGGTCTCAAAAAGCTGTTATAAAGTCTCTTGAAAAACGATTGTGATCACTAAAAACTTTTCAACTCCATGTTAAAAATAGAGCTTTTCTCTGTGAGCAGAAAATGTGATTGTGGCTGTTAGAAATAGTCAAAATGCTTTATTGTGATCGTGTTGAAGTGAAATAAGAGCCAAAAACACCTCCGCAAATAGATTGTAACAGAACCTATAAATTGTGATGTAATTAATTTGTTTTATTTACTCTTAAACACATAGAACCTGATTATCTAAAGCTCTCAGCTCTGGTGAGATGATCTAACAAGTTGCGACAGTGCTGCGAAGTCCCTCAAATAATTTTTACAAAGGCAGATTTTAGCTTCAGAGACGTCTATCACACTATATAGGTTTCTGGGTGTGAATAGGGTTGCCAGCTGTGCTCAATAAGAATACTGGTGTCAGGGTGCCAGGAATCAGACTGAAACGAGAAGTGCAAAAATAATCACACCTTTATTAATAGCAAAAAATAATAAAAAAAAGTCCACAAGTCAAATAACAAGCCAGGAGTCAAAACCAGAGCTGGTAGTCAGACGAGACGAGTCAGGAGCCAAAGCGAATAGTCAGACGAGCCGAGTCCGGAGCCAAAGTGAGTAGTCAGACGAGCCAGAATCAGGAACAAGGAGAACAGCAAAGTCAGGAACAAGCCAGGGATCAGGAACCAGGAGGGACGTCAGACAGCCAGGTAATACACAGGAACAGGAACTCTCACAAACAGGTCTGAGACAACACAAAGGCAAAGCATACTGAACAGAGGCCCTTTAAATAATAAGTGCTGACATCACAATTCTGAGATTGCAACCTGTCTCACATGGATGATGTACACCAGTCTGGCCATAAAAGGGCATGCAAGAAATGAGAAGCATCATACACTATGCACAGAGTCAGCAAGAGAGGTGAGTAAAATGGCTGCCAGCAGCACATGGCAAACAAGCAGGGAAAAAACCCTGACAGTACCCTCCTCTCAACGACCCCTCCCCCATGGGAGGACAAAAGGCTTATTGGGGAAACGGGCATGGAAGGCACGGAGGATGGCGGGAGCATGAACATCAGAGGAGGGAACCCATGAACGCTCCTCTGAACCGTAACCCCTCCAGTGAACCAAATACTGTACGCGGTCCCTGGACATACGAGAGTCAATAATGCTGCTCACCTCATATTCTTCATGGTTGTTAACAAATATAGGATGGGGACGAGGCAACACAGTGGTAAACCGATTACAAACCAATGGTTTCAAGAGGGAGACATGAAAAACATTGGAGATGCGCATTGCAGGAGGAAGGTCAAAAGCGCAGGCCACAGGATTGACCCGTCAGAGTATTCAAAAAGGACCAACATAATGGGGAGCCAGTTTATCGGAAGGCACACGAAGGTTCAAGTTGCAGGAGGACAGCCAAACCCTGTCATCAACCTGGTAGGAAGGTGTGGGCAGACACCTACAATCAGCCTGGAACTTTTGGCGCTGCATAGAACGATGAAGGCAATCCTAAATCTGCACTCACGTGGAACGGAGTTGCCGGAGATGCTCCTCCAAAGCCGGAATACCCTGAGACATGAATGAATCGGGCAACAAGGATGGTTGAAACCCATAATTCACCATGAACGGGGATAACTTGGAGGAAGCATTAATAGCACTATTACGAGCAAACTCTGCCCAAGGTAACAGCTCAGACCAATTATTGTGTTGATCTGAGACATAGCAACAGAGGAAATGTTCCAGAGCTTGATTAGACCATTCCGCAGCCCCATTGGATTGAGGGTGATATGCCGAGGAGAAGGAAAGCTGGATCCCCATTTGAGCACAAAAGGAACACCAAAATCTGGAGACAAACTGGCTACCCGGTCCGACACTATTTCTTTGGGTAACCCATGTAAACGGAAGACCTCCTGGGCAAAAATTGAAGCAAGCTCCTGAGCGGTAGGCAGCTTCTTCAAGGGAATGCAATGTGAAATTTTAGAAAAAAGGTCAAACACCATAAGGATAACAGTATTGCCATTGGAAACAGGGAGCTAGACAATGAAGTCCATGAAAAGATGTGTCCAAGGACGCTCACCATTAGCAATAGGTTGAAGAAGACCCACAGGAAGACATCGAGGAGTCTTATTCTGTGCACAAACTGAGCAGGAGGCCACATACGCAGCAACATCAGAACGAAGACCTGGCCACCAGAATTGTCGAGTGACAGACCAAATCATTTGGTTCTTGCCTGGGTGACCTGTGGCTTTAGGATAGTGGTAAATTTCCAAAAGTTTAGTTTGAAGATTCTCAGGAACAAAACACTTACCACTAGGTTTCTCAGGAGGTGCATTGGTTTGTGCAGCCAGGATCTCCTCCCCCAAGGGAGAAGTCAAATTAGTACGTATGGTAGCCAAAATATGGTCAGAAGGTATAACTGGAGTAGGTACAGACTCCTCCTTGGACAGAGGCGAAAATTGCTGAGAGAGGGCATCAGCCCTAACATTCTTACTACCAGGCAGGTAGGAGACCACGTAATTAAATCGAGACAAAAATAGCGCCCATCTGGCCTGTCGGGCAACAAACGTTTTGCTTCAGATAGATAAGTTAAATTCTTGTGGTCAGAAAGAATGAGCACTGGCATGCTAGTACCCTCGAGAAGATGCCTCCATTCCTTGAGTGCCAAAATTATGGCCAGTAATTCCCTGTCGCCAATTTCATAATTGCACTCCACTGGAAACAATTTCTTAGAAAAGAAACCGCACGGATGCAAGGAACCATCAGACGTAGGATGTTGAGACAAGAGGGCACCTACTCCAGTCTCAGACGCATCAACCTCAAGAACGAAAGGCAGGGCAGGGTTAGGATGAACCAGAATTGGAGTGGCAGCAAAGGCAGTCTTAAGACTATCAAAGCCCTGAATGGCAGTAGGTGACCAATGGAGTGGATCATTCTCTTTACGGGTCATGTCTGTGATAGGTTTGACCAAGGAAGAAAAGTTTTTAATAAACTTTCTATAGTAATTGGCGCAGCCCAAAAAAGCATTCTTAATAATAAGACGATTAAGACCCCTATAATCAATGCATGGTCTTAACTCGCCACCCTTTTTCTTCACAAAGAAGAAGCCAGCCCCTGCAGAAGAGCAGGATTTGCGGATTATCCCCCCACGACAGAGCATCGGCAATATACTCCTCCATAGCACAATTCTCCGCAACAGACAGAGGATAAACCCGGCCCCAAGGAGGAATGGCTCCGGGTTGCAGGTCTATGGCACAATCGTAAGACCGATGAGGAGGCAACGTACCGGCACGCACCTTGTCAAAAACGTCTAGGAACTCTCGGTACTCCTCTGGCAATTGAGATACCGAAGAAGTGCACAAGACTTTAACTGGTTTCCGAAGACAAGTGGAAATACATTGCAGAGACCACGACAAAATTTTGGACCTGCGCCAGTTGAGACTGGGATTGTGCTTTTGTAGCCAGGGATAACCCAGAACAACTGGAAAATGCGGAGAATTTATGACCTGGAACTGGAGGGTTTCAAAATGGAGAGCCCCAACAGCCATGGATAACTGAAGGGGCCTGCCATCAATGGCCTCAATAGCAAGCGGAACCGACCAAGGCAAAACAGGAATGGAGTGCTTTGATGCAAAAGCACTGTCAATTAAATAGCCCGCAGCACCGGAGTCAACAAGAGCCTGGGTGACTATGGAGGAGTCCACCCAGGAAAGGACAACCATGACCAAAGGTTTCTCCTTTAGCGGTTTGGGGAACAAGGATAACCACCCAAGGTCTGCCCCCGACAGGACCTTAGGTGTGACTGTTTTTCTGGCCATGTAGGACAAGACTTAAAAAGGTATTCCTGTAACCCACAATAGAGGCAGAGCCCCTCCCTCCTCCTAAAGGCCCTCTCCGCCGCAGAGAGACACGTGGATCCCAACTGCATCGGTTTAGCAGTACTTGGTGACTCGGGACCAGGAGGCATGGGAGGAGAGGGAGGCATGGGTGGGAATGAACACGTAGGAGACAATGGAACAGGAGGCTTCCGCAAGCACTCCTTGAAAGAGGTCCTCTCTCTGAGTCTTATGTCAATTAGGATCAAAAAAGACACCAAAGCCTCGAGATCCTCTGGTAAATCTCTGTAAGCAACTTCGTCTTTAATCGCATCAGAGAGCCCATGAAAGAAGGTGGCAACAAGGGCTTCATTGTTCCAACCTACCTCTGCGGCAAGCGTATGGAACTCAATGGCATACTGAGCAACAGATCTCGTACCTTGCTGAATGGACATGAGTCATTTAGCAGCAGAGGAGGAGAGAGCCAGAACATCAAATACCCTTCGAAAGGAGGCCACAAATTCAGGGTAATTTGAAATCACAGGTTTATTAGTCTCCCACAAGGGATTAGCCCAGGTAAGAGCTGTGTCAGAGATAAATAATAAGTGATGACATCACAATTCTGAGATTGCAACCTGTCTCACATGGATGATGTACACCAGTCTGGCCATAAAAGGGCATGCAGGAAATGAGTAGCATCACACAGTATGCACAGAGTCAGCAAGAGTGGTGAGTAAAATGGCTGCCAGCAGCACATGGCAAACAAAGCAGGGAACAAAACCCTGGACATCCTATAGGTCACTGAGTACAGGTGGCAGGCGGTGTCACACAATATCCTCCAAAAAGCTCAATCTTAGGTCCCACACTTGATTCTACTGTGTATATCTTTCACAACTGATCAGTCATTTTATCCCCTTGGTTGTCAGTAACACATATACACAATAGTGATGTAAACCCCTGCTCTGCCATGAGCACATACACACAGCAATGGCTGAAAGGGACATAATACTCATATGCTAAATCACTTGAAACTGATGCAGTATAACTGTAAAAAGCTGACAGGAAAATATCACCTGAGCATCTCTATGTAAAAAAGGGAGATATTTTACCTCACAATCTCCTCAACTCACCAGAGTAAGTGTTGCGTAAAAAGTTATACTCAGCTGCTTTCCAGCTGCAGATAAAAAAAAATTAAGAAATGAACTGCAGCCAATCAGCATCAACAGTGCTGAGGTGATGAACTCTTTTACAGTGATCTCATGAGATTTCACTTAACTCTCATGAGATTTTATAGTAAACTTCCTTAAACTTAAAGGGACAGTATACACTCATTTTCATATAACTGCATGTAATAGACACTACTATAAAGAATAAGATGCACAGATACTGATATAAAAATCCAATATAAAACTGTTTTAAAAACTTACTTAGAAGCTTTCAGTTTAGCTCTGTTGAAAAGTTAGTTGGAAAGCCCACTGCAAGTGGGAAATAAGACACTCCCCCCTCCCCCTTCTTTTGCATATGAAAAGACCCTTTACACAAACAGGAGCAAGCTGGAGAAGGTAGCTGACGGTATTCAAATAAAACTTTGGGGCTTGGTTAGGAGTCTGAAAATCAGAGCAATGTTCTTTAAAAATAAGCAAAATTATAATTTTTTTTAAAAAACAAACTTTATGAGCTTTATAAATAGATCATCTACAAAACATTTATGCAAAGAAAAAATGAGTGTATAATGGCCCTTTAACCCCTTAATGACAGAGGACTTACCAGGTACGTCATAGAAAAACATTCCCTTAATGACAATTGATGTACCTGGTACGTCCTCTGTTGTTAGAAGCACTGGAAGCGATCATGATCGCTTCCAGCTGCTTACAAGGGATTGTAGTGATGCCTCAATATTGAGGCATCACTGCAATCCCTTATTTTACCCACCGATGCAGAGAGGGCCACTTTGTGGCCCTCTCTGCATTGGACTATGTCGATCATACATTCGTTGGCGGGTGGGAGCATCTTGTTTGTGGAGCGGTAAGGATATGCTCCATATTAGGCTAACTCCCGATCATGAATGGCAATTTCGGCGGTTGTGGCGGGGGGGGGGGGGGGGGGTCGGATGCTCGCGCGTGCGAGCGCACGCAAAATATACCGGAACAAAATGAAAAAAATATATATATAATCAATGTAGATGCATGGGGATCTTCTTGTTTAGTAAGTGATCTGGGAGGGGAGGGATGTAGATGCTTTAAGGGGGGCCAGCTACACTACAAATTTTTAATCTAAAAAAGTAAAAAAAAAAACTATTTTGGGGGGCAAATTGGGTACTTGGTTCACGTACGACTTTCTATGCATTTCGTCTGACAACCGGTCAGACTTTCTCAAGCGAAGTTTAAGTGCGCAGTATTTTTGTGAAGATTTTACTGGACCGCCTGCTAGAATACTGGACTGTCTGGTTGAATACTGGACACCTGGCAACCTTATGTGTGAAGCAAAGACACAGACATTACAATGCAATTCCCAAAAAATCCCCCAAAGATTTGGAGAGATTTCTCTCCCTGCCGGCGTGTTTTTGATCATTAGACCCATAATCTTAAAACAATGTAATTATAAACATAAAATAGCCCTATGCACACCTATAAGTTAAAGGGACATTCCAGCCACAATTGGAATCGACATGGGTGCATTTTAGTATGAATTGAAGCATTTTTGTAATATTCATGTACTATCAAAAATGAGTCTAATAATACACTTTTGAAACTGCTATAGCTTTTAAGTATACACTGTGCACAAGCATTTGGAAGATAACAGAACTTGCCACTAGAGGCCGTCTGTATGCCTATTGGAGCCCAATGCACAAAATAATTTAAGGGGACAGTCTAGTCAAAATTAAACTTTCATGGTTCAGATAGAACATGCAATTTTAAACAACTTTCCAATTAACTTTTTTCATCAAATTTGCTTTGTTCTCTTGGTATTCTTTGTTAAAAGTTAAACCTTGGTAGGCTCATATGCTAATTTCTAAGCCCTTGAAGGCCTCCCCTTATCTTAGTGCATTTTGACAGTTTTTTTTTTACAACCTAGACAGTGCTAGTTCATGTGTTTTGTATAGATAACATTGTGCTCACTCCTGTGGAGTTACTTATGAGTCAGCACTGATTGGCTAAAATGCAAGTCTGTCGAAATAACTGAGATAAGGGGTCAGTCTACAGAGGATTAGATACAAGGTTATCGCAGGGGTAAAAAGTACATTAAAGGGACACTGAACCCAAATTTGTCTTTTTGTGATTCAGATAGAGCATGTAATTTTAAGCAACTTTCTAATTTACTCCTATTATCATTTTTTCTTCGTTCTCTTGCTATTTTTATTTGAAAAAGGGGGCATCTAAGCTTTTTTGGGGGGTTCAGACTCTGGACAGCACTTTTTTATTGGTGGATGAATTTATTCACCAATCAGCAAGAACAACCCAGGTTGTTCACCAAAAATGGGCCGGCATCTAAACTTACATTCTTGCATTTCAAATAAAGATACCAAGAGAATGAAGAAAATTTGATAATATGAGTAAATTAGAAAGTTGCTTAAAATGTCATGCTCTATCTGAATCACAAAAGAAACAATTTGGGTTCAGTGTCCCTTTAATATAAATGTTGGCTGTGCAAAACTGTGGAATGGGTAATAAAGGGATTATCTATCTTTTTTATACAATAATAATTCTGGAGTAGACTGTCCTTTTAAATAAGTCTTTCCTTACTCTTCAGGATGTTAAAAAGCTCCTATCACCATTTTGTGGAAGTGGACACATAAAAAGGGGCGTGGTCATGAGTGGATAATGGACGGTATTGTGTACATGTCTTGATTGTTAGTGGGTCTATCTTTGCGGTCGGTGGGTGTTTATGGGTGATCTCTAGGTGAACTAAGCAAATTCATGCAATTTAGGACATATGGCTGTCTCAGTCGGACAGAGCTCAGAATCTGGGCCTGTACAGCACAAATCGGGACACTTGGGAGTTCTGATATAGAACTCAATGATCTAAACTTAGCATGGTGAGAAATATAACTCCAACCCTTGCACACGTGGCCCTCACTGTATTCTCTAAGAAAATGGGCTGAGACAGAAATTCTCTTCAAATTGCTAGCTGACTTCTACAGAAAGTAATGAAGTGCACAAAAATGCAGAATCTTGCAGGGGGAGAGTGAAAGTGACAACATCTTTGTCCAGAATCTCAGTGTAGTGGCCTTATTGGTTCCTTCTTCAGTGCTATGGTGTAGTTGTTGGAGCCGTGCAGCACAATTTGTTTGTGCCCTTCATCTGTGTGACCCCAAATCACAACGTGTATGCAAATGAGCTAGCTAGCTGGTAACTGCAAGAAACACAAATATTACTAGACCTGCACTGATCCGTGCATGGCTCTAATTAAAATCCTATCAACGTGAGCACTTTCATGTCACTCCCAGTGAGTCTTGGACTCAATGCTCATAAATATTATATAATTACAAATGCAATTACTGCCCTGAATTGTGGTTTTAGGTGCTGCTAGGTTTCTGATGAGAACCCTTTTAGCTTTACCCTTGTGAGAAAACATGAGGGTAAAACAGTGTTCATATATACATATTTTGTTTTATCATAACAGTAAATGTCTGTTCAGTAGTTGTGCCCAACTGCTAAGATACACTACAGAGAACATCTACCCCAGTACAATGGTTATTGCATTAGACATACAACGCACCAGTATCGGATGTTATAGCACAGATAATAGTTGCTAAGGTACCTAGGGCAGTAAGAATGCTGTAGAGGAGAGGCACAGATGATTGACACTTGACAAGAAGTGTGGTCAGACAGGCAAGAAAAATACACAGGAAGACATAATAAAGGTAATTCATCTAGAGTACAGAAGAGTAGTGGGCTCAGGCCAAGATGAAACATGGGGTTGAGTCCAAACTCACTGAGGGGTTTCCCCGTTTTTTTTTCAATGTTGTAAAAATGGGAACAAGCTTTTTTCTTCTAATTTAACAAAGTGATCACAATCTTTCTTTGTCAATTTGTTAGCTCAAATGAGATCTGATCTCCATTTTCCCACCATGGCGCTAAGAGCTGATAATGGATGCGATCACTGAACAAACAAATGAGATAAAAGGATTAATGGATAATCAAGAAGAATAGTGTAGCATATTAATTTACGTTTACAGAAAGTGGCCACAACTTATCTCATCTTCTAAAATGGGATTTTAACAGTTCTCACATTGTAAATCATGAAACTGCTAATTAACAAGCTTTTAAAGATAGCCCAAAGGTGCAGAACTCACTGTAAAGACGATATTTTCAAAAACTCACTGTACAGACCGTGATTTCCAAACGTAACTCTCACTGTGCAGACTGCGATTTCCAAACCTCACTTTCACTGTACAGACCACGATTTCCAAACCTCACTCACTGGGGGATATCTATCAAGCTGTCAACTGTGTTGCATTCGACGGCATCAATACGCTTGCCTAACATCGCGTCTGCGGACCTGAATACGATCTCCATATTTATAAAAAAAAAGGCGGCAAAAATACGCGCACCAAGTAGGGGCGATGAGCATCGGACTGTTAACTAACAGTCATCGATCTCACGTCTATTTGGCTTTTTCACAACTTTATTTATACCCTGTCACTAAAAGCCGCCACTATACTAAAATATTTAACCCCTATCCTGTCGCTCCCCGACCCCGCCGCAACCTAAATAAAGTTATTAACCCCTATCCTGCCGCTCCCCGACCCCGCTGCAACCTAAATAAAGTTATTAACCCCTATCCCGTCCCTCCCGGACTCCGTCGCAACCTAAATAAAGTTATTAACCCCTATACCGCCGCTCCCCGACACAGCCGCAACTAAATAAATGTATTAACCCCTAAACCTCTGGCCTCCCACATTACCACCACTAACTAAACCTATTAACCCCTAAACCGTCAGCCCCCCACATTGCCATAAACTAAATTAAGCTATTAACCCCTAAACCTAACAACCCGTTAGCTTTAAATTAAAATTACATCCCTATCTTAAAATAAATGTAAACTTACCTGTAGAATTAAAATAAACTATTTTTAAACTATTAATTACTCTACCCTATTATACTACAATTAAATTAAACTAGCAATTAAATAAACTAAATTACATATTAAAAAACATTAACCCTACTCAAATTATGTAAATCTACTATTAAACCTTATTAAAAATTACTAAATTACAAAAAAAAATAAACGCTAAGTTACAAAAAATAAAAAACACTAAATTACGAAAACAAACCACATTATAAAAAAATTAAAAAAAATTACACCTAATCTAATAGCCCTATCAAAATAAAAAGCCCTCCCAAAATAAAAAAAAAACCCTAGCCTACAATAAACTACCAATGGCCCTTAAAAGGGCCTTTTGTGGGGCATTGCCCCAAATAAATCAGCTTGCTTACCTGTAAAAAAAAATAAAAACACCCCCAACAGTAAAACCCACCACCCAACCAACCAACCCCCCAAATAAAAACCTATCTAAAATAACCTAAGCTCCCCATTGCCTTGAAAAGGGCATTTGTATGGGCATTGTCCTTAAAAGGGCATTTAGCTCTTTTACATGTCCAGAACCTAATCTTAAAATAAAACCCACCCAAAAAACCCTTAAAGGGACAGTATACACTCATTTTCATATAACTGCATGTAATAGACACTACTATAAAGAATAAGATGCACAGATACTGATATAAAAATCCAGTATAAAACTGTTTAAAAACTTACTTAGAAGCTGTCAGTTTAGCTCTGTTGAAAAGGTAGCTGGAAAGCCCACTGCAAGTGGCAAATAAGACTCTTCCCCTCCCCCTTCTTTTGCATATGAAAAGACCCTTTACACAAACAGGAGCAAGCTGGAGAAGGTAGCTGACGGTATTCAAATAAAACTTTGGGGCTTGGTTAGGAGTCTGAAAATCAGAGCAATGATATTTAAAAATAAGCAAAATTATACATTTAAAAAAAAAAAACTTTATGGGCTTTATAAATAGATCATCTACAAAACATTTATGCAAAGAAAAAATGAGTGTATAATGGCCCTTTAAATAAACCTAACACTAACCCCCGACGATCCACTTACAGTTATTGAAGTCCTGCTTGAAGGAACCATCCAGCCGGCAAGAAGTCTTCATCCGGGCGGCCTCTTCCATCTTCATCCAGCCGGCGAAGTCCTCATCCAGTTGTCAAGAAGTCTTCATCCAGACGGCATCTTCTATCTTCATCCATCTGTCGCGGAGCGGGTCCATCCTGAAGACATCCGGCGCGGAGCTCCTCTTCATACTGTCGCCGTCGTAAACTGGAACTTCAATGCAAGTGAAGTCATCCAAGATGGCGTCCCTTGCATTCCTATTGGCTGAAAGATTTCAATCAGCCAATAGGATTAGAGCTGCTAAAATCCTATTGGCAGTTCCAATCAGCCAATAGGATTTGAGCAGCTCTCATCCTATTGGTTGTTCCAATCAACCAATAGGATTGAGCTCTCATCCTATTTGCTGATTGGAACAGCCAATAAGATTTTAGCAGCTCTAATCCTATTGGCTGATTGAAATCTTTCAGCCAATAGGAATGTAAGGGACGCCATCTTGGATGAGGTCACTTGCATTCAAGTTCCAGTTTACAGCGGCAACCGTATTGAAGAGGAGCTCCCCGCCGGATGTCTTCAGGATGGACCCGCTCAGCGCTGGATGGATCAAGATGGAAGAGAACGCCTGGATGAAGATTTCTTGCTGCACGGATGAAGACTTCTTGCCGGCTGTATGGATCCTTCAAGTGGAACTTCAAAAACTGTAAGTGGATCGTCGGGGGTTAGTGTTAGCTTTATTTAAGGGTTTTTTGGGTGGGTTTTATTTTTAGAGTAGGGTCTGGGCAGGTAAAAGAGCTAAATGCCCTTTTAAGGGCAATGTCCATATAAATGCCCTTTTCAGGGCAATGGGGAGCTTAGGTTTTTTAGCTAGGTTTTTATTTGGGGGGGGGGTTGGTTGGGTGGGTGGTGGATTTTACTGTTGGGGGTGTTTGTATTTTTTTTTTACAGGTAAAAGAGCTGATTTCTTTGGGGCAATGCCCCGCAAAAGGCCCTTTTAAGGGCCATTGGTAGTTTATTGTAGGCTAGGTTTTTTTTTTATTTTTTGGGGGGGCTTTGTAATTTTGATAGGGCCATTAGATTAGGTGTAATTCTTTTTTTTTTTTTTTGATACTGTGTTTTTTTTGTTATTTAGTGGTTTTTTTTGTAAGTTAGCGTTTATTTTTTTTGCAATTTAGTAATTTTTAATAGTAGATTTAAATAATTTGAGTAGGGTTAGGGTTTTCTAATATGTAATATAGTTAATTTCATTGCTAGTTTAATGTAATTTTAGTATAATAGTTAGGGTAGGTTAATTAATAGTTTAATATAGTTTATTTTAATTCTACAGGTAAGTTAATTTATTATAAGATAGGGATGTTGTAATTTTAATTTAAAGTTAGCGGGTTGTTAGGTTTAGGGGTTAATAGCTTAATTTAGGTTATGGCGATGTGGGGGGCTGACGGTTTAGGGGTTTGTCAGCTTCTGTACAGAAGAGCGCTACTGTTTGTCAGGTTCTGTACAGAAGAGCGCTACCGTTTGTCAGGTTCTGTACAGAAGAGTGCTACTGTTTGTCAGGTTCTGTACAGAAGAGCACTACTGTTTGTCAGCTTCTGTATAGAAGAGGGCTACTAATTGTCAGCTTCTGTACAGAAGAGCGCTACTGTTTGTCAGGTTCTGTACAGAAGAGCGCTACCGTTTGTCAGGTTCTGTACAGAAGAGTGCTACTGTTTGTCAGGTTCTGTACAGAAGAGCACTACTGTTTGTCAGCTTCTGTATAGAAGAGGGCTACTAATTGTCAGCTTCTGTACAGAAGAGCGCTACTGTTTGTTAGCTTCTGTACAGAGGAGCGCTACTGTTTGTCAGCTTCTGTACAGAAGAGCGCTACTGTTTGTCAGCTTCTGTACAGAAGAGCGCTACTGTTTGTCAGCTTCTGTACAGAAGAGCGCTACTGTTTGTCAGCTTCTGTATAGAAGAGCGCTACTGTTTGTCAGATTCTGTACAGAAGAGCGCTACTATTTGTCAGATTCTGCTCAGAAGAGCGCTACTGTTTGTCACCTTCTGTACAGAAGAGCACTACTGTTTGTCAGCTTCTGTACAGAAGAGCGCGACTATTTGTCAGATTCTGTACAGAAGAGAGCTACTATTTGTCAGATTCTGCTCAGAAGAGAGCTACTGTTTGTCAGCTTCTGTACAGAAGAGTTCTACTGTTTTGGTTCAGAACCTGGGTTGTACTTGCTGATTGGTGGTTACATTTAGCCACCAATAAGGATACTAAGAGAAGGAAGAAAATTTGATAGTAGAAGTAAATTAGAAAGTTGTTTGAAATGGCATGCTCTATCTGAATCATGAAAGAAACATTTTTGGCTTCATGTCCCTTTAAACGGACATTAAACACCTTGATATGATAATATGAAATAATAAATCGTATATAAAAAAAACCCCTGCAATATACTTTCATTATTTATTTTGTCCCCTTTTCCTGTAATTCTATTCTGAAATTGTGTGCAGGACACTGTTATATTGCACACAGTCATTGGCTGCACACTCTAGTGACCTATTTATAACTGTCCCTAACTGGCTACAGCAGAGAAGGTAACCTAAGTTACAACATGGCAGCTCCCATTGCTTTATAGACACTATAACTTGACACTTATTTTGTCACTATTTACAGCTAATGAAACTTTAAAAAATACATCTACATGTTATTCTCAGACTAATCTTTTCTTTGAGTGCATCATAGTATCTAGCATTTATTTAGTGTTTAATGTCCCTTTAAGGACAAATAATAAAAGTAGTTTGACATCATATTATAAGATTGTGTTGAAGAAACCTGTGTTTAGGACGGATTGCTGTCTGACATGTGCTTTAACAATTCTTACAAAACCTCCTATGGGTCTTAATGCATTGCAGCAGACAAGTAACAACGCTGCTATACAACTCTAGTAATTAAGGAAGGGCTGGCAGTAATTGCAACAGTGAATCAATGTAACTATTACCTGCTTTAACGAGTGCTAGTGTTATGTGCTAATCTAACTCTCTTCCACTGATGTATTTACCATTCTGTTGAGTGAGCTTGTTTTGCATGGTAAATATTTGTACCTCTTTACACACAAGTCAAGAGCATTTGAAACAGGAGAAAAAAAAAGCCCAAAATAATTTAACAGTTGCATTGTCTGCACTGTATAGAAAATGTTAAAGGGGCATTTTCTTCCATTTAATGTTTTCCCAATTATTCATTTTACCTGCAGGAGTGTATGAAGATGTTTTACATATAGTTTTTTTATCTTTATTTTGTTATTTGAGATAAATAAAATGTTAAAGGAACACTGCTGTAAAATGAATGAGTTTCCAATTACGTGTTATACCAGCTGTGTTTATTTTTGTATTTTACAGTTGTTTTTGCTCACTGAAATCACTACTCATTGTTAAAAAAAAGCTACCTATTAAAATATGTTGACCACGCAGGATGTGCACACCTCCAAAAACGTTTTCTCTCTTTATATGTACACACATGCCACCTTATCTTATCTCTCTATATATACAAATTGGTTTATTTACTTATCTATCTCTCAATACACAATTTTCAGCCTTTTGTTTACTTAGTTTATCTATAGAGAATACTGCAGTATTCCTATTTAATATAAGTGGTGGCTTCAACAGGCAAAAACAGCCATTTCAAATTACAAAATAAAGGTAAAAGAGCAGTCTGTTATAGTAATACATCCCTTTAGCAAGAGGTGACTGTATCTTCTTTGACATTACAAGTTTATGCATTTTTAGTTCTCTTTTAATAGAGAAATTATTTTCATCATTTTCTTTTATATTTTAGAAATTGTCCAATTTTTCAGGAATCCCTCTTTGGACTCTGGTTCTTCAGATTTCCTTAGAACCTTTGCAAAGCTTATAGAGTTGTTGATGAGATGCATTTGCTAGTGGCCCAGCTGATCTAATATCGTCTCTTCCTTATCCGTCAGTGTATTCTTAGGTTTTACATGGAAGTCAGGCTCTATTTTTCAGATAGATAGCTTAGCTATAGACCCTGCTAGTAGTTGATACTAATAGCTGGATGACCTAAACCTCCCCAGATCAGACGTGTTTTTTCTCACTGACTCACTCACTCCATAGAGCGAAGGTAGCAGGGGGAGCACTTTCAAAAGTAAATCTGGCAACCAATATAAATAGAATTACGCTGCTTTCTGCGTATAGCATCTTACAATCACCTATATTTTCATATGCATGTGTTTTTTTCTTTTAGGGTATTAAGAATATGGAGTGTTTTGAGAAAAGCTCATCACCTTTACGTTTGCGAGAAAAAACTGAGATTTGTAGTGCGAAAATCTTTACAGAATTACGCTAGGATTAGAGAGACAATTTCATATACGCCCATGTTCAGCCCATTTTATAAAAAAGCAACAATTACGCTTTGTATTTTGTACTTTTAAGTGATTATTGCGCACCCAGTGTACTAAAATTACGATTTACACTGTGCATATTTAATACAATTTATTTCTGTCTAATTTGCATACAAATTTTACGTTTTTGGTAAAATACAATTTTCCTGCTTATTTTTGTGTGAATTATTAAATTATTTATTGTGCAGTTTTGTAATGTCTGCATCTCCTTCTCATACAAAATGCAGTATACGCCCTTTAGTGAGACACCATGTTTTCAGGGTAAAAAGTGGCTTTAGATCATTCCGCCAGGGAAACAGAAGTACTGGCAGCGTTATTTAATAATCTCGCCAGCCCAGAGAGCTTTAGATCATAGGGCCCTAAGTGATATATATTTTACATTTGAACCAAAAATCCTAAAGCACAAAAAACAAAAACAAGCAGGGACCAATAGTGTGAAATCTTCACAACCTTTATTCCCACTAAATAGACCTAAAACTGCTCAGATGTTTCTTTGTTACCTATTGTAGAACTACACAAGGCGATACGGCTTACTAGCGTCTAAATATTATGTCATCTCTTTGTATATGAATAATCTATTTTATCAGACAGCACACATCCTTGCCATTCAATAGGTAACCTTCAATGTGTGCTGCACAATCAGTACCGTAGCTAAAGGGGTCTCGGATGACAATGGGCCCACAACTCTAGGGGGGCCCATCTGTTGTGTCCTGCAATAAGCATCACCCCACCAACATAATGTTTGGACACTGTGTGTGCAATACAGAGCTCTCAATGTAAAGAAAGTGCATGCAGCTACTTCAATAACAAAATCGACTTTATCAGAAATGAAATCACCTCTCAACATACTACCGGTCTCCCACCCCCTCAAAAGCTCACAATCATTCGAAACCCAGATAGCCATAAATTTAGCTCTTTTGTCCCTGTTACAGAGGAAGACGTTTCTGCCCTTATACTGTCCTCTCACCTCTCACTACCTGTCCCCTCAATCCCATCCCTTCACAGCTACTCCCCTCCCTCTCTTCTACCCTTACCCCTATACTTACACACATCTTCAACTTCTCCCTCAGCTCTGGTACAGTTCCCTCATCTCTTAAACATGCACTGGTCACACCTATCCTCAAATAACCTTCTCTCGATCCAACCTATACATTTAACTATTGCCCTATTTCCCTACTCCCTCAAAGCTTCTTGAAAAGCTAGTTTATCACGTCTATTCCATTTCCTTACATTAAACTCCCTCCTTGACCCACTGCAATCTGGATTTTGCCCCCATCACTCCACAGAGATAGCAATTGTTAAGGTTACCAATGGCCTACGTACAGCAAAATCCAAAGGCCACTTCTCTCTGCTTATCCTCCTGGATCTGTCTGCAGCCTTTGATACTGTTGACCACCCTCTTTTGCTCCAAACCCTCCAATCCTTCGGCATTTGTGACACAGCTCTCTTGTGGTTCTCTTCCTATTTTTCTAACTGTACCTTAAGTGTAGCCTTCTCTGGGGCATCCTCTGCAAGGCTCTGTCCTATTTCCCCTTCTCTTCTCAATCTACACGTCATTATTAGGTTCCTTAATAAAGTCCTACGGGTTTCAATATCATTTTTATGCCGATGATACCCAAATCTAGATCTCTGCACCAGACCTATCTCCTTCCTTGCTAACCCGTGTCACTAACTGTCTTTCTCATATCTCATCTTGGATGTCCTCTCACTACCTTTTATAGGTTGAACTCGATGGACTTTGGTCTTTTTTTAACCTTATCTACTATGTTACCTCAAGCTAAATCTCTCCAAAACTGAGCTCCTTATTTTACCCCCTTTTTCCAAAATCTCTACCCCCATTTCTCTATAACTGTCGATAACTTTATCATTACTCCTACCCCACATGCCCGATGTTTTGGGGTCACACTTTACTCAGATCTTTCTTTCACTCCTCTTATTCAGTCCTTGGCTAAAGCCAGCTGCTTTTACCTTAAAAACATCTCCAAAATTACACATTTCCTTACACGAGACACAACTAAGATTTTAATCCACTCTCTCATCCTTTTCCGCCTCAACTACTGCAACTCCATCCTCTTTGGTTTCCCTAGCTGTCGCCTAGCTCCTTTACAATCTATCATGAATGCCTCTGCCAGGTTCATCTTCCTTACATGTCGCTCTTCATCTGCTGCATCTCTCTGACATTCCCTTCACTGGCTATTATCAATTTTAAACGGTACCAAATATTGTTCACATATGTTTTTATTATACATCCCTAGTATATTTTTGGAACACCGATTTTGAAATGTGTACTATCACTAATCCTAAATGGTATTATTGCCCTCAAATGTCAAAAAAGATTTTTACGCAAAATTATCTGTAATCGCCAACATTCCATTGTCCATTAGAATCATACTCATCTGCATATCACGCTCATATGTATACAGATATGTTTATCATGTATACATTTATATGTCAACATTTATATGCAAACAAGATTTTATTCTCTTTCCTTTTGGAAGTATGACCCTTTTTAAAGTGCAAACCTGATGTGATGTCAGTAAGACAACTTCCGGTTTTGACTGCCGGAATGGAACCGAAAGTGACAAAGATACGCAATCACTTCTGGTTTCGCGAGTAATGTTTTGGCGCTCAAACAAAGCCCAACAATTGGCTCTATCTCCATTTTTAAGGAAGCCCCTCTAGCTTAGCCGTTACCAGTCTTGAGAAAGGTCTTGCTAAACACCGAAACGCGTAGACTTTTCTGGTTAACGGCTCAGGTTCCCACTTCGGTAAGCGCATTACCTACTTTTACCATTTTTGTTAGCTTTATTGCACCATGTTATTTATCTTTTATAGGATATAGGATATCGCTCAGTATTATCAGCACTGAAGATTGTCTTGCATAAAGGGTTATTCCATAGAGATTGGCACCCTCTGCTTAACACATCATTGGATATTTTTGGGATATATCATTGGATAAAATATCGGATACTTCACCTTTTTTCACAGATGTCACGATATTATTAATTTTTGGTGTACACCACACTTTTTCCAATTTGGACACATTTTTTTGAACACACTTGTTATTTGGACACGCATTTTTTAGATTTTGATTTTTTGTACTTAGATTTGGATATTATATCAACAGCTTTGTTGATATATATACATTTTTTCGATTAATTGTATGAACACTCATTTCTGGATTATTTTTGGGACACACATTTGCCACGTTAAGGATTTTTGGACACTACTGTTGAACTATTTGGATTATGTGGGAATTATTGATGTTATTTTAACTTTACCTACAGTTGATTTATAACACCATTTTTGTATTCTGTATTAACTTTTTATATTTTTATATTTCTTTCATGTAATTGGCAAGAGTCCATGAGCCAATTGGAAGCCTTCCTTAAATTGGAATAAATCCAAGCCATTTAAGAAACCAAAGTCAGCCCCTAAGTCCGCATGAAGGTGCGGCCCTCATTCCAGCTCAGCTGGTAGGGGGCATATTAAGGTTTTTCAAGGATATTTGGATAAATTCTGTCCAAAATCAATGGATTCAGAGCATTGTCTCTCAGGGGTATTGAATAGGATTCAGAGTAAGACCTCCAGTGAGAAGATTTTTTCTCTCACGCATCCCAGCAAATCCAGTAAAAGCTCAGGCTTTCTAGAAGTGTGTTTCAGACCTGGAGTTTTCAGGGGTAATCATGCCAGTTCCTTTTCAGGAACAGGGTCTGGGGTTTTATTTAAATCTATTCATTGTCCCAAAGAAGGAAAATTCATTCAGACCAGTTCTAGATCTGAACATTTTGAATCGTTATGTAAGAGTACCAACTTTCAAGATGGTGACTATAAGGACTATTTTGCCTTTTGTTCAGCAAGTACATTATATGTCTACAATAGACTTGCAGGATGCATGCCTTCATATTCTGATTCATCCAGATCATTTTCAGTTCCTGAGATTCTCTTTTCTAGACAAGTATTACCAATTTGTTGCTCTTCCATTAGGCCTAGCAACAGCTCCAAGAATCTTTTCAAAGGTTCTTGGTGCCCTGCTCTCTGTAACCAGAGAGCAGGGTATTGCAGTGTTTTCTTATTTGGACGATATCTTGGTACTAGCTCAGTCTTTACGTTCTGCAGAATCTCACACGAATCAACTAGTGTTGTTTCTTCTAAAACATGGTTGGAGGATCAATTTACCAAAAAGTTTCTTGATTCCTCAGACAAGGGTCACCTTTTTAGGCTTCCAGATAGATTCAGTGTCCATGACTCTGTCTCTAACAGACAAGAGACGTTTAAGATTGGTTGCAGCCTGTCGGCACCTTCAGTCTCAGTCATTCCTTTCAGTGACTATGTGCATGGAAGTTTTAGGTCTCATGACTGCAGCATCGGACGCGATCCCCTTTGCTCGTTTTCATACGAGACCTCTCCAGCTTTGTATGCTGAATTATTGGTGCAGGGATTATACAAAGATATCACAATTAATATCCTTAAATCCCAATGTTCTACACTCTCTGATGTGGTGGTTAAATCACCAGCATTTAGTTCAAGGGGCTTCTTTTGTTCGGCCAACCTGGACTGTGATCACAACAGATACGAGTCTTTCAGGTTGGGGAGCTGTTTGGGGATCTCTGACAGCACAAGGGGTTTGGCAATCTCAAGAGGCGAGATTACCAATCAATATTTTAGAACTCTGTGCAATTCTCAGAGCTCTTCAGTTTTGGCCTCTGTTGAAGAGAGACAATATCACAACAGTGGCATATGTCAATCATCAGGATGGGACTCACAGTCCCCAAGCTATGAAAGAAGTATCTTGGATACTTGTTTGGGTGGAATCCAGCTCCTGTGTAATTTCTGCGGTACATATCCCAGGTGTAGACAATTGGGAGGCGGATTATCTCAGCCGTCAGACTTTACATCTGGGGGAGTGGTCCCTCCATCCAGATGTGTTTTCTCAGATTGTTCAGATGTGGGGTCTTCCAGAGATAGATCTGATGGCCTCTCATCTAAACAAGAAACTTCCCAGATACCTGTCCAGGCCCAGGGCTTTTCAGGCAGAAGCAGTGGATGCGTTGACACTTCCTTGGTGTTATCAACCTGCTTATATTTTCCCGCCTCTAGTTCTTCTTCCAAGAGTGATCTTCAAAATCATCATGGAGCAATCGTTTGTGTTGCTGATGGCTCCAGCATGGCCTCACAGGTTTTGGTATGCAGATCTTGTTCGGATGTCCAGTTGCCAACCTTGGCCACTTCCGTTAAGGCCGGATCTATTGTCTCAAGGTCCGTTTTTCCATCAGGATCTCAAATCATTAAATTTGAAGGTGTGGAAATTGAATGCATAGTGCTAAGTCATAGAGGTTTCTCTGACTCAGTTATTAATACTATGTTACAAGCTCGTAAATCTGTCTCTAGGAAGATTTATTATCGAGTTTGGAAGACTTACGTTTCATGGTGTTCTTCTCATAAATTCTCTTGGCATTCTTTTAGAATTCCTAGAATTTTACAGTTTCTTCAGGATGGTTTGGATAAGGGGTTATCTTCAAGTTCCTTGAAGGGACACATCTCTGCTCTTTCTGTTTTATTTCACAGAAAGATTGCTAAACTTCCTGATATTCACTGTTTTGTACAGGCTTTGGTTCGTATCAAGCATGTAATTAAATCAATCTCTCCTCCTTGGAGTCTTAATTTGGTTTTGAGGGCTTTAAAGGCTCCTCCATTTGAGCCTATGCATTCTTTGGACATTAAACTACTTTCTTGGAAAGTTTTGTTCCTTTTGGCCATCTCTTCTGCTAGAAGAGTTTCTGAGCTATCTGCTCTTTCTTGTGAATCTCCTTTTCTGATTTTTCATCAGGATAAGGCGGTTTTGCAGACTTCATTTACATTTTTACCTAAGGTTGTGAATTCTAACAACATTAGTAGAGAAATTGTTGTCCCTTCCTTGTGTCCTAATCCTAAGAATTCTTTGGAAAAATCCTTGCATTCTTTGGATGTGGTGAGAGCTTTGAAATATTATGTTGAAGCTATTAAAGATTTCAGGAAGACTTCTGGTTCTAGGAAAGGTCAGAAGGCTTCTGCTATTTCCTTGGCTTCTTGGTTAAAGCTTTTGATTCATCAAGCTTATTTGGAGTCGGGTCAGGCCCCGCCTTAGAGAATTACAGCTCATTCTACGAGATCAGTCTCCACTTCGTGGGCTTTTAAGAATGAAGCTTAAGTTGATCAGATTTGCAAAGCTGCAACTTGGTCCTCTTTGCATACATTTACTAAATTCTACAGTTTTGATGTATTTGCTTCTTCAGAAGCAGTTTTTGGTAGAAAAGTTCTTCAGGCAGCTGTTTCAGTTTGGTTCTTCTGCTGATGTTTTAAGTTTTTCTTGTCATTAAGAATAAACTTATAATTTGGGTTGTGGATTATTTTTTCAGCGGAAATGGCTGTTTTTTTATTTTATCCCTCCCTCTCTAGTGACTCTGGAGTGGATTTCCACATCTTGGGTATTGATATCCCATACGTCACTAGCTCATGGACTCTTGCCAATTACATGAAAGAAAACATAATTTATGTAAGAATTTACCTGATAAATTAATTTCTTTCATATTGGCAAGAGTCCATGAGGCCCACCCTTTTTATGGTGGTTATGATTGTTTTGTATAAAGCACAATTATTTCCAAATTCCTTTGTTGATGCTTTTTACTCCTTTCTTTATCACCCCACTACTTGGCTATTCGTTAAACTGAATTGTGGGTGTGGTGAGGGGTGTATTTATAGGCATTTTGAGGTTTGGGAAACTTTGCCCCTCCTGGTAGTATTGTATATCCCATATGTCACTAGCTCATGGACTCTTGCCAATTTGAAATAAATTAATTTATCAGGTAAGTTCTTACATAAATTATGTTTTTTTGCATTTTTGTATTATCCATTTGTTATGCACTATTTTTAACTATTTTAAATACTTTTAATGATATCCTGAATAAATATATTTTTGACTCATATTTATGCTACTTTTTAGCTTTTCTAGCTACCCAGCTTTTTTAGAGCTCCCTGCTTCGCTCACTTTTTCAGGTTCACTTTAAGATCTGGTTAAGAGATCTTGCTATTAGGAGGAGCTTATGTAGTATTACTTAGGTGCTGTGGAATTTCATATTGACCCTTCACTGGCTTCCTCTTGCCTCCAGGATTAAACACAAAATTCTCACTCACTGACATTCAAAGCCCTCAACTGCACTGCTCCCCCCTACATCTCAGACAATGGCCTCTAGTTATCAATGTCTGTCGGACCTGATCAGACAGAGCGGATCAGGTCCGACAGACATCGCTGAATACGGCGAGCAATACACTCGCCGTATTCAGCATTGCACCAGCAGCTCACAAGAGCTGCTTGTGCAATGCTGCCCCCTGCAGACTCGCGGCCAATGGGCCGTCAGCAGGGGGGTGTCAATCAACCCGATCGTACTCGATCGGGTTGATTTCCGGCGATGTCTGTCCGCCTGCTCAGAGCAAGCGGACTGTTTATGGAGCAGCAGGCTTTGTGACCGCTGCTTCATAACTACTGTTTCTGGCGAGTCTGCAGGCTCGCCAGAAATACGGGGCATCAAGCTCCATATGAAGCTTGATACATATGCCCCTTGTCTCCAGATACCCTCCCTTCCGTCCCCTTCACTCTGCTCATGTTACTGCTCATGTTATCCAACTCTCCTCCACACTTGTTACCTCCTCACATTCCAGTTTACAAGTCTTCTCCTGACTGGCTCCCATCTTGTGGAACTCTCTGCCTCACTCCACAAGACTCTCCCCTAGTTTTGAAAGCTTCAAGCGCTTCCTAAAATCCCTACTATTCAGGGATGCATACAACCTACACTAACCTTCCTAACTCCATTGCTATCCCCTTGAACCCCTTAGCATATAAGCCTATGAGCCCAGCTGTTTGTAGTCCACCTTCATAAGACCTGACTACAACAGTGCAACTCTCGGCAGGGTCCTCTACCCATTTGATCCCTATAATGTTATCTTGTATACCGCCTATGTTTATAGCGCTGTGGAATCGGTTGGCGCTCTACAAATACCTGATAATATTAATAATAATAATAATAAACAAGCTAGAATTGGCTCCTCCAAATAAGACATGTGGGAGAGGAGTTTGATTATGGAAAAACAAGTGCAGCAAACAAAATATTAATTTACATTATGGATATTTACACTTTATTGATTTGTTCTTCTATCAAGGCCGGCTTGACCTACTAGGATACTAAAGAATTTCCTGGTGGGCTGCAGCAGCTGGGGCTGAAAAGCTACAAATTAAAGGGGTGATTAATGAATGCAACTTGGTTGTAGGGTGCCTATATAACAACAATCTGGCACTATTTTAACTACTTACTTATGTAATTTAATTCATAAAAAAATATTGAGGGAAGGAGTATCCCAGTAATACCCTTTGGGAAAATTGTGGGCGTCTGGATTCTACTGACTCAACAGAAAATAGGGCTGGTCTCCAAATATTCCCGGGCTGCTTTTCATTCCCAGTCTGGCCCTGTATTGTATAGGAAGACAGCAGAAAGAGCTGTAGTTACACATCGTTCAAGGTTCCTAATTATTATATCAAAATATAATTATCCTAAAAAATCTTCAAAAGTAAAAAAAAGAAATAAAGGGTAAAATCCTTTTAAAATGAGGAATAATACAAATTGAATCATTTCTATTAAATATAACTAACTGCATTGTTCTTTTTTGGTGCAAAAATGAAACAGATTATTTATATTTATTTAAGAACTGATTACTCACTTGCTGATAAGTAGATCGGCCACTGTTAGTAAAAACAGTGGTGTGGATCTCAGATAAATAAATAAACTTTTTTTTTGTCCAACCAGGAACATCCTTTTTACAAAAAAACAATAACCTGTAATACAATTTAAAATGCTCTTGTTTAGATACTAGACATGTGCATTTGTTTCTTTTGCAAGATGTACCGAGTCCACGGATTCATCCTAACTTGTGGGATATTGTCCTTCCTGACAGGAAGTAGCAAAGAGAGCACCACAGCAGAGCTGTCTATATAGCTCCCCCCTTAACTCCACCCCCCAGTCATTCTCTTTGCTGGCTCTAAGCAGGAAGGGTAAAGAGAAGAGGTGTTAAACTGCTAGTTTTATTTTATCTTCAATCAAGAGTTTGTTATTTTTAAATGGTACCGGTGTTGTACTATTTACTCTTAGGCAGGACATAGATGAAGATTTCTGCCTGGAGGATGATGATCTTAGCATTTGTAACTAAGGTCCACTGCTGTTCCCACATGAGCTGAGGAGTACAAGGAAAACTTCAGTGTGAGGAACGGTTTCTTGCTATACAGCAATGAGGTATGTTCAGTCATATTTTCTGCAGCGACTGTGTTAACTCAGAAAGGCTGACAGTGTCCCCATTAGGGGAAGGGTAAGCAGTAATCCTAGTGTTATCAGAGGTTTTTACTAGCTTGCATAAAGGGTTAATTTTTTGTGGGCACTCAGTTTATGCGAATTTGGGACAAACGTTTTTGTGTCTGGGAGTAACGTTTTCTGTTTTATGGGACATTTTCTTGAGGGTTCTTTGGGGTTGTTTATAACCCACATGGCTTTCAGGCAGGGTTTGTTAGTTTTGTGTAGTCCCCAGCAACATCGAGTGAGGTGGGCGGGGCCTGCATTTACAAGCAGCAAGCAACTTCTGAGGTCCTGATAGTCTTCTGAGGGACTAATTGAAGCTTTAAACCCCATATTATCGCTTCCTAAGGGCAGGTAGGGCCACAGCAGAGCTGTGGCAAGGTGCTTTAGGGGTTTTTAACCGGTTTTAGACAATTATCAATCCGTTTTTTTCATTTGGGGGTCTATTGCTTTTTTACTTGTGGTGCAATCCTTCTAAAGCTTAGTGGGTACACTGTTAAAATTTTGGAATTTTTAAAGCAATTTTAACCTGTTTTGCAGTTTGTGTATGCCTTTTTTTCTCTTAAAGGTACAGTACCGTTTTTGCAAATTGTGTTTTTTTTCATTAAATAAAGTGTTTTCCAAGCTTGCTTGCTTCATTACTAGCCTGTTACACATGTCTGACACTGAGAAAACTCATTGTTCAATTTGTTTAGAAGCCATTGTGGAACCCCCTCTAAGAATGTGTCCCAATTGTACTGATATGTCTATAAATTGCAAACAGCATATTTTGACTTATAAGAATTTGGCATTAAATGATTCTCAGACAGAAGTAAATCAGGTTTCGCCATCTAGTTCTCCCCAAGTTTCACAACCAGTTACGCTCGCACAAGCGACGCCAAGTACTTCTAGTGCTTCTAATTCTTTCACCTTGCAAGATATGGCTTCAGTTATGAATACTACCCTCACAGAGGTTTTATCTAAACTGCCAAGGTTGCAAGGGAAGTGCAGTAGCTCTGGGTTAAGAACAAATGCTGAGCCTTCTGACGCTTTAGTAGCCATATCCGATATTCGCTCACAATGTTCTGAGGTAGGGATTTGCTGTCTGAGGGAGAGATTTATGATTCAGGAAAGATGTTCCCTCAGACAGATTCAGATATGACGGCATTTAAATTTAAGCTAGAGCACCTCCGTTTATTGCTCAGGGAGGTTTTAGCTGCTCTGGATGATTGTGACCCTATTGTCGTTCCAGAGAAATTGTGTAAAATGGACAAATATTTAGAGGTTCCTGTTTACACTGATGTTTTTCCGGTCCCTAAGAGGATTTCGGACATTGTTACTAAGGAGTGGGATAGACCAGGTATTCCGTTCGCTCCCCCTCCTGTTTTTAAGAAAATGTTCCCCATTTCTGACACCATAAAGGACTCATGGCAGACGGTCCCTAAGGTGGAGGGAGCTATTTCTACTCTGGCTAAGCGTACAACTATACCTATTGAAGACAGTTGTGCTTTCATTGATCCTATGGATAAAAAGTTAGAGGGTCTCCTAAAGAAAATTTTTGTTCATCAGGGTTTTCTTCTTCAACCTATAGCATGCATTGTTCCGGTAACCACTGCAGCTGCTTTTTGGTTTGAGGCTCTAGAAGAGGCTCTTCAGATGGAGACCCCACTAGATGATATTTTGGACAGAATTAAGGCCCTTAAGTTGGCTAATTCTTTAATTACAGACGCCGCTTTCATCTTGCTAAGTTAGCGGCAAAGAATTCAGGTTTTGCCATTTTAGCGTGAAGAGCGTTATGGCTTAAGTCCTGGTCAGCTGATGTGTCATCTAAATCTAAGCTTTTGACCATCCCTTTCAAAGGTAAGACCCTATTCGGGCCTGCACTGAAAGATCATTTCAGACATCACTGGAGGGAAGGGTCATGCCCTCCCTCAAGATAAGTCAAATAAGACAAGGACCAAACAAAATAATTTTCGTTCCTTTCGAAACTTCAAGGGTGGTCCCGCTTCCTCTTCCCCTGCTGCAAAGCAAGAGGGGAACTTTGCTCAATCCAAGCCAACCTGGAGACCTAACCAGGCTTGGAACAAGGGTAAACAGGCCAAAAAGCCTGCTGCTGTTACTAAGACAGCATGAAGGGGTAGCCCCCGATCCGGGACCGGATCAAGTAGGGGGCAGACTTTCTCTCTTTGCTTAGGCCTGGGCAAGAGATGTTCAGGACTCCTTGGCCGTAGAAATTGTAACCCAGGGGTATCTCCTAGATTTCAAAGATTCTCCTCCAAGGGGGAGGTTCCATCTTTCTCAATTATCTGTAAACCAGACAAAAAGAGAGGCGTTCTTACGCTGTGTAGAAGACCTTTTTACCATGGGAGTGATCTGCCCAGTTCCGAAAACAGAACAGGGACAAGGTTTCTACTGCAAACTGTTTGTGGTTCCTAAAAAAGAGGGAACCTTCAGACCAATTCTAGATCTCAAGATCCTATGGCCTAGATTTAGAGTTTGGCGTTAGCCGTCAAAACCAGCGTTAGAGGCTCCTAACGCTGGTTTTGGGCTACCGAGGGTATTTAGAGTCGTGTAGGTAAGGGTCTAACGCTCACTTTCCAGCCGCGACTTTTCCATACCGCAGATCCCCTTACATCAATTGTGTATCCTATCTTTTCAATGGGATCTTTCTAACGCTGGTATTTAGAGTCGTGGCTAAAGTGAGCGTTAGAAATCTAACGACAAAACTCCAGCCGCAGCAAAAAGCCAGGAGTTAAGAGCTTTCTGGGCTAACGCCGGTTTATAAAGCTCTTAACTACTGTGCTCTAAAGTACACTAACACCCATAAACTACCTATGTACCCCTAAACCGAGGTCCCCCCACATCGTTGCCACTCTATTAAAATTTCTTTCATGTAATTAACAAGAGTCCATGAGCTAGTGACGTATGGGATATACATTCCTACCAGGAGGGGCAAAGTTTCCCAAACCTTAAAATGCCTATAAATACACCCCTCACCACACCCACAAATCAGTTTTTACAAACTTTGCCTCCAAGGGAGGTGGTGAAGTAAGTTTGTGCTAGATTCTACGTTGATATGCGTTCCGCAGCAAGTTGGAGCCCGGTTTTCCTCTCAGCGTGCAGTGAATGTCAGAGGGATGTGAGGAGAGTATTGCCTATTGAATGCAGTGATCTCCTTCTACGGGGTCTATTTCATAAGGTTCTCTGTTATCGGTCGTAGAGATTCATCTCTTACCTCCCTTTTCAGATCGACGATATACTCTTATATTTACCATTTCCTCTACTGATTCTCGTTTCAGTACTGGTTTGGCTTTCTACAAATATGTAGATGAGTGTCCTGGGGTAAGTAAGTCTTATTTTCTGTGACACTCTAAGCTATGGTTGGGCACTTTATTTATAAAGTTCTAAATATATGTATTCAAACATTTATTTGCCTTGACTCAGAATGTTCAACTTTCCTTATTTCCAGACAGTCAGTTTCATATTTGGGATTATGCTTTAATTATCATATTTTTTCTTACCTCAAAAATTTGACTTTTTCCCTGTGGGCTGTTAGGCTCGCGGGGGCTGAAAATGCTTCATTTTATTGCGTCATTTTTGGCGCGGACTTTTTTGGCGCAAAAATTCATTTCCGTTTCCGGCGTCATACGTGTCGCCGGAAGTTGCGTCATTTTTTGACGTTATTTTGCGCCAAAAATGTCGGCGTTCCGGATGTTGCGTCATTTTTGGCGCAAAAAGCATTTAGGCGCCAAATAATGTGGGCGTCTTTTTTGGCGCCAAAAAATATGGGCGTCGCTTTTGTCTCCACATTATTTCAGTCTCATTTTTCATTTGCTTCTGGTTGCTAGAAGCTTGATGTTTGGCATTTTTTTCCCATTCCTGAAACTGTCTTATAAGGAATTTGATCTATTTTGCTTTATATGTTGTTTTTTCTCTTACATATTGCAAGATGTCTCACGTTGCATCTGAGCCAGAAGATACTACAGGAAAACCCCTGCCTGCTGGATCTACCAAAGCTAAGTGTATCTGCTGTAAAACTTTTGGTAGCTATTCCTCCAGCTGTTGTTTGTATTAAATGTCATGACAAACTTGTTAATGCAGATAATATTTCCTTTAGTGATGTACCATTGCCTGTTGCAGTTCCCTCAACATCTAAGGTGCAGAATGTTCCTGATAACATAAGAGATTTTGTTTCTGAATCCATAAAGAAGGCTTTGTCTGTTATTTCTCCTTCTAGTAAACGTAAAAAGTCTTTTAAATCTTCTCTTTCTACAGATGAATTTTTAAATGAACACCATCATTCTGATTCTTTGGACTCTTCTGGTTCAGAGGATTCTGTCTCAGAGATTGATGCTGATAAATCTTCATATTTATTTAAGATGGAATTTATTCGCTCTTTACTTAAAGAAGTACTAATTGCTTTAGAAATAGAGGATTCTAGTCCTCTTGATACTAATTCTATACGTTTAGATAAGGTTTTTAAAAGCTCCTGCAGTTATTCCAGAAGTCTTTCCTGTTCCTAATGCTATTTCTGCAGTAATTGCTAAGGAATGGGATAGATTGGGTAATTCATTTACTCCTTCTAAACGTTTTAAGCAATTATATCCTGTTCCGCCTGACAGGTTAGAATTTTGGGACAAAATCCCTAAAGTTGATGGGGCTATTTCTACCCTTGCTAAACGTACTACCATTCCTACATCAGATGGTACCTCGTTTAAGGATCCTTTAGATAGATAAATTGAATCTTTTCTAAGAAAAGCTTATCTATGTTCAGGTAATCTTCTTAGACCTGCTATATCATTGGCTGATGTTGCTGCAGCTTCAACTTTTTGGTTGGAAACTCTAGCGCAACAAGTAACAAATCGTGATTCTCATGATATTATTATTCTTCTCCAGCATGCTAATAATTTCATCTGTGATGCCATTTTTGATATTATTAGAGTTGATGTTAGATTTATGTCTCTGGCTATCTTAGCCAGAAGAGCTTTATGGCTTAAGACTTGGAATGCTGATATGGCTTCTAAATCAACTCTACTTTCCATTTCTTTCCAGGGAAACAAATTATTTGGTTCTCAGTTGGATTCTATTATTTCAACTGTTACTGGTGGGAAAGGAACTTTTTTTCCACAGGATAAAAAGTCTAAAGGTAAAAACAGGGCTAACAATCGTTTTCGATCCTTTCGTTTCAACAAAGAACAAAAGCCTGATCCTTCGTCCTCAGGAGCAGTTTCAGTTTGGAAACCATCTCCAGTCTGGAATAAATCCAAGCCTGCTAGAAAGGCAAAGCCTGCTTCTAAGTTCACATGAAGGTACGGCCCTCATTCCAGTTCCGCTGGTAGGGGGCAGGTTACGTTTTTTCAAAGAAATTTGGATCAATTCTGTTCACAATCTTTGGATTCAGAACATTGTTTCAGAAGGGTACAGAATTGGTTTCAAGATGAGACCTCCTGCAAAGAGATTTTTTCTTTCCCATGTCCCAGTAAATCCAGTGAAAGCTCAAGCATTTCTGAATTGTGTTTCAGATCTAGAGTTGGCTGGAGTAATTATGCCAGTTCCAGTTCCGGAACAGGGGATGGGGTTTTATTCAAATCTCTTCATTGTACCAAAGAAGGAGAATTCCTTCAGACCAGTTCTGGATCTAAAATTATTGAATCGCTATGTAAGGATACCAACGTTCAAGATGGTAACTGTAAGGACTATATTGCCTTTTGTTCAGCAAGGGAATTATATGTCCACAATAGATTTACAGGATGCATATCTGCATATTCCGATTCATCCAGATCATTATCAGTTCCTGAGATTCTCTTTTCTAGACAAGCATTACCAATTTGTGGCTCTACCGTTTGGCCTTGCTACAGCTCCAAGAATTTTCACAAAGATTCTCGGTGCCCTTCTGTCTGTAATCAGAGAACAGGGTATTGTGGTATTTCCTTATTTGGACGATATCTTGGTACTTGCTCCGTCTTTACATTTAGCAGAGTCTCATACGAATCGACTTGTGTTGTTTCTTCAAGATCATGGTTGGAGGATCAATTTACTAAAAAGTTCTTTGATTCCTCAAACAAGGGTAACCTTTCTGGGTTTCCAGATAGATTCAGTGTCCATGACTCTGTCTTTAACAGACAAGAGACGTCTAAAATTGATTATCAGCTTGTCGAAACCTTCAGTCACAATCATTCCCTTCGGTAGCCTTATGCATGGAAATTCTAGGTCTTATGACTGCTGCATCGGACGCGATCCCCTTTGCTCGTTTTCACATGCGACCTCTTCAGCTCTGTATGCTGAACCAATGGTGCAGGGATTACACGAAGATATCTCAATTAATATCTTTAAAACCGATTGTTCGACACTCTCTAACGTGGTGGACAGATCACCATCGTTTAATTCAGGGGGCTTCTTTTGTTCTTCCGACCTGGACTGTAATTTCAACAGATGCAAGTCTCACAGGTTGGGGAGCTGTGTGGGGATCTCTGACGGCACAAGGAGTTTGGGAATCTCAGGAGGTGAGATTACCGATCAATATTTTGGAACTCCGTGCAATTTTCAGAGCTCTTCAGTTTTGGCCTCTTCTGAAGAGAGAATCGTTCATTTGTTTTCAGACAGACAATGTCACAACTGTGGCATACATCAATCATCAAGGAGGGACTCACAGTCCTCTGGCTATGAAAGAAGTATCTCGAATTTTGGTTTGGGCGGAATCCAGCTCCTGTCTAATCTCTGCGGTTCATATCCCAGGTGTAGACAATTGGGAAGCGGATTATCTCAGTCGCCAAACGTTGCATCCGGGCGAATGGTCTCTTCACCCAGAGGTATTTCTTCAGATTGTTCAATTGTGGGGGCTCCCAGAGATAGATCTGATGGCCTCTCATCTAAACAAGAAACTTCCCAGGTATCTGTCCAGATCCCGGGATCCTCAGGCGGAGGCAGTGGATGCATTATCACTTCCTTGGAAGTATCATCCTGCCTATATCTTTCCGCCTCTAGTTCTTCTTCCAAGAGTAATCTCCAAGATTCTGAGGGAATGCTCGTTTGTTCTGCTAATAGCTCCGGCATGGCATCACAGGTTTTGGTATGCGGATCTTGTCCGGATGGCATCTTGCCAGCCATGGACTCTTCCGTTAAGACCAGACCTTCTGTCACAAGGTCCTTTTTTCCATCCGGATCTGAAATCCTTAAATTTAAAGGTATGGAGATTGAACGCTTGATTCTTGGTCATAGAGGTTTCTCTGACTCCGTGATTAATACTATGTTACAGGCTCGTAAATCTGTATCTCGAGAGATATATTATAGAGTCTGGAAGACTTATATTTCTTGGTGTCTTTCTCATCATTTTTCTTGGCATTCTTTTAGAATACCGAGAATTTTACAATTTCTTCAGGATGGTTTGGATAAGGGTTTGTCCGCAAGTTCTTTGAAAGGACAAATCTCTGCTCTTTCTGTTCTTTTTCACAGAAAGATTGCTATTCTTCCTGATATTCATTGTTTTGTACAAGCTTTGGTTCGTATAAAACCTGTCATTAAGTCAATTTCTCCTCCTTGGAGTTTGAATTTGGTTCTGGGAGCTCTTCAAGCTCCTCCGTTTGAACCTATGCATTCATTGGACATTAAATTACTTTCTTGGAAAGTTTTGTTCCTTTTGGCTATCTCTTCTGCTAGAAGAGTTTCTGAATTATCTGCTCTTTCATGTGAGTCTCCTTTTCTGATTTTTCATCAGGATAAGGCGGTGTTGCGAACTTCTTTTGAATTTTTACCTAAAGTTGTGAATTCCAACAACATTAGTAGAGAAATTGTGGTTCCTTCATTATGTCCTAATCCTAAGAATTCTAAGGAGAAATCATTGCATTCTTTGGATGTTGTTAGAGCTTTGAAATATTATGTTGAAGCTACGAAATCTTTCCGTAAGACTTCTAGTCTATTTGTTATCTTTTCCGGTTCTAGGAAAGGCCAGAAAGCTTCTGCCATTTCTTTGGCATCTTGGTTGAAATCTTTAATTCATCTTGCCTATGTTGAGTCGGGTAAAACTCCGCCTCAAAGAATTACAGCTCATTCTACTAGGTCAGTATCTACTTCCTGGGCGTTTAGGAATGAAGCTTCGGTTGACCAGATCTGCAAAGCAGCAACTTGGTCTTCTTTGCATATTTTTACTAAATTCTACCATTTTGATGTATTTTCTTCTTCTGAAGCAGTTTTTGGTAGAAAAGTTCTTCAGGCAGCGGTTTCAGTTTGAATCTTCTGCTTATGTTTTTTGTTAAACTTTATTTTGGGTGTGGATTATTTTCAGCAGGAATTGGCTGTCTTTATTTTATCCCTCCCTCTCTAGTGACTCTTGTGTGGAAAGATCCACATCTTGGGTAGTCATTATCCCATACGTCACTAGCTCATGGACTCTTGTTAATTACATGAAAGAAAACATAATTTATGTAAGAACTTACCTGATAAATTCATTTCTTTCATATTAACAAGAGTCCATGAGGCCCACCCTTTTTTGTGGTGGTTATGATTTTTTTGTATAAAGCACAATTATTCCAATTCCTTATTTTATATGCTTCGCACTTTTTCTTATCACCCCACTTCTTGGCTATTCGTTAAACTGATTTGTGGGTGTGGTGAGGGGTGTATTTATAGGCATTTTAAGGTTTGGGAAACTTTGCCCCTCCTGGTAGGAATGTATATCCCATACGTCACTAGCTCATGGACTCTTGTTAATATGAAAGAAATGAATTTATCAGGTAAGTTCTTACATAAATTATGTTTTTTTAACCCCTAATCTGCCGACCGCACACCGCCGCCACCTACGTTATCCCTATGTACCCCTAATCTGCTGCCCCTAACACCGCCGACCCCTATATTATATTTATTAACCCCTAATCTGCCGCCCCCAATGTCGCCTCCACCTACCTACAATTATTAACCCCTAATCTGCCGACCGGACCTCACTGCCACTATAATAAATGTATTAACCCCTAATCCGCCTCAATAACCCTATAATAAATAGTATTAACCCCTAATCTGCCCTCCCTAACATCGCCGACACCTAACTTCAAGTATTAACCCCTAATCTGCCGACCGGACCTCACCGCTACTCTAATAAATTTATTATCCTAACACCCCCCTAACCCTAACACCCCCCTAAGTTAAATATAATTTAAATCTAACGAAATAAATTAACTCTATTTAAATAAATTATTCCTATTTAAAGCTAAATACTTACCTGTAAAATAAACCCTAATATAGCTACAATATAAATTATAATTATATTGTAGCTATTTTAGGGTTTATATTTATTTTACAGGCAACTTTGTATTTATTTTAACCAGGTACAATAGCTATTAAATAGTTAAGAACTATTTTTAATAGCTACCTAGTTAAAATAATTACAAAATTACCTGTAAAATAAATCCTAACCTAAGTTACAATTAAACCTAACACTACACTATCAATAAATTAATTAAATAAAATACCTACAAATAAATACAATTAAATAAACTAACTAAAGTACAAAAAATAAAAAAGCTAAGTTACAAAAAATAAAAAAAATAATTACAAACATAATAAAAATATTACAACAATTTTAAACTAATTACACCTACTCTAAGCCCCCTAATAAAATAACAAAGCCCCCCAAAATAAAAAATGCCCTACCCTATTCTAAAATTAAAATAGAAAAGCTCTTTTACCTTACCAGCCCTTAAAAGGGTTTTTGCGGGTCATACCCCAAAGAATTCAGCTCTTTTGCCTGTAAAAAAAACCATACAATACCCCCCCAACATTACAAACCACCACCCACATACCCCTAATCTAACCCAAGCCCCCCTTAAATAAACCTAACACTAAGCCCCTGAAGATCTTCCTACCTTGTCTTCACCATGCCAGGTATCACCAATCGCTCCAGGCTCCAAAGTCTTCATCCAAGCCCAAGCGGGGGCTGGCGATCCATCATCCGGCTGAAGTCTTCTATCAAGCGGTGGCTGAAGAGGTCCAGAAGAGGCTCCAAAGTCTTCCTCCTATCCGGGCAGAAGAGTAGATCCGGACCGGCAACCATCTTCTTCCAAGCGGTCACAAGCGGCTCCATCTTGAAGACCTCCGGCGCGGATCCATCCTCTTCTTGCGACGTCCTAAGTCCGAATGAAGGTTCCTTTAAATGACGTCATCCAAGATGGCGTCCCTCGAATTCCGATTGGCTGATAGGATTCTATCAGCCAATCGGAATTAAGGTAGGGAAAATCTGATTGGCTGATTGAATCAGCCAATCAGATTGAGCTCGTATTCTATTGGCTGTTCCGATCAGCCAATAGAATGCAAGCTCAATCTGATTGGCTGATTGGATCAGCCAATCGGATTGAACTTGAATCTGATTGGCTGATTCCATCAGCCAATCAGATTTTTCCTACCTTAATTCTATCAGCCAATCGGAATTAAGGTAGGGAAAATCTGATTGGCTGATTGAATCAGCCAATCAGATTGAGCTCGTATTCTATTGGCTGTTCCGATCAGCCAATAGAATGCAAGCTCAATCTGATTGGCTGATTGGATCAGCCAATCGGATTGAACTTGAATCTGATTGGCTGATTCCATCAGCCAATCAGATTTTTCCTACCTTAATTCCGATTGGCTCATATAATCCTATCAGCCAATCGGAATTCGAGGGATGCCATCTTGGATGACATCATTTAAAGGAACATTCATTCGGACTTAGGACGTCGCAAGAAGAGGATGGATCCGCGCCGGAGGTCTTCAAGATGGAGTCGCTTGTCACCGCTTGGAAGAAGATGGTTGCCGGTCCAGATCTACTCTTCTGCCCGGATAGAAGGAAGACTTTGGAGCCTCTTCTGGACCTCTTCAGCCGCCGCTTGATAGAAGACTTCAGCCGGATGATGGATCGCCAGCCCCCGCTTGGGCTTGGATGAAGACTTCGTAGCCTGGAGCGATCGGTGATACCTGGCATGGTGAAGACAAGGTAGGAAGATCTTCAGGGGCTTAGTGTTAGGTTTATTTAAGGGGGGTTTGGGTTAGATTAGGGGTATGCGGGTGGTGGGTTGTAATGTTGGGGGGGTATTGTATGTTTTTTTTACAGGCAAAAGAGCTGAATTCTTTGGGGTATGCCCCGCAAAAGGCATTTTTTTATTTTGGGGGGCTTTGTTATTTTATTAGGGGGCTTAGAGTAGGTGTAATTAGCTTAAAATTGTTGTAATATTTTTATTATGTTTGTAATTAATTTTTTTATTTTTTGTAACAGCTTTTTTTATTTTTTGTACTTTAGTTAGTTTATTTAATTGTATTTATTTGTAGGTATTTTATTTAATTTATTTATTGATAGTGTAGTGTTAGGTTTAATTGTAGATAATTGTAGGTATTTTATTTAATTAATTTATTGCTAGTGTAGTGTTAGGTTTAATTGTAACTTAGGTTAGGATTTATTTTACAGGTAATTTTGTAATTATTTTAACTAGGTAGCTATTAAATAGTTATTAACTATTTAATAGCTATTGTACATGGTTAAAATAAATAAAAAGTTGCCTGTAAAATAAATATTAATCCTAAAATAGCTACAATATAATTATAATTTATATTGTAGCTATATTAGGGTTTATTTTACAGGTAAGTATTTAGCTTTAAATAGGAATAATTTATTTAATAAGAGTTAATTTATTTCGTTAGATTTAAATTATATTTAACTTAGGGGGGTGTTAGTGTTAGGGTTAGACTTAGCTTTAGGGGTTAATACATTTATTAGAGTAGTGGCGAGGTCCAGTCGGCAGATTAGGGGTTAATACTTTAAGTTAGGTGTCAGCGATGTTAGGGAGGGCAGATTAGGGGTTCATACTATTTATTATAGGGTTAGTGAGGCGGATTAGGGGTTAATACATTTATTATAGTAGCGGTGAGGTCCGGTCGGCAGATTAGGGGTTAATTATTGTAGGTTGGGGGCGGCAGATTAGGGGTTAATAAATATAATATAGTGGTCGGCGGTGTTAGGGGCAGCAGATTAGGGGTATATAGGGATAACGTAGGTTGCGGCGGTGTACAGAGCGGCAGATTAGGGGTTAAAAAAATATGCAGGTGTCAGCGATAGCGGGGGCGGCAGATTAGGGGTTAATAAGTGTAAGGTTAGGGGTGTTTAGACTCGGGGTACATGTTAGGGTGTTAGGTGCAGACTTAGGAAGTGTTTCCCCATAGGAAACAATGGGGCTGCGTTAGGAGCTTAACGCTGCTTTTTTGCAGGTGTTAGGTTTTTTTTCAGCTCAAACTGCCCCATTGTTTCCTATGGGGATATCGTGCACAAGCACGTTTTTTAAGCTGGCCGCGTCCGTAAGCACCGCTGGTATTGAGAGTTGCAGTGGCGGTAAATTATGCTCTACGCTCCCTTTTTGGAGCCTAACGCAGCCATTCTGTGAACTCTAAATACCAGCGATATTTAAAAGGTGCGGGGGAAAAAAAGCCAGGGTTAGCTACGCGGGTCGTTACCGACAAAACTCTAAATCTAGGCATATTTTACCAATGATCCAGGAGGGTCAATATATGACTACCGTGGATCTAAAGGATGCGTATCTACACATTCCTATCCACAAAGATCATCACCAGTTCCTCAGGTTTGCCTTTCTGGACAGGCATTACCAGTTTGTGGCTCTTCCCTTCGGGTTGGCCACGGCGCCAAGAATCTTCACAAAGGTGCTAGGGTCCCTTCTGGAGGTCCTAAGGCCGAGGGGCATAGCAGTGGCGCCTTATCTAGACAACATCTTAATTCAAGCGTCGACTTTCCAACTTGCCAAATCTCACACGGACTTAGTGTTGGCCTTTCTAAGATCTCATGGGTGGAAGGTGAACGTGAAAAAGAGTTCTTATTCCTCTCACAAGAGTTCCATTCCTGGGAACTCTGATAGATTCGGTGGAGGAAAATATTTCTGACGGGGGTCAGGAAATCAAAGATTTTAACCACCTGCCGAGCTCTTCATTCCATTCCTCGGCCGTCAGTGGCTCAGTGTATGGAGGTAATCGGACTTATGGTAGCGGCAATGGACATAGTTCCGTTTGCTCGCTTGCATCTCAGACCACTGCAACTATGCATGCTCAAACAGTGGAATGGGGATTATGCAGATTTATCTCCTCAGATAAATCTGGATCAAGAGACCAGAGACTCTCTTCTTTGGTGGTTGTCACAGAATCACCTGTCCAGGGGAATGTGTTTCCGCAGGCCAGCATGGGTTATTGTGACGACGGATGCCAGCCTACTGGGCTGGGGTGCAGTCTGGAATTCCCTGAAAGTACAGGGTTTGTGGACTCAGGAGGAGGCCCTCCTACCGATAAATATTCTGGAATTAAGAGCGATATTCAATGCTCTTCAGGCGTGGCCTCAGCTGGCTTCGGCCGGATTCATCAGGTGTCAGTCGGACAACATCACGACTGTAGCTTATATCAATCATCAGGGGGGAACAAGGAGTTCCTTGGCGATGATAGAAGTTTCCAGGATAATCCGATGGGCAGAGACTCACTCTTGCCATCTATCAGTGATATATATCCCAGGGGTGGAGAACTGGGAGGCAGATTTTCCAAGTCTTTAGACTTTTCATCCAGGGGAGTGGGAGCTCCATCCGGAGGTGTTTGCTCAACTGGTTCAGCTATGGGGCACACCAGAATTGGATCTGATGGCGTCTCGTCAGAACGCCAAACTTCCTTGTTACGGATCCAGGTCAAGGGATCCTCAGGCAGTACTGATAGATGCTCTAGCAGTACCCTGGTCGTTCAACCTGGCTTATGTGTTTCCACCATTCCCTCTCCTTCCACGTCTGATTGCCAGAATCAAACAGGAGAGAGCTTCTATGATTTTGATAGCGCCTGCGTGGCCACACAGGACTTGGTATGCAGACCTGGTGGACATGTCATCCCTGCCACCATGGACTCTGCCACTGAGATGGTACCTTTTGATTCAAGGTCCATTCAAGCATCCAAATCTAATTTCTCTGCAACTGACTGCTTGGAGATTGAACGCTTGATTTTATCAAAGCGGGTTTTCTCTGAGTCGGTCATAGATACCTTGATTCAGGTTCGAAAGCCTGTCACCAGGAAGATCTATCATAAGATATGGCGTAAATATCTTTTTTTGGTGTGAATCCAAAGGCTACTCATGGAGTAAGATCAGGATTCCTAGGATTTTGTCTTTTCTCCAAGAAGGATTGGAGAAAGGATTGCCCGCTAGTTCCTTAAAGGGACAGATATCTGCTTTGTCTATTCTGTTGCACAAGCGTCTGGCAGATGTCCCAGACCTTCTGGCTTTTTGTCAGGCTTTAGTTAGAATTAAACCTGTGTTTAAACCTGTTGCTCCACCATGGAGTCTCAATTTAGTTCTTAAAGTTCTTCAGGGGGTTCCGTTTGAAAAGTTCTGTTTCTAGTTGCTATCTCTTCAGTTCGAAGAGTTTCTGATATCTGCATTACAATGTGACTCACCTTATCTTGTTTTCCTTGCTGATAAGGTGGTTTTGCGTACCAAACCTGGGTTCCTCCCTAAGGTTGTTTCTAACAGGAATATCAATCAGGAAATTGTTGTTCCTTCTCTGTGTCCTAATCCTTCTTCTAAGAAGGACCGTCTGTTGCACAACTTGGACGTGGTTCGTGCCTTGAAGTTTTATTTGCAGGCAACCAAAGATTTTCGCCAATCATCTTCTTTGATTGTTGTCTATGCTGGAAAGCGTAGAGGTCAAAAGGCTACGGCTACCTCTCTTTCCTTTTGGCTGAAAAGCATCATCCGTTTGGCTTATGAGACTGCAGCCTCCTGAAAGAATTACAGCTCACTCCACTAGAGCGGTGGCTTCCACATGGGCTTTTAAAAATGATGCTTCTGTTGAACAGATTGCTAAGGCTGCGACTTGGTCTTCGCTTCATACCTTTTCCAAATTTTACAAATTTGATACTTTTGCTTCTTCGGAGGCTGTTTTTGGGAGAAAGTTTTTGCAAGCAGTGGTGCCTTCCGTTTAGGTTCCTGTCTTGTCCTTCCCTTCATCCGTGTCCTAAAGCTTTGGTATTGGTATCCCACAAGTTAGGATGAATCCGTGGACTCGGTACATCTTGCAAAAGAAAACAAAATTTATGCTTACCTGATAAATTTCTTTCTTTTGCGATGTACCGAGTCCACGGCCCGCCCTGTCTATTCAAGACAGACAGTATTTTTTTATGTAAACTTCAGTCACCTCTGCACCTTATAGTTTCTACATTTCTTCCTTGGCCTTCGGTCGAATGACTGGGGGGTGGAGTTAAGGGGGGAGCTATATAGACAGCTCTGCCGTGGGTGCTCTCTTTGCTACTTCCTGTCAGGAAGGACAATATCCCACAAGTTCATGAATCCGTGGACTCGGTACATCGCAAAAGAGAGAAATTTATCAACTAATTTAAAAAAACAACACATATTTTCCCATATGAATTACATTAATCCGAAAACGATAAATGAACGTCCCTTTCACAAAAACAAACCAAATGTATGTGAAATCCTTCAAATGTTCAGTTTTACATTATTGTGATGGGAAAATGCTTTAAATGTTCACATTTAAAGATTTAGCAATCTTAAGGAAAATCGCTAATTTTGTATCGAAATTTAACAAATTATACAGAAGTTAATATAAAAACACTTTATGTTATAATTTGATACAATTTTGTACAACAAAAATCTTCATACAAATCATCAACATTCACACAGTCTAACTTCATACATTCAACAACTTTTTGCAAATCCATAAATTTCTCATTTGAGGCACAGTGGGAGTAAATACAATAAACTGTCAGATGCAGTAAAATGATTATCTAAATAAGAGTACAAGAGTACAATATTATGTCTGAAATTAAAATTTTACATGTTTTAGAAAATAAGGGAGAAAAATGTACTAAGAGCAGATAAATAAGTGAGTGTAGAAGACTGTAAAGCAAGTTTGTGCGAATAAGGAAATGTATTGATTCCAGTGTCAGCCAATTGTTATTGGTTAGTGTTGAACCAATAAAAAAAACAAATATTAGGCTGCTGCTGGCTTGTAGCTTTAGCACCAGCTAACACTTTAACCCCTTAAGGACCGACGACGTATGCCGTACGTCCTAAAAAAAAATACAGTTAACGACCTAGGACGTATGGCGTACGTAGTCGGTCTTGGAAAGCAATGGAAGCAATCCTGATCACTTCCAGATACTTTACGGTTATTGCAGTGAAGCCTCGATATCGAGACATCCTGCAATAATATTTTTTACCCCTCCGATGCAGAGAGCCACTCTGTGGCCCTCTCTGCACCGGACATCGATGGCTGCAATCGTTGGTGGGTGGGAGCAGATGTGGGAGGTGGGTGGGTGTGCGGCCGGACATCATTGGGTTCCTGAAGAGAGAGGGGGCAGGGTCGCTAGGGGCACCCATGGACGTACGCGCGGGCAGGTGCACGGGGAGGGAGTGGGTGGGAACCATTACACTATTAAAAACAATTTAGGTGAAATAAGTGGGAGAGAGGGGGAAATAAATTAATTCATTTACGATCTAAGTGATCTGGGAGGGGGTGGGGAGACGGTCTTTAAGGGGGGGAAACGACACTACAGAAAAAAAAAATGCATTTTATTCTAAACTGAGTACTGGCAGATACCAGTACCCAAGATGGCTCCCAATAAGGTAGAGGGGGAGGGTTAGAGAGCTGTTGGGGGGGGGGGGGGGTTCAGGGAGATCCTACACAGAAGCATATGTAAATATGCTCTAAAAAAAGATACCTTTTATTTTAGTACTGGCAGGCTTTCTGCCAGTACTTAAGATGGCGGGGACAATTGTGGGGTGGGGGAGGGAAGAGAGCTGTTTGGGAGGGATCAGGGGGTGGGATGTGTCAGGTGGGAGTCTGATCTCCACACTAAAGCTAAAATTAACCCTGCAAGCTCCCTACAAGCAACCTAATTAACCCCTTCACTGCTAGCAATAATACACATGTGATGCGCAGCGGCATTAAACGGCCTAATTAGCAAAAAGCAACGCCAAAGCCATATATGTCTGCTATTTCTGAACAAAGGGGATCCCAGAGAAGCATTTACAACCATTTGTGCCATAATTGCACAAGCTGTTTGTAAATAATTTCAGTGAGAAACCGAAAGTTTGTGAAAAAGGGAACTTTTTTTTATTTATTCGATCGCATTTGATCAATACTTTGGGTTGTCTACTACACTAAAACTAAAATTAATCCTACAAGCTACCTAATTAACTCCTTCACTGCTGGGCATAATACACGAGTGGTGTGCAGTGGCATTTAGCAGCCTTCTAATTACCAAAAAGTAATGCCACAGCCATATATGTCTGCTATTTCTGAACAAAGGGGATCCAAGAGAAGCTTTTACAACCATTTGTGCCATAATTGCACAAGTTGTTTGTAAATAATTTCAGTGAGAAACCTAAAGTTTGTGAAAAAATTTGTGAAAAAGTGAACAATTTTTTCTATTTTATCTCATTTGGCGGTGAAATGGTGGCATGAAATATACCAAAATGGGCCTAGATCAATACTTTGGGATGTCTTCTAAAAAAAAATATATACATGTCAAGAAATATTCAGGGATTCCTGAAAGATATCAGTGTCCCAATGTAACTAGCGCTAATTTTGAAAAAAAGTTGTTTGGAAATAGCAAAGTGCTACTTGTATTTATTGCCCTATAACTTGCAAAAAAAGCGAAGAAGATGTAAACATTGGGTATTTCTAAACTCAGGACAAAATTTAGAAACTGTTTAGCATGAGAGTTTTTTGGTGGTTGTAGATATGTAACAGATCTTGTGGGTCAAAGTTAGAAAAAGTGTGTTTTTTTCAATTTTTTTCTTCATATTTTATAAACATTTTTTATAGTAAATTATAAGATATGATGAAAATAATGGTATCTTTAGAAAGTCCATTTAATGGCGAGGAAAACGGTATATAATATGTGTGGGTACAGTAAATGAGTAAGAGGAAAATTACAGTTAAACACAAACACTGCAGAAATGTAAAAATAGCCTTGGTCCCAAACGGACAGAAAATGGAAAAGTGTTGTGGTCATTAAGGGGTTAAAGGGACATTCCAGTCAAAATTTAAATGCACATAGATTAATTACATCTTTGAATAGAAACATATTTGCAATATAAATGTATTAGCAAAAATGCTTCTAGTAAACGTTTTTGCAATTGTTTTAGTGTTATCATTTTTCTCTACACATAGCTAGATATTGTCACTGCACCCACATTTTAAATATTGCAGCTGCTCAGATCATCACTGAGGCTTGTATCATGTCAGCAATTAACAAATTGAGTTATTACCACATAGTGCAAGCACCTTAGGCTCTCTGAGCAAGTGTTGTGTTTCAAATGCTGGTGCACGGTGCATACTTAAAGGGACAGTCTACACCAGAATTTTATTGTTTGAAAAGATAGATAATCCCTTTATTACCCATTCCCTAGTTTTGCATAACCAACACTGTTATATTAATATACTTTTTACCTCTGTGATTATCTTGTATTTAAGCCTCTGCAGACTGCCCCCTTATCTCAGTTATATTAATATACTTTTTACCTCTGTGATTACCCTGTATCTAAGCCACTGCGACTGCCCCCTTATCTCAGTTATATTAATATACTTTTTACCTCTGTGATTACCTTGTATCTAAGCCTCTGCAAACTGCTCCTTATCTCAGTTATATTAATATACTTTTTACCTCTGTGATTACCTTGTATCTAAGCCTCTGCAGACTGCCCCTTATCTCAGTTATATTAATATACTGTTTACCTCTGTGATTACCTTGTATCTAAGCCTCTGCAGACTGCCCCTTATCTCAGTTATATAAATACACCTTTTACCTCTGTGATTACCTTGTATCTAAGCCTCTGCAGACTTCCCCCTTATTTCAGTTCTTTTGACAGACATCCATTTTAGCCAATCAGAACTTGCTCACTGGAACTCCACGTGCTTGAGCACAGTGTTATCTATATGACACACATGAACTAACACCCTCTAGTGGTGAAAACTGTCAAAATGCCCTGAGAGAAGGGGCGGCCTTCAAAAGCTTAGAAATTAGCATATGAACCTCCTAGGTTTAGCTTTCAACTAAGAATACCAAGAGAACAAAGCAAAATTGGTGATAAAAGTAAATTGGAAAATTATTTAAAATTACATTCTCTATCTGAATCATGAACGTTTATTTTGGACTAGACTGTCCCTTTAAATACACGTTTGAAACAGATATAGCCTTTATTAGAAGCATTTTTGCTAATGCCGGTATCTTACAAAATTGCTTCTGTTCAATACCGAAATGCACCCATGTGGTTTCCAATTTTGGCTGGAATATAAATTGCAATAGAAATAACAAACACATTTTTGTTACCAAAAGAGTTTCGAAAGACCCCCCTTAAAGGGACAGTAAAGTCATAATTAGACATTCATGATTCAGATAGAGAATACAATTTTAAACAACTTTCCAATTTACTTCTATTATTTATTTTGCTTCCTTCTCATGTTATCCTTTGCTGAAATGTTTATCTAGGTGAGCTCAGGAGCAGCAAAGAACCTAGGTTCTAGCTGCTGATTGGTGGCTGCATTTATATACTGATTGTCATTGGCTTACCCATGTGTTCAGTTAGCAACCAGTAGTGCATTGCTGCTCCTTCAACAAATGATACCAATAGAATGAAGCAAATTTGATAATAGAAGTAAACTGGAAAGTTTTTTAAAATTGTTTGTTCTACCTAAATCATGAAATAAACATTTGGGGTTTCCTGTCCCTTTAACAAATATCAGATAAAACCAAATCCTTTTTTGATGAATGCTTCATGTAAAACAAATTGCTTGTCCTTGCACGTGCCTGTTAGATACATTGCACGTGCCTATTAGATACATTGCACGTGCCTATTAGATACATTGCATGTGCCTATTAGATACATTGCACGTGCCTATTAGATACAACAAAAGGAAAAGAATGTAAATATTGCTTTCTCATATGTTTAGCTTAAAAAGGCACACGTCAAGATTATATTTTCTTGATTCACACAGAACACGCAATTAAAAAACAAAAATAAATTATTTAAATTGACATAAAACCCCAAATGTTTCTTTCATTGGTCAGATAGAACATAGAACTTTAAACAACTTACCAATGTACTTCTATTATCACATTTTCTTTGTTTTTTTGTTATCCTTGGTGGAAAATCAGGAAGGTAAGCTCAGGAGTGTGCACGTGTCTGCAGCACCTTATTGCAAAAGTTTTGCAACAATGTTATATATTACCAAGAGCACTAGATGGCAGCAGTTTTATAATAATGTTATACGTTAGCAAGAGCACTAGATGGCAGCAGTTTTATAATAATGTTATACATTAGCAAGAGCACTAGATGGCAGCAGTTTTATAATAATGTTATACATTAGCAAGAGCACTAGATGGCAGCAGTTTTATAATAATGTTATACATTAGCAAGAGCACTAGATGGCAGTTTTACAGTAATGTTATACATTAGCAAGAGCACTAGATGGCAGCAGTTTTATAAGTGTTATACATTAGCAAGAGTACTAGATGGCAGAAGTTTTATAACAATGTTATACATTAGCAAGAGCACTAGATGGCAGCAGTTTTATAATAATGTTATACATTAGCAAGAGCACTAGATGGCAGCAGTTTTATAATAATGTTATACATTAGTAAGATGCACTAGATGGCAGCAGTTTTATAATAATGTTATACATTAGCAAGAGTACTAGATGGCAGAAGTTTTATAACAATGTTATACGTTAGCAAGAGCACTAGATGGCAGCAGTTTTATAATAATGTTATACATTAGCAAGAGCACTAGATGGCAGCAGTTTTATAATAATGTTATACATTAGCAAGAGCACTAGATGGCAGCAGTTTTATAATAATGTTATACATTAGCAAGAGCACTAGATGGCAGCAGTTTTATAATAATGTTATACATTAGCAAGAGCACTAGATGGCAGCAGTTTTACAGTAATGTTATACATTAGCAAGAGCACTAGATGGCAGCAGTTTTATAAGTGTTATACATTAGCAAGAGTACTAGATGGCAGAAGTTTTATAACAATGTTATACATTAGCAAGAGCACTAGATGGCAGCAGTTTTATAACAATGTTATACATTAGCAAGGCAAGAGCACTAGATGGCAGCAGTTTTATAATAATTTTATACATTAGCAAGAGCACTAGATGGCATCAGTTTTATAACAATGTTATACATTAGCAAGAGTACTAGATGGCAGCAGTTTTATAACAATGTTATACATTAGCAAGAACACTAGATGGCAGCAGTTTTATAATAATGTTATACATTAGCAAGAGCACTAGATGGCAGCAGTTTTATAATTATGTTATACATTAGCAAGAGCACTAGATGGCAGCAGTTTTATAACAGTGTTATACATTAGCAAGAGCACTAGATGGCAGCAGTTTTATAATAATGTTATACATTAGCAAGAGCACTAGATGCAGCAGTTTTATAATAATGTTATACATTAGCAAGAGCACTAGATGCAGCAGTTTTATAATAATGTTATACATTAGGAAGAGCACTAGATGGCAGCAGTTTTATAATAATGTTATACATTAGCAAGGGCACTAGATGGCAGCAGTTTTATAATAATGTTATACATAAACAAGAGCACTAGATGGCAGCAGTTTTATAACACTGTTATACATTAGGAAGAGCACTAGATGTCAGCAGTTTTATAACAATGTTATACATTAGCAGGAGCACTAGATGGCAGCAGTTTTATAACAGTGTTATACATTAGGAAGAGCACTAGATGGCAGCACTATTTCCTGTCATGTAGTGATCCAGTCATGTGCACGCTACCTATCTAGATATTTCTTCAACAAAAAAACATGAAATGAAGCTAGTTTGATAATAGAAGTAAATCTGACTTTTTTAAAAATTGTATTTTCTATCTTTAATCCTGAAAGACAAATTTAGGGTTTTATGTCCCTTTAAGTAATCAAATTCACTTTGTTCTTTTGCTATCCTTTGTTAAAAAGAGTTTAGAGCTCATATACATATATGGGTGTGTGACTGACTGATGACTGTCACATTATACTGAAGACTGGGAAATGAAAGTAAATGTTGAAATTCATCAGAAAAAAACCCTAATGCTCATATAATTCAATTTAAATTTAAATATACATTAGTTAATTATGCATTTGTACTGTATTTCATTGTCATTTAATGCTAATTTAAAAAGAACAGCTTTTGTTTATAGCAGATTTATAATAAAACTTTTAATGATAATATATTTTTAAACGAAATGTATTAAACAAAAGCTAATATATTTGTATAATGACAAATAGTCTTCATTCTTATGAAAGATTTAGTCCTCAGTAAGGGTTTTGATTTCTTACCAATTGCTGTAGCACTGAGAAAATACTATGGAAGTGAATGACAAGATTTGATCTCTAGCACAGCCTTGGGATAATATTTCAATAAGTAAAAGGGTCATTTTTTATCTTTCAGTCTAATAAAGATCTGACAATTGAAGAGTGGAGTTTCTATTGATAGAAGATATTGATGTCTTTGCCGTAGAATTATGGAGATGATACAAAGCTGAAGTGTATGTCACATTTTCTAATCCATCTACATTATTATAGGTCAATTTATCTGAGATCCCTCAAACTCGCTGTAACACCTCCAAAAAATGATTGGAATTTTTTATCTGTTATATTTTCATCCAAGTTTTATATTATCAAATGCAGATGGCACAAGAGTTCAAACGCACTTAACAGGACAGTAAAGTCAAATTTAAACTTTCACAATTTTGATAGAATATGCACTTTTTAAACAACTTTCCAATTTACTTCTATTATTAAATGCAGCAATTCTCTATGAGTAACTAGTGATTGGTTGCTGCACGTCTTATGGTTGGGTGACCATGTGGTCAGCTAGCTCCCAGTAGTGCTTTGCTCTCCTGAGCCTAACTAGGTTAACTGTTTAACAAGATAAAGTAAATTAGAAGTCTGCTTAATATTGCACTGTCGGTCTGAATCATACAAGTTTTGACTTATCTGTATCTTATTAAAGGTGTATTGATATTGATTTGTCTGTTCTCTGCCCTAGGTCATTGGAGCACATCAATTCATAGAAATTTATAGAGTGAGTTGTAAATTGTTTTCCCAATTCAAAATCTGACATCAATTTGAGAGAAACCACACCAATTAAAGGTGCAGTAAATGCATTTTTCTTTCAAACTACATTAGAGGGTTCACTTTGCCAAGCAATCCTCATACCTTAGAATCCCTTGTTTATCCAATCAGAGGCTGTTCCTCCTACTTACATTGCAGCAGAAAGGGACAGTCCCATTTAAATTAAACTTACACGGATTGAATAAAGCAGGACAATTTAAACAACTTTACAGTTTACTTGTAGTATCAATTTTTGCTTTATTCTCTTGGTATTCTTTGTTAAAAAAGTAGTTCTAAGTGATCTCATTTGACTTTCGCCATCTGGTTGTTATACATTACTGCAAACACTATTTCCATAAACTACTAAAGACACTTGCACACTTCTAAGCTCCTGTTAACCTACCTAGGAACGGATACCAAGAGAACAAAGCACATTTGATAATAAAAGTAAATTGGAAAGTTGTTTAATATTGTATGCTCTATCTGACTCATGAGTTTTCATTTTTACTCCACTGCCAATTTAATTGTCAATTGTAAATATAATTTGTTGATTCTCGGTTCAGTGTTCTCTAGTCGTGTACTGAAAATACTGCAAAGATTTTACATTTCTTTCATAAACCATAATATCTGTATTACATTAGATAGAAATGCAATGTGCTGCAGGCAGCCATCTCTGGCATTAAAAGTGTTAAATGGCAAATTGTCCCCATCTGTAATATTATTAATTAGTCTATATTTTACTCACCAATATTTCCTCAGTTGATTTAGCAGGTGCAACTGTGAGACTACAGTGATATTAGGGAGACAAAAGTATTTGGGGATTTGAGAGCAAGTTAAAATGGAGGCTAAGCGTCTTCTTAGTGTTACGGCTAACAGGAGACATATTTTAGTTTTTTTAAGGCGCAAGGCAGAAAGGAGAGTTTGTTGCAATTATTCACCTAGGTACAAATGACCTGCCTATAACAGGAAGAGATTTATTAGCTGGAGAAACAGTTTGGACAGGGAGATCATCTGTGTCTTTCTTTGAGATATTGCCTGGAAACAGACAGGGAGCAGGAAGGTCGTATCAGATAACCAAATCTCACTATTTATATGAGACATGCTGCAGAAATGTGTATATGTTGATCACAGCATAGCATACTTTATTTGGTATGAAAGAGATGTTTTTAAAGACACTTGAAACCCACATTTTTTTCATGTAATTAGCAAGAGTCCATGAGCTAGTGTCGTATGGGATATACATTCCTACCAGGAGGGGCAAAGTTTCCCAAACTTTAAAATGCCTATAAATACACCCCCCACCCCACCCACAATTCAGTTTTTACAAACTTTGCCTCCCATGGAGGTGGTGAAGTAAGTTTGTGCTAGATTCTACGTTGATATGCGCTTCACAGCAGACTGAAGCCCGGTTTTCCTCTCAGAGTGCAGTGAATGTCAGAGGGATGTGAAGAGAGTATTGCCTATTTGAATACAATGGTCTTCCTCTAGGGGATCTATTTCATAGGTTCTCTGTTATCGGTCGTAGAGATTTCTTCTCCTACCTCCCTTTTCAGATCGACGATATACTCTTATATACCATTACCTCTACTGATTCTCGTTTCAGTACTGGTTTGGCTATCTACTATATGTAGATTAGTGTCCTGGGGTAAGTCTTATTTTTTGTGACACTCTAAGCTATGGTTGGGCACTTTATATGTAAAGTTCTAAATATATGTCTTTAAACTTATATTTGCCATGATTCAGGATGATCAGTATTCCTTTATTCAGACTGTCAGTTTCATTATTTGGGATAATGCATATGAATAAATATTATTTTTCTTACCTTCAATTTTCAATTGACTATTTTTCCCTGCAGGCTGTTAGCTCGCAGGGGCAGAAAATGCTTCATTTTATTGCGTCATTCTTGGCGCAAACTTTTTTGGCGCAAAATTTTGTCATTTCCGGCGTCGTAGTTGACGCCGGAAGTTGTTTGTAGTTACGTCATTTTTTTGACGCATGTGTATTCAGACGTTTTTTTTGCGCCAAAAAATGTGGGCGTCGGTTTCGACGTCAGAGGATGTAGTGTCATACTTGGCGCCAAAAATGTGGGCGTCATACTTGTTCCACTTTTTTTCTCACATTATTTAAGTCTCACTTTTTTGTTGCTTCTGGTTGCTAGAAGCTTGTTCATTTTTTCCCATTCCTGAAACTGTCATTTAAGGAATTTGATAATTTTGCTTTATATGTTGTTTTTTTCTATTACATATTGCAAGATATTCAAAACACTGTTCCTGTATCAAGAAATGCTGAGGGATTCCTGTTGACTGATATCAGTCCTACCAAAGCTAAGTTCATTTATTTTAATGTTATGAATGTTTATCTTTAGCTATGGTTTGTAATAAGTTATCATGATAAACTTTTACATGCAGAATCCATTAGTATTTATGCTTTATATATTTCTATTCTTTTTATATCTTATGTACAAGATATACTTAGAAATTTATAAGAATATTTTTCTGATTCTATTTTAAAGGCTTTGGCTGACGTCCCGCCTTCTAATAAAATTTTTAGGTCTTTTTCAAACTTCTTTTTTAGTTGATGAAGTTTCAAATGACCAACAACATAATGAATTATCCTTCTCTGATGGTGCTTTTTTCTCATTCAGAATTTTTCTTCATCAGATATTGACACTAACAAATCTACTTTTTTTCTTTATTAGAGTATATTTGTTCTTTGTTCAAAAGGTGTTGATTATTTTGGATATTGAAATATCTAGTTCTTTTGATTTTAAAGACTAGCTAACTTTTAAATTATTAATCTTCTGTGGTTTCTTCAGAGGTTTTTTTCCAGTTCCTGATACTAGGGAATGGAATAGGCTGAGAATTTTCTTTTAGTCCTTCTTTAAGGTTTTTAAATTGTATTCTTTGCCGGCAGTTAGTTTTCAGTTTTGAGGAAAGATTACCCAAGTTAATGGGGCTATCTCTACTCCTGCTAAATATACTATTATTCTTATAGCAAATAGTATTTATTTTTTTCCTTCAGATGGTTGTATCTTATTTAAGGAAAATTATTTTCAGGTACTTTTTCTTAGACCTGTAATTTATTTGGCTGATGTTGCAATTGCTGCATCTTTCTGGTTGGATACTTTAAGATCAAGTATCGGATTATGATTTGTTTAGCATTGTTAAAAGGACAAAATCTTCTACTTATTTGAAGTTCAGACTAAGTGCTATTGCATTGTCTTGTTATCTTGCATTTGTTGATTGTGCAAGTCCAGTGTGTTGTCTGATCCTTTAACTTGATTAATATGCTAATCATTTCATTTATGTTGTCATTTTATTAAATATTTTCGCAAATGAGGTTTAATCTCTGTCTTTAGCTACTTTAGCTAGAAGAACTTTGTGATTTCAATCTTGGAATGCTAATTTGATTTCTAAAATCCATATTTCTTTTTTTCCAAGATATTCAATTATTTGGTTCATAATTGGATTCAATTATTTAACTGTTACTCTGGGCTTCAAGATTGAGTTCTAAGACTAAAGCTTTAAAGGACCAGTCAACACAGTAGATTTGCATAATCAACAAATGCAAGATAACAAGACAATGCAATAGCACTTAGTCTGAACTTCAAATAAGTAGTAGATTTGTTTTCTGACAATTTTAAAAGTTATGTATTTTTCCACTCCCCCTGTACCATGTGACAGCCATTAGCCAATCACAAATGCATACACGTACCATGTGACAGCCATCAGCCATTCACAAATGCAAACACACTTATTCTTGCACATGCTCAGTAGGAGCTGGTGACTCAAAAAGTTTAAATATGAAAAGACTGTTCACATTTTGTTAATAGAAGTAAATTGGAAAGTTGTTTAAAATGGATGCTCTAATTCAATAATTAAAGTTTAATTTTGATTGAGTGTCCCTTTAAGCTTATTTTAGTTTTCTGTTCTTACTAAGGAACGGAATCCTGAATTCTTCCCCAAGTAACATGTTTATAATTGGAAGTTTTTTTCTTCATTCAATTAAGCTTTTTTTTAAAAAAAAACAAAAAAAACAGTCATCTCCCCAAATTTGCATATAGGTGCGGTTCTTATTCCAGCTTGGCTGGTAAGGGGCAGGTTAAGACTTTTTTGAAATTTGTTTGGTTCTATTCGGTCCAAACTTCTTAAACTTTGGGTACAGAATAAGTTTCAGAGTAAAACCGTCTGTGAGAAGTCTTTTTTCTCTATCATATTCCAGCTATTCCAGTAAGACTAACACTTTCCTGAAGTGTGTCTCAGACAGGGAGTTTTCTGGGGTATTTTTTCCAGTTTAATTTTAGGAACTGGGTTTTGGGGGTTTTATTCAAGACTATTCATTGTTCCAAAGATAGAAAATCTTTTTGAACTGTCATATAAGTGTACCATCTTTTAGAATGGTGTTTATATGGTCTATTCGGCCTTTTCGGTCAGTGATGGCATTATTTGTCTACAATAGATATAATAAATGCATATCTTCATTTTCTGTTTTCATTCAGATTATTTTTATTTTCTGAGATTCTCTTTTTTTGACAAGCATTACCAATTTGTTGTTTTTCCTTCTGGTCTAGCACCAGCTCTAAGAATCTTTTCAAGGTTATCAGTGTTCCTTATTTGACAGTATCGTGGTACTGGCTCAGTCTTTTCATCTGCGGAATCTCATACGATTCAACTTGTTGTTTCTTCAAGACATGGTTAGAGGATCTTTTTATCAAAAGTTCCTTGTTTCCTCACACAAGGGTCACCTTTTTTAGGTTTCCAGATAGATTGTGTCAATGTTTTGTCTCTAACAGACAAGTAACAAGTTTATTGGGTTCCATTTATCGGAACCTTCAGTCTCTATTATTTCCTTCAAGTTGCTTTATATGCATGGAAGTTTTAGGTTTCATGGCTGCAGCATTGGATTCGATTCCCTTTGCTCATTTCATAGGAAACCTTTCCAGTTTTTTATGCTGAATAATGGTGCAGGGATTCTAGGATATCACTTTTTATATCTTTGAATCCTAATGTTTAACTATCTTTGATTTGGTGGTTAAGATCACCATCATTTAGTTCTACAGGTCTCTTCGGTTCTTTCAACCTGGACCATGATCTCTACAGATGCGAGTCTTTTAGGTTGGGAGGCTGTCTGAGGATCTCTGTCAGCACAATGGGTTTGGAAATCTCAGGAGGCGAGATTACCATTTGATATTTTGGAACTCCGTGCATTCTCAGAGTTCTTCAGTTTGGTTTCTTTTTGAAAAAGAGACATTTTTTCAGACAGACAATGTCACAACTGTGGCGTATGTCAATCATCAGGGTGGGACTATCAGTCTTTAGGCTGTGACAGAAGTATCTCGGATATTTGCTTGGGCTAAATCCAGCTCCTATCTAATTTCTGTGATCTTTTTCCCAGGTATAGACAATTGGGAAGCGGATTATCTCTGTTAATCAAGCTTTACATCCGGGAGAATGGTCTCTTATGTTTTTCAATTTTTCAGATGTGAGGGCTTCCAGAAATAGATCTGATGGCATCTCATCTAAATAAGGAACTTCCCAGGGGCCTATTCAGGTCCTGGGATTCTCAGGCGGAAGTAGTGTATGCATTAATACTTCCTTGGAATTATCAATCTGCCTATATTTTTTCATCTCTGGTTCTTCTTTTTAGAGTGATTTTCTAAATCATCAGAGAGCAATCTTTGGTGTGGCTGGTGGCTCCAGCATGGCCACACAGATTTTGGTATATGGTTCTTGTTCGGATGTCCAGTTGCCAATCTTGGTTACTTCCATTAAGGCCAGACCTTATATCTTAACATTCGTTTTTTTCATCAGGAATTCAAATTATTAATTTGATGGTATGAAAATGTAACGCTTAGTACTTAGTCATAGAAGTTTCTCTGACTCAGTGATTAATACTATGTTGCAGGCTCGTAAATCTGTGTCTAGTAGGATTTATTATCGAGTTTGGAAGATTTACATCTCATGATGCTCTTCTTATGAATTCTCTTGGTTTTCTTTTAGAATTCCTAGGATTTTATAGTTTCTTCATAAGATTTTGTCTGCATGTTCCTTGAAAGGACAAATCTCTGCTTTTTCTGTGCTGTTTCACAGTAAGAATTGCTAAATCTTTCTGATATTCATTGTTTTGTTCAGGCTTTGGTTCGTATCAAGCCTGTCATTAAGCCAATTTCTCCTCCTTGGAGTCTTATTTTGGTTCTGAAGGCTTTACAGGCTCTTCTGTTTGAGCATATGCTTTCTTTGGACATTATTTACTTTCATGGAAAGTATTGTTCCTCTTCAGCTAGAACAGTTTTTGAATTATCTGTTCTTTCTTGTGAATTTCCTTTTTCTGATTTTTCATCAGGATAAGGTGGTTTTTGCTGTCCTCATTTTCAATTTTTACCTAAAGTTGTGAATTCTAACAACATTAGTGGAGGAATTATTGTCCCTTCCTTGTGTCCTAATCCTAAGAATTCTTTGGTAAGATTCTTACATTTTTTGGATGTGGTAAGAGTTTTGAAATGTTATGTTGAAGCCTACTCAGATTTCAGACAGTCTTCTAGTCTATTTTATCTTTTCTGGTTTTAGGAAAGGTCAGAAGGCTTCTGCCTTTTCTTTGGCATCTTGGTTAAAGCTTTTGATTCATCATGCTTATTTGGAGTCGGGTTAATCCCCGCCTTTGAGGATTACGGCTCATACTACTAGGTCAGTTTCTACTTCCTGGACTTTTAAGAATGAAGCTTTTGTTGATCAGATTTGCAAATCAGTGACTTGGTCTTCTTTGCATACTTTTACTAAATTCTACCATTTTGATGTGTTCTCTTCTTCAGAAGCAGTTTTTGGTAGAATAGTACTTCAGGCAGCTGTTTCAGTTTGATTCTTCTGCTTATAACTTCAGTTTTTTTCATTATGAAAATTGAAACTTTTTGATTTGGGTAGTGGATTAATTTTTCAGCGGAATTGGCTGTCTTTATTTTATCCCTCCCTCTCTAGTGACTCTTGCGTGGAAGTTCCACATCTTGGGTATCTGCTATCCCATACGTCACTAGCTCATGGACTCTTGCTAATTACAGGAAAGAAAACATAATTTATGTAAGAACTTACCTGATAAATTCATTTCTTTCATATTAGCAAGAGTCCATGAGGCCCACCCTTTTTTGTGGTGGTTATGATTTTTTTGTATAAAGCACAATTATTCCAATTCCTTATATTTTTGATGCTTTCGCTCCTTTCTTATCACCCCATTTCTTGGCTATTCGTTAAACTGAATTGTGGGTGTGGTGAGGGGTGTATTTATAGGCATTTTAAGGTTTGGGAAACTTTGCCCCTCCTGGTAGGAATGTATATCCCATACGTCACTAGCTCATGGACTCTTGCTAATATGAAATAAATGAATTTATCAGGTAAGTTCTTACATAAATCATGTTTTTTTTCTTTTATGATTCAGAAAGATTATACACTTTAAAACAACTTTCCAATTTATTTCTATTGTAAAATTTGTTTAATTCTCTTAGTATCCTTTGTTGAAGGAGCAGCAATGCACTACTGAGAGCTAGCTGAATACATCTAGTCAGCCAATGACAAGAGACAAATGTATGTAGCCACCAAACACCAACTAGCTCCCAGTAGTGTAGGGTATACACATATTTCCTTTAAGAAATATGACTGATGAATAAAAGAGCTTCAGAGTGTAAAGTTCAAAATTATAGGTAAGGGCAGGAGGTAACTAAAGATGTTATGGCAATTCCTCCTACTTCTTGCATTGTACAAAGGATACTGGATAAGGATTTCCTCTCGTCTTCTTGGGATTTAATTTAACTTGGTGTCTGAAAATTGCTTTATAAAGGAACTTAAAAATATTGCTGGTATGTTGGCCCATTCCTGCATGCAGATCTCCTCTAGTGCAGTGATGTTTTGGGGCTGTCGCTGGGCAACACGGACTTTCAACTCCCTCCAAAGGTTTTCTATGGTGTTGAGATCTGGAGACTGGCTAGGCCACTCCAGGACCTTGAAATGCTTCTTACGAAGCTACTCCTTTGTTGCCCGGGCGGTGTGTTTGGAATCATTGTCATGCTGAAAGACCCAGCCACGTTTCATCTTCAATGCCCTTGCTGATGGAAGGAGGTTTGCACTCAAAATCTCACGATACATGGCCCCATTCATTCTTTCATGTACACGGATCAGTCGTCCTGTTCCCTTTGCAGAGAAACAGCCCCAAAGCATGATGTTGCCACCCCCATGCTTCACAGTATGTATGGTGTTCTTTGGTTGCAACTCAGCATTCTCGCTCCTCCAAACACGACAAGTTGTGTTTCTACCAAACAGTTCTACTTTGGTTTCATCTGACCATATGACATTCTCCCAATCTGCTTCTTGATCATCCAAATGCTCTCTAGCATACTTCAGATGGGCCTGGACATGTACTGGCTTAAGCAGGGGGACACGTCTGGCACTGCAGGATCTGAGTCCCTGGCGGCATAGTGTGTTACTGATGGTAACCTTTGTTACGTTGGTCCCAGCTCCCTGCAGGTCATTCACTAGGTCCCTCCGTGTGGTTCTGGGATGTTTGCTCACCGTTCTTGTAATCATTTTGACCCCACGGGGTGAGATCTTGCATGGAGCCCCAGATCGAGGGAGATTATCAGTGGTCTTGTATGTCTTCCATTTTCTAATTATTGCTCCCACAGTAGATTTCTTCACACCAAGTTGCTTGCCTATTGCATATTCAGTCTTCCCAGCCTGGTGCAGGTCTACAATTTTGTTTCTGGTGTCCTTCGACAGCTCTTTGGTCTTCACCATAGTGGAGTTTGGAGTGTGACTGTTTGAACTTGTTATCAGTATAAAAGACACCTATCCCCAACCTCAAACAGGTGCCATTAATACAGGTAATGAGTAGAGGACTGAGGAGCCTCTTAAAGAAGAAGATACAGGTCTGTGAGAGCCAGAAATCTTGCTTGTTTGTAGGTGACCAAATACTTATTTTCCACCATAATATGCAAATAAATTCTTTCCAAATCAGACAATGTGATTGTCTGGATTTGTTTCCACATTTTGTCTCTCATAGTTGAGGTATACCTATGATGAAAATTACAGGCCTCTCTCATCTTCTTAAGTGGGAGAACTTGCACAATTGGTGGCTGACTAAATACGTCTTTGCCCCACTGTGTATATGTATGTGTATATATATATATATATATATATATATATATATATATATAAATATATATATAAATATATATATACTCACACACAGTGTATATATATATATATATATATATATATATATATATATATACTCACACACAGTGTATATATATATATATATATATATATACTCACACACAGTGTATATATATATTTATATACTCACATACAGTGTATATATATATATTTATACACATATTATATATATATATATATATATATATATATATATACACATTATATATATATATATATACATATATACATATATATATACACACACACACACACTCTTACACACACACACACACACACACACACACACACACACACACACACACACACACACACACATACACACACACACACACATATATACACACACACACACACACATACATACACACATACACACATACTCTCACACTCACACACTCACACACATACACACATACTCTCACACACACACATACACACACACTCTCACACACACACATACACACACACACACTCTCACACAAACACATACACACACACAGTATACAGATACTCATCGACTTACGACCTCGTTACGTTCTGACCTTCCGGTCGTAAGACGATTTGGACGTAAGTCGGTCAAAATATATGGCATGTAAATAATATGGTCTATTGTGTGGTGTGTTGGGCTGACATTTCATGATTAATAATAACAATAACACCAGAGTTGTTTTAAATTCCTTTACTAATACAGTATCATCACAGTATGAATAATAAAATAACATTTACTGTGCAAATACTATTACTGACATTTACTGTACTGTACCTATACTGTACTGTAATAAAATAACATTTTTTTTGTACTGTACCTGTAGTACTATGCAAATAATAACATAACATTTACTGTACTGTACCTGTAGTACTATGCAAATAATAACATAACATTTACTGTACTGTACCTGTAGTACTATGCAAATAATAACATAACATTTACTGTGCAAATACTATTACTGACATTTACTGTACTGTACCTATACTGTACTGTAATAAAATAACATTTCTTTCATGTAATTAACAAGAGTCCATGAGCTAGTGACGTATGGGATATACATTCCTACCAGGAGGGGCAAAGTTTCCCAAACCTTAAAATGCCTATAAATACACCCCTCACCACACCCACAAATCAGTTTTACAAACTTTGCCTCCAAGGGAGGTGGTGAAGTAAGTTTGTGCTAGATTCTACGTTGATATGCGCTCCGCAGCAAGTTGGAGCCCGGTTTTCCTCTCAGCGTGCAGTGAATGTCAGAGGGATGTGAGGAGAGTATTGCCTATTGAATGCAGTGATCTCCTTCTACGGGGTCTATTTCATAGGTTCTCTGTTATCGGTCGTAGAGATTCATCTCTTACCTCCCTTTTCAGATCGACGATATACTCTTATATTTACCATTACCTCTACTGATTCTCGTTTCAGTACTGGTTTGGCTTTCTACAAACATGTAGATGAGTGTCCTGTGGTAAGTAAGTCTTATTTTCTGTGACACTCTAAGCTATGGTTGGGCACTTTATTTATAAAGTTCTAAATATATGTATTCAAACATTTATTTGCCTTGACTCAGAATGTTCAACTTTCCTTATTTTCAGACAGTCAGTTTCATATTTGGGATTATGCATTGAATTATCATATTTTTCTTACCTCAAAAATTTGACTTTTTTCCCTGTGGGCTGTTAGGCTCGCGGGGGCTGAAAATGCTTCATTTTATTGCGTCATTCTTGGCGCGGACTTTTTTGGCGCAAAAATTCTTTTCCGTTTCCGGCGTCATACGTGTCGCCGGAAGTTACGTCATTTTTTGACGTTATTTTGCGCCAAAAATGTCGGCGTTCCGGATGTGGCGTCATTTTTGGCGCCAAAAGCATTTAGGCGCCAAATAATGTGGGCGTCTTATTTGGCGCTAAAAAATATGGGCGTCGCTTTTGTCTCCACATTATTTCAGTCTCATTTTTCATTTGCTTCTGGTTGCTAGAAGCTTGATATTTGGCATTCTTTCCCATTCCTGAAACTGTCTTATAAGGAATTTGATCTATTTTGCTTTATATGTTGTTTTTTCTCTTACATATTGCAAGATGTCTCACGTTGCATCTGAGCCAGAAGATACTACAGGAAAATCACTGCCTGCTGGATCTACCAAAGCTAAGTGTATCTGCTGTAAATTTTTGGTAGCTATTCCTCCAGCTGTTGTTTGTAATAATTGTCATGACAAACTTGTTAAAGCAGATAATATTTCCTTTAGTAATGTACCATTGCCTGTTGCAGTTCCCTCAACATCTAAGGTGCAGAATGTTCCTGATAACATAAGAGATTTTGTTTCTGAATCCATAAAGAAGGCTTTGTCTGTTATTTCTCCTTCTAGTAAACGTAAAAAGTCTTTTAAATCTTCTCTCTCTACAGATGAATTTTTAAATGAACACCATCATTCTGATTCTTTGGACTCTTCTGGTTCAGAGGATTCTATCTCAGAGATTGATGCTGATAAATCTTCATATTTATTTAAGATGGAATTTATTCGCTCTTTACTTAAAGAAATACTAATTGCTTTAGAAATAGAGGATTCTAGTCCTCTTGATACTAATTCTATACGTTTGGATAAGGTTTTTAAAGCTCCTGCGGTTATTCCAGAAGTTTTTCCTGTTCCTAATGCTATTTCTGCAGTGATTTCCAAAGAATGGGATAAATTGGGTAATTCATTTACTCCTTCTAAACGTTTTAAGCAATTATATCCTGTTCCGCCTGACAGGTTAGAATTTTGGGACAAAATCCCTAAAGTTGATGGGGCTATTTCTACCCTTGCTAAACGTACTACCATTCCTACGTCAGATGGTACCTCGTTTAAGGATCCTTTAGATAGAAAAATTGAATCTTTTCTAAGAAAAGCTTATCTGTGTTCAGGTAATCTTCTTAGACCTGCTATATCATTGGCTGATGTTGCTGCAGCTTCAACTTTTTGGTTGGAAACCCTAGCGCAACAAGTAGCAAATCGTGATTCTCATGATATTATTATTCTTCTCCAGCATGCTAATAATTTTATCTGTGATGCCATTTTTGATATTATTAGAGTTGATGTTAGGTTTATGTCTCTGGCTATCTTAGCCAGAAGAGCTTTATGGCTTAAGACTTGGAATGCTGATATGGCTTCTAAATCAACTCTACTTTCCATTTCTTTCCAGGGAAACAAATTATTTGGTTCTCAGTTGGATTCTATTATTTCAACTGTTACTGGTGGGAAAGGAACTTTTTTACCACAGGATAAAAAATCTAAAGGTAAAAACAGGGCTAATAATCGTTTTCGTTCCTTTCGTTTCAACAAAGAACAAAAGCCTGATCCTTCGTCCTCAGGAGCAGTTTCAGTTTGGAAACCATCTCCAGTCTGGAATAAATCCAAGCCTGCTAGAAAGGCAAAGCCTGCTTCTAAGTTCACATGAAGGTACGGCCCTCATTCCAGTTCAGCTGGTAGGGGGCAGGTTACGTTTTTTCAAAGAAATTTGGATCAATTCTGTTCACAATCTTTGGATTCAGAACATTGTTTCAGAAGGGTACAGAATTGGTTTCAAGATGAGACCTCCTGCAAAGAGATTTTTTCTTTCCCGTGTCCCAGTAAATCCAGTGAAAGCTCAAGCATTTCTGAATTGTGTTTCAGATCTAGAGTTGGCTGGAGTAATTATGCCAGTTCCAGTTCCGGAACAGGGGATGGGGTTTTATTCAAATCTCTTCATTGTACCAAAGAAGGAGAATTCCTTCAGACCAGTTCTGGATCTAAAATTATTGAATCGTTATGTAAGGATACCAACGTTCAAGATGGTAACTGTAAGGACTATATTGCCTTTTGTTCAGCAAGGGAATTATATGTCCACAATAGATTTACAGGATGCATATCTGCATATTCCGATTCATCCAGATCATTTTCAGTTCCTGAGATTCTCTTTTCTAGACAAGCATTACCAATTTGTGGCTCTACCGTTTGGCCTTGCTACAGCTCCAAGAATTTTCACAAAGATTCTCGGTGCCCTTCTGTCTGTAATCAGAGAACAGGGTATTGTGGTATTTCCTTATTTGGACGATATCTTGGTACTTGCTCAGTCTTTACATTTAGCAGAGTCTCATACGAATCGACTTGTGTTGTTTCTTCAAGATCATGGTTGGAGGATCAATTTACCAAAAAGTTCTTTGATTCCTCAAACAAGGGTAACCTTTCTGGGTTTCCAGATAGATTCAGTGTCCATGACTCTGTCTTTAACAGACAAGAGACGTCTAAAATTGATTACAGCTTGTCGAAACCTTCAGTCTCAATCATTCCCTTCGGTAGCCTTATGCATGGAAATTCTAGGTCTTATGACTGCTGCATCGGACGCGATCCCCTTTGCTCGTTTTCACATGCGACCTCTTCAGCTCTGTATGCTGAACCAATGGTGCAGGGATTACACGAAGATATATCAATTAATATCTTTAAAACCGATTGTTCGACACTCTCTAACGTGGTGGACAGATCACCATCGTTTAATTCAGGGGGCTTCTTTTGTTCTTCCGACCTGGACTGTAATTTCAACAGATGCAAGTCTCACAGGTTGGGGAGCTGTGTGGGGATCTCTGACGGCACAGGGAGTTTGGGAATCTCAGGAGGTGAGATTACCGATCAATATTTTGGAACTCCGTGCAATTTTCAGAGCTCTTCAGTTTTGGCCTCTTCTGAAGAGAGAATCGTTCATTTGTTTTCAGACAGACAATGTCACAACTGTAGCATACATCAATCATCAAGGAGGGACTCACAGTCCTCTGGCTATGAAAGAAGTATCTCGAATTTTGGTTTGGGCGGAATCCAGCTCCTGTCTAATCTCTGCGGTTCATATCCCAGGTGTAGACAATTGGGAAGCGGATTATCTCAGTCGCCAAACGTTGCATCCGGGCGAATGGTCTCTTCACCCAGAGGTATTTCTTCAGATTGTTCAAATGTGGGGGCTTCCAGAGATAGATCTGATGGCCTCTCATCTAAACAAGAAACTTCCCAGGTATCTGTCCAGATCCCGGGATCCTCAGGCGGAGGCAGTGGATGCATTATCACTTCCTTGGAAGTATCATCCTGCCTATATCTTTCCGCCTCTAGTTCTTCTTCCAAGAGTAATCTCCAAGATTCTGAGGGAATGCTCGTTTGTTCTGCTAATAGCTCCGGCATGGCCTCACAGGTTTTGGTATGCGGATCTTGTCCGGATGGCATCTTGCCAACCATGGACTCTTCCGTTAAGACCAGACCTTCTGTCGCAAGGTCCTTTTTTCCATCCGGATCTGAAATCCTTAAATTTAAAGGTATGGAGATTGAACGCTTGATTCTTAGTCAAAGAGGTTTCTCTGACTCTGTGATTGATACTATGTTACAGGCTCGTAAATCTGTATCTAGAGAGATATATTATAGAGTCTGGAAGACTTATATTTCTTGGTGTCTTACTCATCATTTTTCTTGGTATTCTTTTAGAATTCCGAGAATATTACAATTTCTTCAGGATGGTTTAGATAAGGGTTTGTCCGCAAGTTCCTTGAAAGGACAAATCTCTGCTCTTTCTGTTCTTTTTCACAGAAAGATTGCTATTCTTCCTGATATTCATTGTTTTGTACAAGCTTTGGTTCGTATAAAACCTGTCATTAAGTCAATTTCTCCTCCATGGAGTTTGAATTTGGTTCTGGGAGCTCTTCAAGCTCCTCCGTTTGAACCTATGCATTCATTGGACATTTAATTGCTTTCTTGGAAAGTTTTGTTCCTTTTGGCCATCTCTTCTGCCAGAAGAGTTTCTGAATTATCTGCTCTTTCTTGTGAGTCTCCTTTTCTGATTTTTCATCAGGATAAGGCGGTGTTGCGAACTTCTTTTGAATTTTTACCTAAGGTTGTGAATTCCAACAACATTAGTAGAGAAATCGTGGTTCCTTCATTATGTCCTAATCCTAAGAATTCTAAGGAAAAATCGTTACATTCTTTGGATGTTGTTAGAGCTTTGAAATATTATGTTGAAGCTACTAAATCTTTCCGAAAGACTTCTAGTCTATTTGTCATCTTTTCTGGTTCTAGAAAAGGCCAGAAAGCTTCTGCCATTTCTTTGGCATCCTGGTTGAAATCTTTAATTCATCTTGCCTATGTTAAATCGGGTAAGACTCCGCCTCAGAGGATTACAGCTCATTCTACTAGGTCAGTTTCTACTTCCTGGGCGTTTAGGAATGAAGCTTCAGTTGATCAGATTTGCAAAGCAGCGACTTGGTCCTCTTTGCATACTTTTACTAAATTCTACCATTTTGATGTATTCTCTTCTTCTGAAGCAGTTTTTGGTAGAAAGGTACTTCAGGCAGTGGTTTCGGTTTGAATCTTCTGCTTATGTTTTTCATTAAACTTTATTTTGGGTGTGGATTATTTTCAGCAGGAATTGGCTGTCTTTATTTTATCCCTCCCTCTCTAGTGACTCTTGTGTGGAAAGATCCACATCTTGGGTATTCATTATCCCATACGTCACTAGCTCATGGACTCTTGTTAATTACATGAAAGAAAACATAATTTATGTAAGAACTTACCTGATAAATTCATTTCTTTCATATTAACAAGAGTCCATGAGGCCCACCCTTTTTTGTGGTGGTTATGATTTTTTTGTATAAAGCACAATTATTCCAATTCCTTATTTTATATGCTTCGCACTTTTTTTCTTATCACCCCACTTCTTGGCTATTCGTTAAACTGATTTGTGGGTGTGGTGAGGGGTGTATTTATAGGCATTTTAAGGTTTGGGAAACTTTGCCCCTCCTGGTAGGAATGTATATCCCATACGTCACTAGCTCATGGACTCTTGTTAATATGAAAGAAATGAATTTATCAGGTAAGTTCTTACATAAATTATGTTTTTTTTTGTACTCTACCTGTAGTACTATACAAATAATAACATAACATTTACTGTACTGTACCTGTAGTACTATGCAAATAATAACATAACATTTACTGTACTGTACCTGTAGTACTATGCAAATAATAACATAACATTTACTGTACTGTACCTGTAGTACTATGCAAATAATAACATAACATTTACTGTACTCTACCTGTAGTACTATGCAAATAATAACATAACATTTACTGTACTCTACCTGTAGTACTATGCAAATAATAACATAACATTTACTGTACTCTACCTGTAGTACTATGCAAATAATAACATAACATTTACTGTACTGTACCTGTAGTACTATGCAAATAATAACATAACATTTACTGTACTCTACCTGTAGTACTATGCAAATAATAACATAACATTTACTGTACTGTACCTGTAGTACTATGCAAATAATAACATAACATTTACTGTACTGTACCTGTAGTACTATGCAAATAATAACATAACATTTACTGTACTGTACCTGTAGTACTATACAAATAATAACATAACATTTACTGTACTGTACCTGTAGTACTATGCAAATAATAACATAACATTTACTGTACTCTACCTGTAGTACTATGCAAATAATAACATAACATTTACTGTACTGTACCTGTAGTACTATGCAAATAATAACATAACATTTACTGTACTGTACCTGTAGTACTATGCAAATAATAACATAACATTTACTGTACTGTACCTGTAGTACTATGCAAATAATAACATAACATTTACTGTACTGTACCTGTAGTACTATGCAAATAATAACATAACATTTACTGTACTGTACCTGTAGTACTATGCAAATAATAACATAACATTTACTGTACTGTACCTGTAGTACTATGCAAATAATAACATAACATTTACTGTACTGTACCTGTAGTACTATGCAAATAATAACATAACATTTACTGTACTGTACCTGTAGTACTATGCAAATAATAATATAACATTTACTGTACTGTACCTGTAGTACTATGCAAATAATAACATAACATTTACTGTACTCTACCTGTAGTACTATACAAATAATAACATAACATTTACTGTACTGTACCTGTAGTACTATACAAATAATAACATAACATTTACTGTACTGTACCTGTAGTACTATACAAATAATAACATAACATTTACTGTACTCTACCTGTAGTACTATACAAATAATAACATAACATTTACTGTACTGTACCTGTAGTACTATGCAAATAATAACATAACATTTACTGTACTGTACCTGTAGTACTATGCAAATAATAACATAACATTTACTGTACTGTACCTGTAGTACTATGCAAATAATAACATAACATTTACTGTACTCTACCTGTAGTACTATGCAAATAATAACATAACATTTACTGTACTCTACCTGTAGTACTATGCAAATAATAACATAACATTTACTGTACTCTACCTGTAGTACTATGCAAATAATAACATAACATTTACTGTACTCTACCTGTAGTACTATGCAAATAATAACATAACATTTACTGTACTCTACCTGTAGTACTATGCAAATAATAACATAACATTTACTGTACTGTACCTGTAGTACTATGCAAATAATAACATAACATTTACTGTACTCTACCTGTAGTACTATGCAAATAATAACATAACATTTACTGTACCTGTACCTGTAGTACTATGCAAATAATAACATAACATTTACTGTACTGTACCTGTAGTACTATGCAAATAATAACATAACATTTACCGTACTGTACCTGTAGTACTATGCAAATAATAACATAACATTTACTGTACTGTACCTGTAGTACTATGCAAATAATAACATAACATTTACTGTACTGTACCTGTAGTACTATGCAAATAATAACATAACATTTACTGTACTCTACCTGTAGTACTATGCAAATAATAACATAACATTTACTGTACTGTACCTGTAGTACTATGCAAATAATAACACAACATTTACTGTACTCTACCTGTAGTACTATGCAAATAATAACATAACATTTACTGTACTGTACCTGTAGTACTATGCAAATAATAACATAACATTTACTGTACTCTACCTGTAGTACTATGCAAATAATAACATAACATTTACTGTACTGTACCTGTAGTACTATACAAATAATAACATAACATTTACTGTACTGTACCTGTAGTACTATGCAAATAATAACATAACATTTACTGTACTGTACCTGTAGTACTATACAAATAATAACATAACATTTACTGTACTGTACCTGTAGTACTATGCAAATAATAACATAACATTTACTGTACTCTACCTGTAGTACTATACAAATAATAACATAACATTTACTGTACTGTACCTGTAGTACTATACAAATAATAACATAACATTTACTGTACTGTACCTGTAGTACTATACAAATAATAACATAACATTTACTGTACTGTACCTGTAGTACTATACAAATAATAACATAACATTTACTGTACTCTACCTGTAGTACTATACAAATAATAACATAACATTTACTGTACTGTACCTGTAGTACTATGCAAATAATAACATAACATTTACTGTACTCTACCTGTAGTACTATACAAATAATAACATAACATTTACTGTACTCTACCTGTAGTACTATGCAAATAATAACATAACATTTACTGTACTGTACCTGTAGTACTATGCAAATAATAACATAACATTTACTGTACTGTACCTGTAGTACTATGCAAATAATAACATAACATTTACCGTACTGTACCTGTAGTACTATACAAATAATAACATAACATTTAGTGTACCTGTACCTGTAGTACTATGCAAATAATAACATAACATTTACTGTACTGTACCTGTAGTACTATGCAAATAATAACATAACATTTACTGTACTCTACCTGTAGTACTATACAAATAATAACATAACATTTAGTGTACCTGTACAGTAGTTTGCAGGAACTTTAACACTTATTTTACTTTAAACTGTACTTTTACAGTTATGTCATCAGAGTTACAGTATTATCATCTTGGTGAGTTGAGGCTGGAGGGGTTTCAGATGCAGTGTTCTTTTAAAAAAACATGCTGAGCTTTGTTTGACGCGTTTGTTTCTTTTTCTCCTCATAGATTTCACGATAGCCGCGCACAGCTTCCTGAATTTGACGGTCAACCTTGTTAAATCTTTCAACATTCTGGTCCATGTTTTCAAAACAGGAGACAGCTTTATTTAGCAATGTAAAGCCTTCAGGGGACATCTTTATTTAGCAATGTAAAGCCTTCAGGGGACATCTTTATTTAGCAATGTAAAGCCTTCAGGGGACATCTTTATTTAGCAATGTAAAGCCTTCAGGGGACATCTTTATTTAGCAATGTAAAGCCTTCAGCCAACCCCTTTGCAGTGAATTTCTTCTCTGGCTCTTCTTCTTCTTTGTCTTCTTCCTCTCTCCTATTTTCCTCTGCAACTCTCTCTGCTTCCAGTTCTATTAGATCTTCATTTGAAAGTTCTTTTGACTCATAATCTAACAGCTCTTCTACATCTTCCACTTCACATTCCAATTCAAGATTGTTTGCAAGTCTTACAATGTTTTCTCGAATTTCATCGAGCTCTTCCTCTGTTTCAAATCTCTCAAATCTGGTCACATATCGTTTTAGGCACTTCTTCCAAATTCCATTCATGCGCTTTTCTGTTGCATCGTCCCACACTGCTGCAATATTTTTTATGCACTGAAGAATGTTATAACTTTTCCAAAAATCACGCAATGTTATGTCATCATCAGCATCTGTAGCAGCTATGGCTTGGGAGAATGTAGATCTGAGGTAGTATGCTTTAAACGTGGCAATTGCCCCTTGGTCCATCGGTTGAATGAGTGGTGTTGTGTTGGGTGGCATATAAACCACTTTTACATCAGGATTAAGGTCACCCAGGTGTGGTGGATGTCCAGGTGCGTTGTCTAAAATCAGTACAATTTTGAACTGGATTACTTTCCCTAAGCAATATTCACGAACTTGGGGAATGAACCAGTTAACAAACCAGTCTGTGAACAATGCCTGAGTCATCCACGATTTAGCATTTGACCGGTAATACACAGGCAGCGTGTGCTTATTAATGTTTTTAAATGCACGTGGGTTTTCTGAGCGATAGATAAGAAATGGCTTAAGCTTAAAACCAAAAACGTTTCCTCCAAGTAACAAGCTTACCCGATCCTTGAATGCTTTAAATCCTGGCATGGTTTTTGATTCTTGGTGAATGTATGTGCGCTCAGGCATCCGTTTCCAGAACAGCCCCGTTTCATCAACGTTGAATATTTGTTCAGGTAAATACCCTCCCTCTTGGATTAATTCATCCAAAGTGTCAATGAACTTTGCAGCGGCTGCTGAATCTGCACTTGCTGCTTCTCCTGAAACCCGCACATTATGCAGACTGAATCTTCTTCTAAAACGTATAAACCATCCAGTGCTTGCCTGGAAATTCTCTTGGTAATCCTCACCAGCTTTCTCCTTTAAAGTCTCAAACAAACTTTTAGCCTTCATCTGAATTGTTAGAAGGCTTATGGGTGTACGTTTTTGTATTTGATCTTCTATCCACAACATTAATCATTTCTCCATTTCGTGAATGGGCCCTTGACGTTGTTTTGTTATTATTGTTGATTTCATTAGTGCGGAACCTTTTACAGCTTCACGTATGCGTTCCTTGTCCTTAATGATTGTGGAAACTGTGGAATGTGACAGTTTCATATCACGGGCAATCGCATTCACTTTTTTACCTTCGTCATACTGCTTTATCACTTTCATTTTTAACTCCAAATCAAGAGCTTTCCTATTCTTTGTAGCTTCTTTGCCACTACACGGTACCGGCCTTTTGGACTGCGACATGGTGAGACCCATACAAAGGCTGCTGCTTACAGTCACTTCTCATCACACACAAGCACCGCCTTTGCGCACACAAGCACTGCCTTGCCTTTATGCACATACGCAAATAAGCATCACCCTCAGTGCGACCGATGGTCGTAAGTACCACCTTTGCGACCGATGGTCGTAAGTACCGCCTTTGCGCACACAAGCACTGCCTTGCCCCTTTACGCATATACGCAAATAATCATCACCCTCGGTATATATATATATATACACACACACAGTATATATACTGTTCCCCACCTTTAGAGAAATTGTTTTAACCACACAAATTAATCTTGCATGCATTCAGTTCATTCGTTTTTCATCATTATAGGAGCGTTTGTTTATCAATTTTTGGACTAAAGCAATAGATATGGAAACATTTTTCTTTTTTTTTACATTCGTCCGAAAAAGAAGGCACATGTCTAGTGCTGTGTTTATTGGGACTGGCAGCTTGAAAATAATTTCCAATTTCTATTGCTGCATTCATAAATAAACTAAGAGTCAAACTTAAGCAATAACTTTTTGACACAAATAAGCCCACAAAATAGCTACAAAGCTGCAAAAACAATTGAAATCTTTGGTGTCTTGAAAACGTTGTTGTACCTGAATCCATAGTGAAATCTCTGAATGGGTTATTGTTTTTATGGTTGCTTAACAGCACAAGGTACATCTTGGTTACGTGTCAGACTCATGTAAGGACGTAAATAACATTTATAATGGGCCCAGCCATAAACAATGAATGATACGGGCACTTGACAGGTACATAATGAAATGTTAACATTCATCCAGTGACCTTGTATGAAAGAGAATGTTGAACAAAGTACGTTAAGGGTTATTTAAATCTCTTGGGCCAAAAAGAAAATCACATTGACTGATATTAAGGCAGTTCCATTTTTTTTTAAAAAAAAAAGAGACATTAAAGGGATATGAAACCCAAACATGTTCCTTTGTGAATCAGACAGAGCGTAGAAATTAAAAAAATCTGTTATCAAATGTCCCATAGTATTCAGTGTTGAAGAGATACGTAGGTAGGCGTCTGAGCACTATATGGCAGGAAATAGGTCTGCCCCCTAGTGCTCTTGCAAAACTGCTGCACTATAGTGCTGTAGACACGTGCATGCTCCTGCACTTGAATCCCTGCCTTTTAACAAAAGATACCAAGAGAATGAAGACAATTTGATGATATTAGTAAATTAAAAAGTTGTTTAAAATGGCATGCTCTATCTTATTCATTAAAGAAAAACTTTGGGTTTCATGTCCCTTTAAATGCAGCATTTAATTTCTGCCTAAAATAGTTCATTTTGAAAATAAATCATCATTGCAATATACTATAATTATTTATTTTGCTTGATTTTGCTGTAAAATATAATTTTTCTACTTCCTCCCAGAGAGGCTGGAAAACCTCCATCATTTTTAACTATGAATTTGCCTGAGCCAGCAACATTCTACACTGTGATTGGTTAGTTAAAGCACAAGTTGATTTACATCTGTCTTTTATTGGCCACAGCAAAGAAGACCAAGAAAATGGATTCCACTAGGCTTTTTGAGAAGAATATACCTGATCAGCTCTTGGTTTATACAATCTATACGGATAGTTTTAAATTATTTTGAAGCATTTACTTTAACAATGCTGTGCTACATTACTTATATATGATGTTATCCGGTTATTGATGACAAAATGTGTAAGGAATTAGTCTGCCTACCTTTTAAGAAGAGGTTATTTCCTCTACATCATGTGACAGCCATCGGCCAATCACAAAATTCATATATGTATGTACAGTGAATTCTTGTACATGCTCAGTAGAAGGTGTTTATATAAAATATTGTGCACATTTTGATAATGGAAGTGAAATGGAAAGTTGTTTACAATTTTGTGCTCTATTTTAATCACTAACATTTAATTTGGACTTTAGTGTTCCTTTAAAGACCATTCAAAGTCATTAGTATTTACTACGTTTTATGTGTTGCATAAGAGGCTCATAACTATTTGCATGAGAGACTCCTCACTATTTAAAGGGACAGTCTACACCAGAATTGTTATTGTTTTAAAAGATAGATAATCCCTTTTTTTTACCCATTCCCTAGTTTTGCATAACCAACACAGTTACATTTATATATTTTTTACCTCTGTGATTATCTTGTATCTAAGCCTCTGCAGACTGCCCCTTTATTTCAGTTCTTTTGACAGACTTGCAGTTTAGCCAGTCAGTAATGGCTCCCAGGTAACTTCGCGTGCACGAGCACAGTGTTATCTATATGAAAAACATGAACTAACACCCTCTAGGGGTGAAAAACCTGTTAAAAATTCTTAAGAGGCGGCCTTCAAGGTCTAAGAAATTAGCATATGAACCTCCTAGGTTAAGCTTTCAACTAAGAATACCAAGAGAACAAAGAGAAATTGGTGATAAAAGTAAATTGGAAAATTGTTTAAAATTACATGCCCTATCTGAATCATGAAAGTTTTTTTGGACTAGACTGTCCCTTTAAATATACTTTTGCACCAATTTTAATTTTTGGATTTATACTATGCAGCAGCCGACCTGTAGAGGGAGCTTTAGCAGCAGAAAATGGTGCTGAGTGACTGAGAGTGTTCAGTCTTCTTTATTTAGCAGTGCTTCTAGCTATATAGCTAATTTTACCATAAAGGTTTACAGAGTGGCTGAAGGCACTCTGAAGCTCCATCTATAAGTTGCTTTTTAAAAATGTTTTAGTTTTTGCTCACGCTCTGATTGCATTTTTACAGACATAATAATTGCTGGTTTTATTAAAATGCTCATCATTTTATCTTCAATTCAGTTTCTGAACATTTTCAAAATAATAATTTCAAATTAACACAGAATGAAATAAAAGTGTAAATGTCACCCATCATGTAGAGATATTATTAAATAAAGGGACATTAAAGAAAGATGCAACTTCCCTGATTTGAACTGAGCGTACATTCTTAAAAACTTTCCAATTTACTTCTTTTATCTAATTTTTTCTCCTATTTGCCAGCCCTCTGTACCAATCACAGACTAGTATACATATACCCTGTGAGCTTGTGCACATGCTCAGTAGGAGCTGGTGCCTCAAAATGTGCTTATAAAAAGATTGTGCAAAACTTGATAATGAAAGTAAATTGGAAAAATTCTTAAGATTGTGTGCTCTGAATCAAGTAGTTGAAACAGCATTGGCTATGTATATTTAGGTCTGTAAAACACAGTTATACACTAGAGAAAGAGCAATAATAAAATATTCTAAAACATGAAATCCTTAAGTTTGATTACAATTCTTGTAGACTGCATTCCAGTTAAAAGACTATGGGGCCTATCTATCAAGCTCTGTATGGAGCTTGAGGGCCCGTGTTTATGGCGAGCCTGCAGATTTGCCAGAAACACCAGTTATGAAGCAGCGGTCTAAAGACCGCTGCTCCATAACCTGTCCGCCTGCTCTGATGAGATCTACAGGAATCGTCGGAATTCAACCCGATCGAGTATGATCGGGTTGATTGACACCCCCCTGCTGGCGGCCAATTGGCCGCGAGTCTGCAGGGGGCGGCGTTGCACCAGCAGCTCACAAGAGCTGCTGGTGCAGTGCTGAATACGGAGAGCGCAGGTCCGACAGACATTTCATAAATAGGCCTCTATATGTGTCACAAAACGTGTGTTGTGTTGCTATAGAATAACAGATCAGCCAAGTCTTAATGTTTTTAAAACAAATTAACATCCTTTTTACTGCAGTTATTTTTCAATAGCGAAACTCAACCCACCGTTTGCCTAATTTAAAGGAGCCAATCTGGGCTTTAGTCTGCAGACAACAAGGCTAGCTGCAGTCATAAAGTTAGCATAAAATGTATTTATATACAGGTGTTAAAACCAGTTAGGGACAGATATGTAGCAGAGTTGAGAAGTCAGCAGACTGCATTTCAAGTTCTGAGAATTAAAAATTGCTCAATTTTCAGAGATACATTATGTGAAAAGGGGGCAACATAAATAATGAAAATATATCACAATGTTAAGGGGAAAATATCCTGTGGGGATATACCTGAGAGTATTTAACTCTTCTGTCACTTGTCCCAGAGAGAGAGAGAGTCATAAACATGTCATCAATAAGTCAAATTTGAAGTATAGATGGGGGAATTAGGGTCACAGCTCCACCCACCCCTTTTAAAAAAGAACTTGTGCCTGTATTCAATTCCACTTATGTTGGGGGACCAGGAAGTTAATCCCTTCTGCCTCTGTGGTATGTTATGTAATGCAATGGACCAAAAGAGTATATACATGTGCCTACAGTGTCCGTTCCTTAAGTGGTGGCAGTGAAAACTGGGGCTGTAGCACCTTCCACCCCTTTAGCGGATAAATGCCTGTAGTTGACTGTATTAAATATCACTTAAATTAGGGGACCGGGAAACCAATCCCTCCTACCCCTGTGATGGCTTCTTATATTTGTGAACGATAGAAGAGCAAATACAATAACTGGCACAGTCCACTCCTTGAGTGTGACAATGACTCACCCGTAGCCATAGAGACAGCCAGCTCAGTCCGGGCTGCAGAGCTTCGGGAACTTCCAAAGGAAACTCTCCACTTCCGCAATCGCCACTGCAAACTTTTACCCAGGTCGGCTTCTTTCTGCTCCAGCGGTCTCAGCTCGTTTCTTAAGTATGGAATACATTTTGTTTTTATCCCTTGATGTGGTTGGTATGCCTTGGATTTTTTTCTGTTTTTTATATTACAAAGTTGTTTCATTATGCATAACTAAACTATTTTTAAAAAGTTCAAGGTGCTTAAAGGGAGAGTTAATACATTTTCTCCCCTTTAAATTGTTCCCAATGATCCATTTTACCTGTAGGAGTGTATTAAATTGTTTACAAGTAGCTCCTTTACCCTTATTTTGGCATTTGAAATAGCTGAGTTAGCCTGTGGTATCCCACCTATACTGAAAGTTTCTATACTGGAGTCTAGGCTATTGATAAGCCTAAGTAAACACTATCAGTGGGGTGTAGGATAATTAAGTAATACAATTATAATTTTCCATTGTTCTCTTTAAGTATTAAGCTTTAGTTTTCCAGACAAATATAAGATAAGGAAGCAAGTCTGTGTACACAAAGTGATAACATACTTAGATTGGATATTACCTGAAGCTCAACCCATTGTAATAGGCTGTGGTTTAAAAGCACAAAACCAGCTAATTCATATACAGAAATAAACCTGAAAATGCAATTTACCCTGCAGCTGGTAAAATAATTAATAAAAAAAAATAAAAAAAAGGAAAAAGAATTTAACAGTGTACTGTCCATTTGATGTTCCTTTAAAATGATGATAACCTATCAAGTTTTATAGAGTTTGCCCTATTATTTTTAATTCTCATCCACACTTTTCTCTACTTCTCTTATGGACTGTTGGATCAAATAGTACCTTTGGCTGTTCTTTATCCTATGTATATATATATATATATATATATATATATATATATATATATATATATATATATATCAATATCATAATATCTCATGTGTCATGTCAATGTAGGTTTAAAGACAATCCTATATATACAGTATGACATTTCTGTATCACACTTTTGTCTCTGCCTCTTTCAGAAATGTCATGATCAGAAATCTACAGACTCACTTGGTTGCTATATAAATGAATTACAATATTTTTAAAATACTAAGTAAAAAATATTCCCGGAAAAAAATGTAAAATATTAAATGTAACATAGAAATATGAATGATGAGATGCAAATGGAATTGAATTGTTGAAAATATTAACCTTTTCTTTTCCCTAGAGAACTACCAGATACTTACAGGCACAAAACTTGTAAGATATAGCAGTTCATCATGTCAAACTAGACATAATCTCTGTAGTGCCCAAAGGGTTTTGCAATGTATTTCAAGATTCATTTGTACTGAATTGGTTAAGAGTGTTATGAAGTTTGCCAGTGGTAAAAATGTGGCTGAAATTGCACTGTTAACTCCCTTGGGGCGAAAATCAAGAAAAAATATTTATATCTTCTGTTAACTGAACAAAATAAAAATATTTGTGATTCAAAGAGTGGGGATGTAATCCGCAAAACATAGCCAGACAAATATAAAAATGAATCGCTTTTAAGGATACTAAGGATAATTATAAACCAATGGTTAAAAAAAAATATATATATATATATATATATATATATATATATATATATATATTTATTTATTTTTATTGTTTAATTTTTGTGCAATCAAGTGCTTGATATTAAATGTGTTATTTGTTATATTCTTTATAGAGAAATATTTTACAGAAAAATTGAATTTCCATTATATATAAGATTATCAGAAATGCCACAATTTTCATCCATCCAATAATTCAAGGAACAAGACTGGGAGCTGTAGATCATTTCCATATAGAATATTTTAACATGAATTCCAGAGGAACCTTTTCAGTAATGTATTAATAACTGCTTAGACCTAACAAATGCCACATGCACATATTTTAGATTTTAATGTATCTACTGATTATATTTAATAAAGTGAACCAAGTTTTTTTCTAATATTCTTAAATATTTTCTCCAAGCACAAACCCTGTTAGAAAAAATAATGTTCTTTGAATGGTTCATACTGAAAGCAAAACGGGCAGCATCTGTTACAAATACATGAAGCAGTATTTCCCACCGCTTAATTAAATGCCAAAATTTATCTATATTAACACCATGTTGAAATTTATTGATCAGCACAAATAGAGTGAGGTGAAAAATGACTCAGGCAATTTCCATAATGTTCTACACATGTTAAAGTTTGTAATGAAAAAGAATAGTATATTAACATTAAATGTGAAATGAAAGGGGCATTTTGTATTAGGAACTGATGCCCTGAAGCTATGTGCTTTGTTTTCTGTGGCCTGTCCACATTCAGACTGTTTGAGCTGTGTACAGATGGGTCTCTGACAGTCCTACAGCTGGTTGCCTAATTGCTCATTAAGTGTTGTATTGATTCTCTGATTCACAGTACATGTGTCTTTCAGATCACAATATCGTGTGAAGTGGGAGACGCATTCCTCCTTTGAATGACAAGCGTACTTGAAACTTAAAAATGTGGGCTGCCACTTCCAATTGAGGATCTTGCTTTCAATGTCAGGAGCCTCAGTTTAAAGGAGCTTTGGAACAATAGCCAGTTTTATTTTATAAACTTCTTGGATCAATCAACTAAAGCGGCATCATGTAGAGATTTATTTAATTCCTTGTTAAGCATGTACAGATTGCACCTGGCTGATAAAGGCTTGTGTTGTTTATATCAATAACCAGCGATTAGACGTGACTTGCCATATGTGGATTTTTCTCCCCCCTCTTGTGTCCTTGCTGCGGACATGCGCCGAGACGTTCTGATCAACTTGCAACTTTGCTATTAATATTTTTTAAGCAAGCTCATCTGCAATTCCAGATTATGCCAGTCAAACAGAACCCGCTTAAAGATGATCTTGTTTTAATCTGTAGACTGAAAGATAAGATTCACATCTTTTGTGAAGCCCATAAATCTTCAAAGAAAAAGATAACCACAGATAAAAATGTAAACCTTGTTTTGTTCCCTGGACAATGATGTATTTGTCTTAGTATTATTTTAGTGGGGGGTTACTAAGGGGTCTATAGTTCTTTCCAAAAATCTAATCCTTGCATTAGAGACATGTTGATTACATATGTATTGTAAGCTGCACCTGTCTAACATAGATCTGAATTTAAAATCTGTAGAAAAAATGATGATAATTCCACAGCATAGAGATTCCAAAATGAAACTCCTATTCAAATAATATGTTCTAATATTATATGAAATTAATGGGGTGGATATGTTTAATTTTAGAATTTCTATGCTTTTTAAAGTGCATGTAAACTCAACCGAATAGCTCTGCATCAAAGTGTGTAATTGCCCAAATAAACGTTAGTTTAATTCATCATATTTTTTTAAGATGTATATAAAAGTCAATATATATAATTTTACTTGATATTCTTCTCGCCAATTCCTCCGCCTGCAGTTTTGGTCCCACATTTCTTTTATGATTGACACTTTGCTGTCTTAATCTTTTTTTCTACCCCGGGGCGTCAGACCGGTTGCTCGCTACGTCACGCGCTTTAACTGCACATGCGTGAACTACTCGATGACGTAGCATACTCAATGCTCGTCCGCGATTCGCGCATGCGCAATACAGATAGACTCTCATTTATTCTAAGACCTGGAGAGAGTTTTGTCAGCTAATTTTTAAACGCATGGGCAAATGTCAGCCCTGCTCGTGAACGAGCTTCAAACAGACGTCATCGAGTGGGTGTAAAAAATAGAAATGATGCATCGGAAATAGGGCTGAAATACAGGAAAAAGACGGTTGGGAGGAGTTGAGTGCTTAGAACGGAGATAAGTTGTAATCGAAATAAAACGATAAAGATTATATTTATTAAAAATATATTATTGCGATTTAACTATGTATAATATTGTGAGCAAGTAGATTTAATTTTATAACGGAAAATTTACATTCACTTTAATGTTTGATTGGGACTTTAAATTCTGACACTAGCAAACTTTTTTTTGCAACTGAATTTGAATTTTCCATTTTTTTTTTATTGTATGTGTATATTAGTGTGCAGTGTGTACAGTATGTGTGTGTGTAGTCTGACTTTCACCTTTCTATCTCTCTCTCATTCTGTATATATGTATATATATATATATATATATATATATATATATATATATATATATATATATATATATACAGGGAGTGCAGAATTATTAGGCAAGTTGTATTTTTGAGGATTAATTTTATTATTGAACAACAACCATGTTCTCAATGAACCCAAAAAACTCATTAATATCAAATCTGAATATTTTTGGAAGTAGTTTTTAGTTTGTTTTTAGTTATAGCTATTTTCGGGGGATATCTGTGTGTGCAGGTGACTATTACTGTGCATAATTATTAGGCAACTTAACAAAAAACAAATATATACCCATTTCAATTATTTATTTTTACCAGTGAAACCAATATAACATCTCAACATTCACAAATATACATTTCTGACATTCAAAAACAAAACAAAACAAATCAGTGACCAATATAGCCACCTTTCTTTGCAAGGACACTCAAAAGCCTGCCATCCATGGATTCTGTCAGTGTTTTGATCTGTTCACCATCAACATTGCGTGCAGCAGCAACCACAGCCTCCCAGACACTGTTCAGAGAGGTGTACTGTTTTCCCTCCTTGTAAATCTCACATTTGATGATGGACCACAGGTTCTCAATGGGGTTCAGATCAGGTGAACAAGGAGGCCATGTCATTAGATTTTCTTCTTTTATACCTTTTCTTGCCAGCCACGCTGTGGAGTACTTGGACGCGTGTGATGGAGCATTGTCCTGCATGAAAATCATGTTTTTCTTGAAGGATGCAGACTTCTTCCTGTACCACTGCTTGAAGAAGGTGTCTTCCCGAAACTGGCAGTAGGACTGGGAGTTGAGCTTGACTCCATCCTCAACCCGAAAAGGCCCCACAAGCTCATCTTTGATGATACCAGCCCAAACCAGTACTCCACCTCCACCTTGCTGGCGTCTGAGTCGGACTGGAGCTCTCTGCCCTTTACCAATCCAGCCACGGGCCCATCCATCTGGCCCATCAAGACTCACTCTCATTTCATCAGTCCATAAAACCTTAGAAAAATCAGTCTTGAGATATTTCTTGGCCCAGTCTTGACGTTTCAGCTTGTGTGTCTTGTTCAGTGGTGGTCGTCTTTCAGCCTTTCTTACCTTGGCCATGTCTCTGAGTATTGCACACCTTGAGCTTATGGGCACTCCAGTGATGTTGCAGCTCTGAAATATGGCCAAACTGGTGGCAAGTGGCATCTTGGCAGCTGCACGCTTGACTTTTCTCAGTTCATGGGCAGTTATTTTGCGCCTTGGTATTTCCACACGCTTCTTGCGACCCTGTTGACTATTTTGAATGAAATGCTTGATTGTTCGATGATCACGCTTCAGAAGCTTTGCAATTTTAAGAGTGCTGCATCCCTCTGCAAGATATCTCACTATTTTTGACTTTTCTGAGCCTGTCAAGTCCTTCTTTTGACCCATTTTGCCAAAGGAAAGGAAGTTGCCTAATAATTATGCACACCTGATATAGGGTGTTGATGTCATTAGACCACACCCCTTCTCATTACAGAGATGCACATCACCTAATATGCTTAATTGGTAGTAGGCTTTCGAGCCTATACAGCTTGGAGTAAGACAACATGCATAAAGAGGATGATGTGGTCAAAATACTCATTTGCCTAATAATTCTGCACTCCCTGTATATATATATATATATAAACATACATATACAAACACACACTCTCACTTTAAGGGGGCGATTTATCAAGCTGAGGCGCATAGGGGCGCAGCTCGCCTCTGCCGGTCTGAATTCTCCTGGAGGAATTCAGCATTGTACACAAGCACTATTTTGCGCTTGCGTGCAATCCCGCCCCCTGCCCGCGCACAGCTAATCACTCGCGGTCAGGAGATGTCAATCTCCCCGGTCTGAAAAGATTGAATTTCGCCAAACAAGAGGTGGCGAAGAGGCTTGCAAAGCAGCGGTCTTGTTAAAAAAGGTGTGCAGGTTCAAAGGCTGGCGAAAGCCTTTGATAAATCGCCCCTAAGCTTAGTATTTGCTAAGCTTAATCGAGGAAGGGATGATATCCCCGAAAAATTACAGGTTTAATAAAGTGAACATTTTACACAAATTCCGTGAGTGCTAGCCTGTGCAATTATTTATATATATTTATAATCTTCTGATTTCAAATGTACTGTACATGTCTTTATGTAAATGTTTAAACTGCTTGGTTTCTCACAAAACAACACACCTACTAGACCAAATTACATAAAAAACAGTTACAGCATTAACAGTTAGCAGACTTAAAGGGACAGTTTACTCCAAAAAATTCTCCCCTTTAATTTCTTCCCAATGATCCACTTTACCTGATGGAGTGCATTAAATTGTTTACAAGTATTTCCATTACCCTTATATTGGCATTTGAATTAGTTTATTTAGCCTGGGGTATCCACACCCATCCTGAAAGTTTTTGGCCTCAAGGCCAAGCTGTGTTAACACAGCCAGTAGAAGAAAGTACACTCCTAGTGGGTTATAGAAGAGATAAGGTAATAAAATGATAATTTTCCATTGTTCTCTCCAAGTATTAGTGATTGGTTTATCTTCAGATATAAGATAAAGAAGCAGGTATAGGTACACAATGTGATAAAGTAATGAGATCTGATTATACCTACAAGCTCAACACATTTTATTAGGTTGTGGTTTCAAAACACAAAATCAGCTAATTCATATACACAAATGAGCCTTAAAAAAACCAATATCATACATTTTATCCTCTGCGGCTGGTAAAAAAAGGAATTGGAAACACATTAAGAGAAAAACTATTTTATAGTATACTGTCCCTTTAAAGAGCCATAAAAGTAAAACAAATTACATGCTCTAATTTATTACAGTCTGTAGTTTTAAGACTATTAACCCTACACTAATGTGTGTTTAACCCCTGGAGATAGTTTAAACACACAGCAAAAGTGCTGCATGGGACCCACAGAGCACTGTTGGTCCAAAGAATAAACCTCTGCTGATCCAATCAGCAGCGTTAGTTCCACATCTGAGTCGTGCAGTTAGAGCTGCTGATTGGATCAGGGGTGGGTTCCACTTGAGACCAGCAGTGCTCCCCCAGGTCCCAAGTGGCACTTGTAGTGTAGGGCTGAAAGGCTTAAAATGACATGGTCTAACGAATTAGAGAATGCAATTTGTCAATTATTGTGGCCCTTTAAACTAATATTGTACCACTGTGCAGATATACTGTATATATTTATAAGAGACGGTGGAGGTTAAAGTCAAAATAAACTTAAATTGATTGGATAGAGCTTGAAATTTTAAACAACTTTCCAATTTACTTATTTTATACATTTTGCTTAATTCTCTTGGCATTGTTTGTTAAGCTCGGGAGCATGCATGTATATTAAGCCACCTGGCAGCAGTGTTTACAACAATGTTATACATAGTTACAAACACTGCTGTCATAGACAGCTATAGACATGTGCACGTGCCTGAGCTCCTATCAGCCTATCTAGGTGCAGTCTTTAACAAAGAATACCAAGAGAACAAATTTGATAATAGGAGTAAATTGGAAAGTTGTTTAAATTGTATGTTCTATCTGAATCATGAAAGTTTAATTTTGATTTTACTATCCCTTTAACAATTAACATTTTTTATGTAAAAGATGGTGTAGTTTGGTGCTGTAAGACCACCAACATGGATTGAATAAAGATGAATTAGTCACTTTCAGTTCTTTTAAGTTGAACTAAATCAAGTGTAAAAGCATGACCTGTTTGCATCCATCATGACCTGTTTGCATCCATCATGACCTGTTTGCATCACACTGTGACCCTGCTTTCCTATTGGCTGAAATCTTTAGAATGACTTCTTCATCTGTGCATTGAAGTTTGTTGAAAACCAGTTATGGATTAGAAGCCTTTAAAAGCTGTCATTTTGTTTAAAAAAATATGCATTGATTTGCAATCCTAGGGGACGTCCTCACAAGCCTCTTGAACTTTTTATCGCTTCTTTTGTTGTCTATTTGGGAGAGATGTAAATAATCCCCTGAATGAATTGAGCAATCACTTTGCAATACCTAGGAGTGTTAGGTTTCTGAATTCCACAGAATGCACTTCAGCCTCTAAGGCAGTGATGGTGAACCTTGGCACTCCAGATGTTTCAGAACTACATTTCCCACAATGCTTAGGCACTCTGAAGTCCAGTCGAGCATCATGGGAAATGTAGTTCTGAAACATCTGGAGTGCCAAGGTTCGCCATCACTGCTCTAAGGTATACTAATTTTACAATTAAAGGGACATTCTAGTACACAGGTGCATTTCAGTTTTGAGTAGAAGCACTTTTGCAATAAACATGCATTAGAAAAAATGCTTCTAGTAAAAGCTATAGCTGTTTTAAGAGTGTACCCAGGTATGCTCCGTGCTCTATCATTTTAACTACAGCAGTTGGTCAGCGAGCACAAGGTGCCTGTATCATCTGGTAATGACTCAATTTGCAACATGGCTGAGATGATACAAGTCCCACTGGCTCTCCAAGCAGCTGCAGTATTTAATGGGACATTAAACACCGAATACATTTTATAAGCATACGGCTTCATGTACTAAGCAGCTTAAGATGCTGTGGAGCCCTTACACACCATCAGACCACTGCTTCTTATAATCTTGTCCACCTCTTAGTTGGAGGAGAGAAATCACCCTGAACATGCTCACTCTGGGTGATTGGCAGGCCTTTCTCTTAGGTGATTGGTTGTACGAGGTAAGGGGTGGCATTACATACTTCCTTGAGCATGTACATATGGGCAGCAGATGTACAGGGTTCGCTGCCCGTGTGCCGCAAAGCTGTATGGACAGTTTCTCATGTTGGGAACCTTTTCCATATGGCGCTTAATACATGGGGCCCAAAGTATTGAGATTATCCTACTCTTCGCTCTATTCATGGGTGACACCATTTAGAAATCTGTGCTGATGTGTTGGCCCATGTGCAGTAACTTTCCTTTAGATACCTTAATTAAACCTAGGTTTCAAAATAGTGGCGCACATAATTAGATGGTGGCGTGTGAAAAGTGTTAAGTGATTTATGTGTCTTTAAAATGCTGGTGCACTGAGAATATCTAGCTATGCTTCACGTGCACATGCTGAGAAATATGCAAACACAAAAACTGTGAAAACGGTTACTAGAAGCATTTTTCCAATTCATTTTTTTTGTAAATATGTTTCTATTAAAAGATGCTATTCAACTATGTGCATTTCAGTTTTGACAGTCAATTTAAATTACAGGAGAAGCAGGCAAAATAAATAAAGGGAAATTCCAAAGTTATTTAATTACCCATAATCAAAGATTATAGATCACAATTGATAGTGCAGGGTGACGACACCATACAAAGAATAACACAAGAACCTGGTATTACAATTAAACATTTCAACCAAAGCATCTTAAAGTGTCAGAAACTTGTTTAGCGCTAACATTTAGGAAGCTGTAACAGTGCGCTCATTACACATTGCAAGGGGGGAGTTAAAGGGACAGTAAACACCAGATTATTTCCCATTACCCAGTTTAGCATAACCAACACTGTTATATTAATACACTTTTTACCTCTGTGATAACCCTGTATCTAAGCATCTGCAGACTGCCCCTTATCTCAGTTATATTAATATACTTTTTACCTCTGTGATTACCCTGTATCTAAGCATCTGCAGACTGCCCCTTATCTCAGTTATATTAATATACTTTTTACCTCTGTGATAACCTTGTATCTAAGCATCTGCAGACTGCCCCTTATCTCAGTTATATTAATACACTTTTTACCTCTGTGATAAACTTGTGTCTAAGCCTCTGCAGACTGCCCCTTATCTCAGTTATATTAATATACTTTTTACCTCTGTGATTACCCTGTATCTAAGCCTCTGCAGACTGCCCCTTATCTCAGTTATATTAATATACCTTTTACCTCTGTGATAACCTTGTATCTAAGCATCTGCAGACTGCCCCTTATCTCAGTTATATTAATACACTTTTTACCTCTGTGATAACCCTGTATCTAAGCATCTGCAGACTGCCCCTTATCTCAGTTATATTAATATACTTTTTACCTCTGTGATTACCCTGTATCTAAGCCTCTGCAGACTGCCCCTTATCTCAGTTACATTAATATACTTTTTTCCTTTGTGATTACCTTTTATCTAAGCCTCTGCAGACTGCTCCTTATCTCAGTTATATTAATATACTTTTTACCTCTGTGATTACCCTGTATCCAAACCTCTGCAGACTGCCTCTTATCTCAGTTATATTAATATACTTTTTACCTCTGTGATTACCTTGTATCTAAGCCTCTGCAGACTGCTGCTTATCTCAGTTATATTAATATACTTTTTATCTCTGTGATTACCCTGTATCTAAGCCTCTACAGACTGCCTCTTATCTCAGTTATATTAATATACTTTTTACCTCTGTAATTAATTTGTATCTAAGCCTCTGCAGACTGCCCCCTTATCTCAGTTATATTAATATACTTTTTACCTCTGTGATTAACCTGTATCTAACCCTCTGCAGACTGCACATTATCTCAGTTATATTAATATACTTTTTACCTGTGTGATTACCTTGTATCTAAGCCTCTGCAGGCTGCCCCTTATCTCAGTTATATTAATATACTTTTTACCTCTGTGATTACCCTGTATCTAAGCCTCTGCAGACTACCCCTTATCTCAGTTATATTAATATACTTTTTACCTCTGTGATTACCTTGTATCTAAGCCTCTACAGACTGCCCCTTATATCAGTTATATTAATACACTTTTTACCTCTGTGATTACCTTGTATCTAAGCCTCTGCAGACTGCCCCTTATCACAGTTATATTAATATACATTTTACCTCTGTGATTACCCTGTATCTAAGCCTCTGCAGACTGCCCCCTTATCTCAGTTATATTAATATGCTTTTTACCTCTGTGATTACCTTGTATCTAAGCCTCTGCAGACTGCCCCTTATCACAGTTATATTAATATACATTTTACCTCTGTGATTACCCTGTATCTAAGCCTCTGCAGACTGCCCCCTTATCTCAGTTATATTAATATGCTTTTTACCTCTGTGATTACCCTGTATCTAAACCTCTGCAGACTGCTGCTTATCTCAGTTATATTAATATACTTTTTACCTCTGCAGAGGTTTAGATACAGGGTAATCACAGAGGTAAAAAGTATATTAATATAACTGAGATAAGGGGCAGTCTGCAGAGGCTTAGATACAAGGTAATAAGAGAGGTAAAAAGTATATTAATATACCTGAGATAAGCAGCAGTCTGCAGAGGTTTAGATACAGGGTAATCACAGAGGTAAAAAGTATATTAATATAACTGAGATAAGCTGCAGTCTGCAGAGGTTTAGATACAGGGTAATCACAGACTGCAGCTTATCTCAGTTATATTAATATACTTTTTACCTCTGTGATTACCCTGTATCTAAGCCTCTGCAGACTGCCCCTTATCTCAGTTATATTAATATACTTTTTACCTCTGTGATTACCTTGTATCTAAGCCTCTGCAGACTGCCCCTTATCTCAGTTATATTAATATACTTTTTACCTCTGTGATTACCTTGTAGCTAACCCTCTGGAGACTGCTCCTTATCTCAGTTATATTACTACACTTTTTACCTCTGTGATTACCTTGTATCTAACCCTCTGCAGACTGCTCTTATCTCAGTTATATTAATACACGTTTTAGCTCTGTGATTACCTTGTATCTAAGCCTCTGCAGACTGCCCCCTTATCTCAGTTATATTAATATAATTTTTACCTATGTGATTACCCTGTATCTAAGCCTCTGCAGACTGCCCCTTATCTCAGTTATATTAATATACTTTTTACCTCTGTGATTACCCTGTATCTAAGCCTCTGCAGACTGCCCCTTATCTCTGTTATATTAATATATTTTTTACTTCTGTGATTACCTTGTATCTAAACCTCTGCAGACTGCCCCCTTATCTCAGTTATATTCATATGCCTTTTTTCTCTGTTATTATCTTGTAGCTAGCCTTTGCAAACTGCCCCTTATCTCAGTTATATAAATATACTTTTTACCTCTGTGAATACCTTGTATCTAAGCCTCTGCAGACTGCCCCCTTATCTCAGTTATATTAATATACTTTTTACCTCTGTGAATACCTTGTATCTAAGCCTCTGCAGACTGCCTCCTTATCTCAGATCTTTTGTTAGACTTGCATTTCAGGCAATTAGTGCTGACTTTTAAATAACTCCACCGGCGCGAGCACAATGTTATCTATATTGCACACATGAACTAATGCCCTCTAAATGTCAAATGCATTTAGATAAGAGTTGGCCATCAAGGGCTTAGAAATTAGCATATGTGCCTGCCTATGTTTAGCTTTCAACTAAGAATACCAAAAAAACAAAGCAAATTTGATGATAAAATTAAATTGGAAAGTTGTTTAAAATTGAATGCCCTATCTGAATCATGAAGTCTAATTTGGACTTTACTGTCCCTTTAAGTGTTGCAATCAAGTACAATCCTAAATACCACTGTACAATTGTTTTTCTTTTTAATACCTGAAGTAAACCATTCTTATAAATAGTATAGCCCATAACTACATGAGGAACTCCACTACTTAGCCCTAACCCTGACCCTGTAACACACCACACAGAGATTGGTTGATCATATTTAGTATATTCTCTTTAAATAAAAAATGCTGAGAAGGGTATTTAATTAAAATGGCCCTTGTTGGAGAATACGTTATATTCAGTTTAAATTATTTAAGAATTTCATCTGTGACTTCATTATTTTTAAGATACATTTATCATTAAATTACTATAAACAATGTAGCCCCTTTTTAAGCCAAGGACAAACTAAGGAAGTGAATCATGTAACATTCTATAAGGTCTTCTAAAGTGAGACCATTATGAATAGGTCTATAAACCACAATGGAGCAAAACAAATGAATTGTTTAGTTCACTCACCCGTGACTGTTACTTTCTGTATTTGCAGCTGGACTCGGATTTCCATGAAAGAATACATTTTTGATTTTCATTTATATTTCCCATACTGATGCAGCCATGTACCATGTAACAATGATCTGGGAATGAGTTATACATTTTATATAAAGTCATTTTGCACAAAACTGCTAAATTGTATATTACATCTGGTAACAAACATTGTCAACTATGGAAGTGGCTACAAATCAATGCTGATTTTTATTCTCATACTAATAAGAACAAGGTAAAAAAGTGACATATCACATAACAAATTTTATGCATAACATTTTGAAATCATGGAGCCTTTTCTTTCGATTCCCTGATGTTAAACTTCGGAAAGATTTTTTAAGAGGCTTTCAACTTTAGACTTTTCATTCTTGCGGAATGAACTTCAGTTACACTAAATTTTAAGTAAATTTGTGATGACTGAGCAATATACATTGGCTGAGCCGGAATTCAATAACCCACAGGACAAATTAATTTTCAACAAAAAGGGCAGAAACCTCAAGTGTCCTGAGTATATGGAACCTTATCTTATCTCTCTGGAGCCATTTTTGCAAATCACTACAGCCATTCATAATCTAAATCAGTCTCCGTTAGCGGCACAGAGATCTTTTTTTCCATGACAAAACAGAGGATGACATTCATTAGAGCCGAACTTGCATAAGCTACCTCAAATTTATTGAAGTGCTGCTTGTACGTGGAGAAAAATGTCTTTCTTCAGATAAAGAGGGAAATATGAGTTGCCATTATATGAGAACTTTTAAGTTTATTCTGTACAGTAGATAAAAAAGGATATTATGTACAGCAAACTGCCGTATTTATGATTCTGACCTCTACTCAATAAAAACGGTATGAGACAAGCTAAAGTACATGGTGATATGTGTATGCATGGGTGATAATTAGAAGCTTAAAAAAACATTCTGAAGTTTATAAAAAATGCAACAATCATGAAAAAGAAATACCCCCCCCCCAAAAAAAAAAGAAATAATTCAGTTAATGGGCTATACTGATGTAACAATGTCAAATCTTTTTTATTGCTTCTTAAACTAGGGGGCCCTTGAAAGTTTTTGGGGGTACTAACAAGATTTGGTAATGTAGGGTTAGTGTTTGTGTTTGTATGAGTGTTTGTGTTGTGAGTGTATAAGTATGTGTCTTTATAAGTATGTATGTGTGTGTATGAGTGTGTTGAATAAGTAAGTGTGTGTATGTATAAGTGCTTGTGTATTTATGAGTGAGTGAGTTGTGAGAGTATAAGTAAGTGTGTGCTGTATAAGTTTGTGTGTGTGTATTTATGAGTGAATGTGTATTTTTGTGTATGAGTGTGTGTTGTGAATGTATAAGTAAGTGTGTGTATGTACAAGTGCGTAGGTATTTATGAGTGAGCGTGTTGTGAGTGTATAAGTAAGTGTGTGTGTATTTATGAGTGAGTGTGTATGTTTGTGTATGAGTGAGTGTATAAGTAAGTGTGTGCTGTATAAGTGTGTGTGTATTTATGAGTAAGTGTGTATGAGTGAGCGTGTTGTGAGTGTATAAGTAAGTGTGTGCTGTATAAGTGTGTGTATTTATGAGTAAGTATGTATGTTTGTGCATGAGTGAGCATGTTGTGAGCGTATAAGTGTGTGTGTATTTATGAGTAAGTGTGTATGAGTGAGCATGTTGTGAGTGTATAAGTAAGTGTGTGCTGCATAAGTGTGTGTATTTATGAGTAAGTGTGTATGTTTGTGCATGAGAGAACGTGTTGTGAGCATATTTATAAATGAGCATGTTGTGAGGGTATAAGAGTGTTTGTTGTTTGAGTGAGTGCGTATATAAGTGTGTGCTATATAAGTGTGTGTGTCATGATCCAGCCTAGAATTGAACCTGGGACCTGTCTCTATTTCTGCTACTGTTCTTTCCCAGCCTGTTGTCTTACCTCTTTGCCACCAGGTGGCTTGATCACAGGCTTAGAATATTGGGTTTTTCTGTTTGCTGCAACTTTGGCTCTCTGGCTCAACCTGCTTACCAGCTGAAACAAATCATATCTAAAGCAGCCTGCTATATCTGGGAGGTTTGATTTCAGTTCTTGGCCTTGACATTGAGTGTTATACTCTGACAGACCCTCTGGTCCTGTTTCCTGAGTGAAATACAGATTTGTTGGATTTCCTGGTGCCTGATTTCTGCTTCATTTGGTGACTACTCATCTGGCTATTCCATTGGCACTGTGTTTGTTTCTGGACTGATTTCCTGGCAATTGACCTTGGCTAGGTCTCTGTTATTTCCTAAGGACTGCTTCACAGCATACCTGCATTCCTGTCTGTTACTACAGAGTTCCAGTCTACGCAATTATCTTGCCTGTTATTACAAGGATCTGTATTCCTGTCTGTTACTACAGAGTTCCAGTCTACGCAAGTCTCTTGCCTGTTATTACAAGGATTTGTATTCCTGTCTGTTACTACAGAGTTCCAGTCTACATCCTATAGTTACCAGTCTACAGCCTATAGTTACCAGTCTACAGCCTATGCAAGTATCCTGCCTGTTATTACAAGGATCTGCATCCCTGTCTGTTACTACAGAGTTACCAGTCTACAGCCTATAGTTACCAGTCTACAGCCTATGCAAGTATCCTGTCTGTTACTACAGAGTTACCAGTCTACAGCCTATAGTTACCAGTCTACAGCCTATGCAAGTATCCTGTCTGTTACTACAGAATTACCAGTCTACAGCCTATAGTTACCAGTCTACAGCCTATGCAAGTATCCTGCCTGTTATTACAAGGATCTGCATTCCTGCCTGTTACTACAGAGTTACCAGCCTACAGCCTATAGTTACCAGTCTACAGCCTATGCAAGTATCCTGCCTGTTACTTCAGAGTTACCAGTCTACAGCCTATGCAAGTATCCTGCCTGTTACTTCAGAGTTACCAGTCTACAGCCTATGCAAGTATCCTGCCTGTTACTACAGAGTTCCAGTCTACAGCATATGCAAGTATTCTGCCTGTTATTACAGAGTTCCAGTCTACAGCATATGCAAGTATCCTGTCTGTTATTACAAGGATCTGCATTCCTGCCTGTTATTTCAGAGTTCCAGTCTACAGCATATGCATGTATCCTGCCTGTTATTAAAAAGATCTGCATTCCTGTCTGTTATTACAGAGTTACCAGTCTACAGCCTATGCAAGTATCTTGTTTGTTATTACAAGGATCTGCATTCCTGCCTGTTACTACAGAGTTCCAGTCTACAGCATATGCAAATATCCTACCTGTTATTACAGAGTTCTAGTCTACAGCATATGCAAGTATCCTGTCTGTTATTACAAGGATCTGCATTCCTGCCTGTTATTACAGAGTTCCAGTCTACAGCATATGCACGTATCCTGCCTGTTATTACAAAGATCTGCATTCCTGCCTGTTATTACAGAGTTCCAGTCTACAGCATATGTAAGTATCCTGCCTGTTATTACAAAGATCTGCATTCCTGCCTGATATTACAGAGTTACCAGTCTACAGCCTATGCAAGTATCCTGTTTGTTATTACAAGGATCCTGCATTCCTGCCTGTTACTACAGAGTTCCAGTCTACAGCATATGCAAATATCCTACCTGTTATTACAGAGTTCCAGTCTACAGCATATGCAAGTATCCTGTCTGTTATTACAAGGAGCTGCATTCCTGCCTGTTATTACAGAGTTCCAGTCTACAGCATATGCACGTATCCTGCCTGTTATTACAAAGATCTGCATTCCTGCCTGTTATTACAGAGTTCCAGTCTACAGCATATGTAAGTATCCTGCCTGTTATTACAAAGAGCTGCATTCCTGCCTGATATTACAGAGTTCCAGTCTACAGCATATGCAAATATCCTGTCTGTTATAACAAAGATCTGCATTCCTGCCTGTTATTACAGAGTTCCAGTCTACAGCATATATAAGTATCCTGCCTGTTATTACAAAGAGCTGCATTCCTGCCTGATATTACAGAGTTCCAGTCTACAGCATATGCAAGTATCCTGTCTGTTATTACAAAGATCTGCATTCCTGCCTGTTATTACAGAGTTCCAGTCTACAGCATATGCAAGTATCCTGCCTGTTATTACAAAGATCTGCATTCCTGCCTGTTATTACAGAGTTCCAGTCTACAGCATATAGTTCCAGTCTACAACATATGCAAGTATCCTGCCTGTTATTACAAAGTTCCAGTCTACACCATATGGTTCCAGTCTACAGCCTATAGTTACCAGTCTACAGCCTATGCAAGTATCCTGTCTGTTACTACAGAGTTACCAGTCTACAGCCTATAGTTACCAGTCTACAGCCTATGCAAGTATCCTGCCTGTTATTACAAGGATCTGCATTCCTGCCTGTTACTACAGAGTTACCAGCCTACAGCCTATAGTTACCAGTCTACAGCCTATGCAAGTATCCTGCCTGTTACTTCAGAGTTACCAGTCTACAGCCTATGCAAGTATCCTGCCTGTTACTTCAGAGTTACCAGTCTACAGCCTATGCAAGTATCCTGCCTGTTACTACAGAGTTCCAGTCTACAGCATATGCAAGTATTCTGCCTGTTATTACAGAGTTCCAGTCTACAGCATATGCAAGTATCCTGTCTGTTATTACAAGGATCTGCATTCCTGCCTGTTATTTCAGAGTTCCAGTCTACAGCATATGCATGTATCCTGCCTGTTATTAAAAAGATCTGCATTCCTGTCTGTTATTACAGAGTTACCAGTCTACAGCCTATGCAAGTATCTTGTTTGTTATTACAAGGATCTGCATTCCTGCCTGTTACTACAGAGTTCCAGTCTACAGCATATGCAAATATCCTACCTGTTATTACAGAGTTCTAGTCTACAGCATATGCAAGTATCCTGTCTGTTATTACAAGGATCTGCATTCCTGCCTGTTATTACAGAGTTCCAGTCTACAGCATATGCACGTATCCTGCCTGTTATTACAAAGATCTGCATTCCTGCCTGTTATTACAGAGTTCCAGTCTACAGCATATGTAAGTATCCTGCCTGTTATTACAAAGATCTGCATTCCTGCCTGATATTACAGAGTTACCAGTCTACAGCCTATGCAAGTATCCTGTTTGTTATTACAAGGATCCTGCATTCCTGCCTGTTACTACAGAGTTCCAGTCTACAGCATATGCAAATATCCTACCTGTTATTACAGAGTTCCAGTCTACAGCATATGCAAGTATCCTGTCTGTTATTACAAGGAGCTGCATTCCTGCCTGTTATTACAGAGTTCCAGTCTACAGCATATGCACGTATCCTGCCTGTTATTACAAAGATCTGCATTCCTGCCTGTTATTACAGAGTTCCAGTCTACAGCATATGTAAGTATCCTGCCTGTTATTACAAAGAGCTGCATTCCTGCCTGATATTACAGAGTTCCAGTCTACAGCATATGCAAATATCCTGTCTGTTATAACAAAGATCTGCATTCCTGCCTGTTATTACAGAGTTCCAGTCTACAGCATATATAAGTATCCTGCCTGTTATTACAAAGAGCTGCATTCCTGCCTGATATTACAGAGTTCCAGTCTACAGCATATGCAAGTATCCTGTCTGTTATTACAAAGATCTGCATTCCTGCCTGTTATTACAGAGTTCCAGTCTACAGCATATGCAAGTATCCTGCCTGTTATTACAAAGATCTGCATTCCTGCCTGTTATTACAGAGTTCCAGTCTACAGCATATAGTTCCAGTCTACAACATATGCAAGTATCCTGCCTGTTATTACAAAGTTCCAGTCTACACCATATGGTTCCAGTCTACAGCCTATAGTTCCAGTTTACAGCATATGCAAGTATCCTGCCTGTTATTACAAAGATCTGCATTCCTGTCTGTTATTACAGAGTTCCAGTCTACAGCATATGCAAGTATCCTGCCTGTTATTACAAAGTTCCAGTCTACACCATATGGTTCCAGTCTACAGCCTATAGTTCCAGTTTACAGCATATGCAAGTATCCTGCCTGTTATTACAAAGAGCTGCATTCCTGCCTGATACTACAGAGTTCCAGTCTACAACCTATAGACTTTGACTTATCTAATTTGCATATCTCTGCATTTCTAATTATCCTATCAATAAAACCATCACCTTTATTTCCTAAAACCTTGTACCTGTTTAATTATGCCAAAAAGGAAAGACTCACGCAGACAAAACACAACTTTAACCCCAGAACCTGACACCTCTGCACAACAGCTCCCAACTCCTGAACCTGCTCCCTTGCAGAGTATGACAGTGTGTTTGTGTGTGTAGTTATGAGTGAGTGAGTGTGTGTGTTGTGAATGTATAAGTAAGTGTGTGTATGTATAAATGTGTATGTTTGTGTGTTTATGAGTGAGTGTGTATGTTTGTGTATGAGTGAGTAACTTTTTCCTTATTTTGTGAGGTGGCACAAATTTTGTACCTGTTCAAATGCGTGGGTGCTGCTCATTGCCACACAGGAGAGAGAAGCTTACATGAAGGTACATAGAGTTTGACAAAGAGTCTAATCCTTAGTGAAGTTTAATTGATTTGCTTCACTAATAAGCCCTTCACTTGTGTGCTATATTGATGTATAGAAAAACTAAAACATACCTGTCTGATAAGGAGTTTGGTTTGGAGGATATGGTAATAAAGTAGGTTGTGAAAAATATCCCAATGCAAAAAGGGTCATTGGTGAAAAACGTTTAAGAAGCTCTGGTCTTGTTCACAGAGCATTTCATGTTTGCTTTACTGATCCTAGCTTATGTGTCTATCCCTCCCCAAAATGGTTAAACACACAGATAAAGCCCTGCTGAAGAGCCACAAGTATTGCAGTTCACACGCAGGAAACCTTTGGTGATTGGCAGATAGTTTAAAGGGACATTTTTTTTCTTTCATTATTCAGAGAATGACATTTAAAAAAAAGTTTTTAATTTACTTCTATTATCAAATTTGCTTCATTCTCATGTTATTCTTTGTTGAAGAGATATCTAGATAGGTGTCACACTTCTGGAGCTATACATGACAGGAAACAGTGCTGCCATCTAGTGCTCTTGATAATGTATAACAGTGTTACAAAACTGCTGCCATATAGTGCTCTTGATAATGTATAACATTGTTACAAAACTGCTGCCATCTAGTGCTCTTGATAATGTATAACAGTGTTACAAAACTGCTGTCATCTAGTGCTCTTGCTAATGTATAACATTGTTATAAAACTGCTGCCATCTAGTGCTCCTTCTAATGTATAACATTATTATAAAACTGCTGCCATCTAGTGCTCTTGCTAATGTATAACATTGTTATAAAACTGCTGCCATCTAGTGCTCTTGGTAATGTATAACATTGTTATAAAACTGCTGCCATCTAGTGCTTTTGCTAATGTATAACATTGTTACAAAACTGCTGCCATCTAGTGCTCTTGCTAATGTATAAAATTGTTACAAAACTGCTGCCATCTAGTGCTCTAGCTAATGTATAACATTATTATAAAACTGCTACCATCTAGTGCTCTTGCTAATGTATAACATTATTATAAAACTGCTGCCATCTAGTGCTCTTGCTAATGTATAACATTATTATAAAACTGCTGCCATCTAGTGCTCTTGCTAATGTATAACATTATTATAAAACTGCTGCCATCTAGTGCTCTTGCTAATGTATAACAGTGTTACAAAACTGCTGTCATCTAGTGCTCTTGCTAATGTATAACATTGTTATAAAACTGCTGCCATCTAGTGCTCTTGCTAATGTATAACATTGTTATAAAACTGCTGCCATCTAGTGCTCTTGCTAATGTATAACATTGTTATAAAACTGCTGCCATCTAGTGCTCTTGCTAATGTATAACAGTGTTACAAAACTGCTGCCATCTAGTGCTCTTGCTAATGTATAACAGTGTTATAAAACTGCTGTCATCTAGTGCTCTTGCTAATGTATAACATTGTTATAAAACTGCTGCCATCTAGTGCTCTTGCTAATGTATAACAGTGTTATAAAACTGCTGCCATCTAGTGCTCTTGCTAATGTATAACAGTGTTACAAAACTGCTGCCATCTAGTGCTCTTGCTAATGTATAACAGTGTTATAAAACTGCTGCCATCTAGTGCTCTTGCTAATGTATAAAATTATTATAAAACTGCTGCCATCTAGTGCTCTTGCTAATGTATAACAGTGTTACAAAACTGCTGCCATATAGTACTGCAGACACGTGCACGCTCTTGAACATGAACATTTGATAAAAGAAGTAAATTGGAAAGTAGTTTAAAATGTTATGTTCTACCTGAATCATGAAAGAAAAAAATTGGGGTTTTATGTCCCTTTAAAAAGACATTCATTTTTTATGTATGCATCATTAATTATTCACTGCATTGCAAGAGATCTATATACGAACTTAACATTTTGAAGCATATAAAATTGTAATATTCATTGTATTGCAGGTCAAGGACACACTCCTTAAAATGTCTGTTGTATGTTGTTAGTTTTACTTGCTTTGCAGTGGCCAATTAGGTACAGAAATATACATGCGCCTTCACGTATTAACCAATCACTGTGCAGCTTATAGTGCCAGGGTTCTTTATTAAAAAGAAAGCTCTCCAGTCTCTCTGGGGAGGGGAAACACTATAATTTTCAATGTTAAATTACAGAAAAGGGAGACAAAATAAATAAAGAAAATGCCTTTGCAAAAATGTTTTAATTATGCAAAATTAATTTTTTTTTTGATGAATAAAAATATGTGAATTAACACATAGAGGCCTATTTATCAAGCCATCAACCGCAAATATTCTGGAATTCTGCAGCGTAATTGTGGCGAGCCTGATTCGCCTTATTTATCAAAGCCTACAGACCGGCAAAAGTTGAAATTTGTGACGTACCTGGTTTTCAATCCGCCACCCTGGAGGCCGCGGATGCCATAGGAATCAATGGGAGTCTGAAAGCAGCGAAAGCTTATGTTCGCTGCTGCCAGATATCCCATTGATTTCTATGGTAGAATAAAAGTTATGTTTACACCTAACACCCTAACATATACCCCGAGTCTAAACACCCCTAATCTGCCACCCCGACATCGCAGCCACCTAAATAAAATGTATTAACCCCTATCCCGCCGCTCCCAGACCCCGCCGCCACCTAAATAAATATATTAACCCCTATCCCGCAAATCCCAGAGCCCACCGCAACTAAATAAAGTTATTAACCCCTAAACCCCTGGCCTCCCACATCACTACCACTTACTAAACCTATTAACCCCTAAACCGTCAGCCCCCACATCGCCATAAACTAAATTAACCTATTAACCCCTAAACCTAACAACCCGCTAACTTTACATTAAAATTACATCATCCCTATCTTATAATAAATTTAAACTTACCTTTAGAATTAAATTAAACTATATTAAACTACTAATTAACCCACCCTAACTATTATACTAAAATTACTTTAAACTATATTAAACTAATAATTAATCTACCCTAACTATTATACTAAGATTACATTAAACTATATTAAACTAATAATCAACCTACCCTAACTGTTATACAGGTAGTCGTCGACTTACGACCGCATTACGTTCTGACCGTCCGGTCATAAGACGATTTGGACGTAAGTCGGACGATATATCTACGGCATGTAAATAAAATGGTCTAATGTAGGGTTTAGGCAGATAGGTCTGCTGCTACACATCACAGGTATTTTGGACTGCAACATGGTGAGAGGCTGCGACACATGCGAAGGCTGCTGCTGCTGCTTACGACAGTCACTCTCGTATGGCCTGCACACAAGCACTGCTGTCTGCAGTACGACACATGGTCGTAAGTATGGATGGTCATAAGTCGCATAGGTTGTAAGTCGACGAGTATCTGTACTAAAATTACATTAAACTAACAATTTAATTAACTATATTATATATTTAAAAACCTAACCCTACTCAAATTATTTAAATCTACAATTAAAAATTACAAAATTACAAAAAAATAACAACTAAGTTACACAAAATAAGAAACACTAAGTTACAAAAACAAACACTAAATTACACAAAATAAAAAATAAATTATCAAATGTTTAAACTAATTACACCTAATCTAAGAGCCCTATGAAAATTAAAAAGCCCCTCAAAAAACAAAACAAAACGCTTAGCCTACAATAAACTACTTAAAAGGGCCTTTTGCGGGGCATTGCCCCAAAGAAATCAGCTCTTTTACCTGTAAATAAAAATACAAATACCACCCCAACAGTAAAACCCACCACCCACACAACCAAACCCCCCAAATAAAAACCTAAAAAAAATCTAAAAAACCAAAGCTCCCCATTGCCCTGAAAACGGCATTTGGATGGGCATTGCCATTAAAAGGGCATTTAGCTCTTTTTCTGCCCAAAATATGATAGGATGAAAGCTCAATCCTATTGGCTGATTGCAACAGCCAATAGGATTTTTTCAACCTTAATTCCGATTGGCTGATAGAATTCTATCAGCCAATTGGAATCTAAGGGACGCCATCTTGGATGACGTCATTTAAAGTGAAACTTCATTGTTCCAGAAGACATTGATTGAAGAGGATGCTCCGCGCCAGATGTCTTGAAGATGGAGCCGCTCCGCGCAGGATGGATGAAGATAGAAGATGCCGTCTGGATGAAGACTTTGGCCCGCTTGGATGAAGACTTCTGCCGGCTTCGCTGAGGACTTCTGCCGCTTCGTTGAGGATGGATGTCGGGTCTTCAAAAACTGTAAGTGGATCTTCGGGGGTTAGTGTTAGGTTTTTTAAGGGTTTATTGGGTGGGTTTTAATTTTAGATTAGGGGTCTGGGCGGAAAAAGAGCTAAATGCCCTTTTAAGGGCAATGCCCATCCAAATGCCCTTTTCAGGGCAATGGGGAGCTTAGGTTTTTTAGATTAGGTTTTTATTTGGGGGGTTTGGTTGTGTGGGTGGTGGGTTTTACTGTTGGGGGGGTGTTTGTATTTTTATTTACAGGTAAAAGAGCTGATTTCATTGGGGCAATGCCCTGCAAAAGGCCCTTTTAAGGGCCATTGGTAGTTTATTGTAGGCTAGGGATTTTTTTATTTTGGGGGGGCTTTTTTATTTTCATAGGGCTCTTAGATTAGGTGTGAATAGTTTAAATATTTGATAATTTATTTTTTATTTTGTGTAATTTAGTTGTTAGTTTTTTGTAACTTAGTAATATTTAATAGTAGATTTAAATAACTTGAGTAGGGTTAGTTGTTTAAATATGTAATAAAGTTAATTTAATTTGTATTTTAATGTAATTTTAGTATAATAGTTAGGGTAGGTTAATTAATAGTTTAATACAGTTTAATGTAATTTTAGTATAATAGTTAGGGTAGGTTAATTAATAGTTTAATATAGTTTAATGTAATTTTAGTATAATTGTTAGGGTAGGTTAATTATTAGTTTAATATAGTTTATTTTAATTCTAAAGGTAAGTTTAAATTTATTATAAGATAGGGATGAGTTAGTATTTAATGTAAAGATAGCGGGTTGTTAAGGTTAAGGGGTTAATAGGTTAATTTAGTTTATGGTGATGTGGGGGGCTGGCGGTTTAGGGGTTAATAGGTTTGGTAAGTGGTAGTGATGGGGGAGGCCAGGGGTTTAGGGGTTAATATATTTATGTAGTTGCGTTGGGCTCCGGGAGCGGCAGAATGGGGTTAATAACTTTATTAGAGTTGCGGTGGGCTCCAGGTGCGGAGGGATAGGGGTTAATAACTTTATTTAATTGCGGTGGGCTCCGGGAGTGGCGAGATAGGGGTTAATAACTTTATTTAGTTGCGGCGGGGTCTGAGAGTGGCGGGATAGGGGCTAAACATTTTAGTATAGTGGCAGTGTTTAGTGACAGGGTATAAATAAAGTTTGGAAAAAGCCGAATAGCAGCAAGATCGATGAGTGTTAGGTAACAACAGTCTGCTGCTCATCGCCCCGTACTTGGTGTGCGGCTTTTTGACAGCTTTTTTAATAAATAAGGAGAGCGTATTCAGGTCTGCGGCCACAATGTTAGGCGATGTCAGGCGAGCGTATTGGTGCCGTCGAATGCAGCACAGTTAATGGCTTGATAAGTAGGCCTCATAGGATCTGATCTCAGTCTGTTGTTTGATAATTATTTGAATGTTAATGGCTGACGATGAGCAGTTTTTGATGTTGATGCAATCGGCAGGACTTTTATGATTATCGTTTGATAAAACATTTTAAGATACTAAACCAGTCCTGTTTCTCTGAACACAATGCAAATTCTTCATACTTAAAGGATATGTGAGAGCGCCAGCGAAGGCTGAGGTGGAAGATAGTGATAAAATAAGCGCTTTTAATGATTAAAAATACATACAAAATACAATGATAAAAATACAATTATTAACATGGATCAATGTAAGATAATACAATAATACAATAATAAAACAATAATAATAAAAACAATAATCCGATCAGAACACAAGGTATATATATGAACCAATACAATGTGTGTATATGATCCAATAGATAGAATTGGGTGACTGACAGTCTGTGATAACACTCTAAGCTACTGAGTGAAAGAGCAGAGTTGATTGTCCACAATAAAAATCCTGATGACAATTTGTGTCCATCCAAACTAGTGAAGAAGCAGTGAAAAAAAAAGGTTACAATCAAAAAAAAAAAAAAAAATGGGGAAAAAAAGAAAAAAAATAAGTGAATAAAATGTCCTGAAAAAATGTGACAAAATATTGTGTCAAATTCAATTGTGATAGTTGAAAATGGTGTTACACAAATGCAATTGTTAAATCCAATAATCCCTTGTGTTAATCCTGTAATTGGGATGTGAAAAAAATTGTGTGTGCTAAAGACAATAATAATCTATATATGAAAAAACCTGTGAAAAAAAAGAAAAACAGTAATGTAGAATATATCAACTGTTAAGTTCATATATTGGTAATAAGATTACTCAATTCTGTCGACGCGTTTCGGCCTGGTATCTAGGCCTTTATCAAGACTAGTTTATTGGGTAAGCTGATCAGAATATATAGGGCAAGTGAATGATGCTTGCTGACTGTTTGGGTGCCAAAAACGATAGGCCACGCCCACTTCTGGGAATTAGTCTTATGAGTATGGGCAAAACTTTTGCTATGTTTGTAAAACTTTTAAGTGATATATTATAAGTGTTTACAACGTTTTTTATTAGTTTTCTGTAATTGAGAATCTGAGCTTAGAAGAAAAAGTTCAGACTTGTAACCTTTTACATTAATGTTAAAGACCGGAGTTAAACTTCAGGTTTAGTGGTCTCTAAATACTTCCGGTTTGTTTATAGCCTCTGAGTGCTTCCGGTTTCGCTTATAGCCTCTAATTCCTCTTTTTGACTATCTTTGGTAAAGTTTAAGTTGTTTCGAATGTGACCCAAATTCCTATAACTTTCACTAAGATCGTTACTTCCGGTTTCCTTTTGCTCGTGACTAAATGTGTATTAGAGTTATTCTAGCCTTTTAGGAATTAGGATACCTAGATGAAGGTTGGGATACAGAGTGTTATCCATATTGCAATGTGAGCATTTTCGATTGTGCACTTAGCAGGTGGCTAGGCTTTCTAAAAGGGGTCCTTCCGGTTTCTAATCTAAGTGTTTCCGGTTTCTGTTATAGCATACTCCGGTTCTCTGAATGCGTGTTAGAGTTAACATTGACCTCTTAGATGTTGGAATACATAAGTGGGAATTGGCATACATAGTGTTGATGTAATAAATGTCATAATTACATAAAAAGCATGTTAAAAATACATTAAGGGCTTCCGGATAGCTATTTCAAGTTACAATTTAATCTAGGCATATCTTCTAGATATCTGATTGCTCTTATGTTTACCAAAAATATGAAATCTTATTGCTCTTATGTTTACCAATAATATGGTATAGTCGGATAGTATAAATAAGCCACTTTCAAACAATATTTACATGAAACAGATGTTCTCTCACAGTGAAAAACATAAAACAATTTCTCATAGAGTTGATATATTAAAAAATATTGTTAATGTTAAAAACTTTGCATTGCTGATCTTGATACATGGATCCATCTTAATAATTGTATTTTTATCATTGTATTTTGTATGTATTTTTAATCATTAAAAGCGCTTATTTTATCACTATCTTCCACCTCAGCCTTCGCTGGCGCTCTCCTCTCTCACATATCTATTATCATTCTTTTTTTGGGGTTCACTAGGGAACCCACTGAGGAGAGCCAGAGGTACCTTCTTTTTTGCGCAGGGTACACTCCTTTTATACACACTTCATACTTAAAGGAACAGTCTACACCAGAATTGTTATTGTTTTAAAAGATAGATAATCCCTTTATTACACATTCCCCAGTTTTGCATAACCAACACAGTTATATTTATATACTTTTAACCTCTGTGATTATCTTGTATCTAAGCCTCTGCAAACTGCCCCTTTATTTCAGTTCTTTTGACAGACTTGCAGTTTAGCCAATCAGTGCCTGCTCCCAGATAACTTCATGTGCACGAGCACAGTGTTATCTATATGAAATACATGAACTAACACCCTCTAGTGGTGAAAAACTGTTAAAATGCAATCTGAAAAGAGGTGGCCTTCAAGGTCTAAGAAATTAGCATATGAACCTCTTAGGTTAAGCTTTCAACTAAGAATACCAAAAGAACAAAGCAAAATTGGTGATAAAAGTAAATTGGAAAATTGTTTAACATTACATGCTCTATCTGAATCATGAAAGTTTATTTTGGCCTAGACTGTCCCTTTAATGACACATTTATGGGGCCTTTTTAAAGTTTTCAAATGTAACAGCTAAAAAGACTTGAAAATACCCTGGACAACACTTTGAGGCCTACTTATCAAGCCGTCAACTTACTTGCATTCAACGGCACCAATACGCTCGTCTAACCTCGCGGCCATGGACCTGAATACGCTCTCCATATTTAACAAAAAAGCTGTCAAAAAGCCGTGCACCAAGTACGGGGCGATGAGCAGCGGACTGTTGTTAACTAACAGTCATCGATCCCTCTGCTATTCGGCTTTTTCACAGCTTTATTTATACCCTGTCACTAAACACTGCCACTATACTAAAGTGTTTAACCCCTATCCCGCCGCTCCTGGACCCCGCCGCAACTAACTAAAGTTATTAACCACTAAACCGCCCCTCCCGGAGCCCACCGCCACCTACATTATGTTTATTACCCCCTAATCTTCCGCCCCCTACACCGCCGCGACCTACATTATGTTATTAACCCCTAATCTGCCGTGCCGCCACCGACATTATGTTATTAACCCCTAATCTGCCTACCCAACACCGCCACCACCTACATTATGTTATTAACCCCTAATCTGCCGACCGACACTGCCGCTACCTACTTCTATCTTCAAGACATCCGGCGCGGAGCAGCTCCATCTTCAAGACATCCGGCGAGGAGCATCCTCTTCCATTGACGTCTTCTTCTACAATGAAGGTTCCTTGAAATGACGTCATCCAAGATGGCATCCCTTAGATTCCGATTGGCTGATAGATTTCTATCAGCCAATCGGAATTATGGTTGAAAAAATCCTATTGGCTGTTGCAATCAGCCAATAGGATTGAGCTTTCATCCTATTGGCTGATCCAATCAGCCAATAGGATTGAGCTTGCATTCTATTGGCTGATTGGAATAGGCACGCCACAATTACGCTGCGGAATTCTAGCGTATTTGTTGTTGACGGCTTGATAAATAGGCCTCTTTGTGATGTATTACCAAGTACCCCAAAAAATGTTTGATTGTAACATTGGTTGTATGCGTTGGCAAAGAGCACGGAAATCTGAAATGATCTGTTGACATACTGGAGAAGTTAGGAAGCCATTGTTTTAAAACAGATAAAGAAAAAAAACTAAAAATAAGCACTTTTACACTAATACAAATTAGCAAAATCATTAACCTAACAAACACAAATACCTAAGATACCGATAATGCGCCTGTTTAAAACCTTTCAAAAGACACACACACACACACACACACATATATATATATATATATATATAAAATAGTCATTGGTGGTACAGCACTCTCGGTGCACTTAAATATTGGAGTATACAGTTCAAGAAAAGAGAAAGGCACTCACTGGGTCTTAAGTTATAATTCCTTTAATTTTTGTGACGTTTCAGGTTTCACCCCGTTTTCAAACCAACAATAAACATGCAATGCTTACTCACAAATCTTAAATACCAGTGTTGTGCCCACCCGTAAAGCCGTCCGTTGCGAACCGGAAGCCATAGCAGCCACGTGGGTAACCTCCACGTCATACGTTGCCATGGAGACCGGATGCTACGAGGCAGCTGAAAGTGCAAATTAAAAACAATAGCGGCATTAGAAAACACACAACAGGAGATTAAAATATACATCATTAATAACATCTAGCACAATGTAATATGTACATGGACAAAAGAGAATGCTATCAATTATTGGAGACGAAGATCCTAGCTGTCAAAGGCCTATCATTGGTCCGAACATTGTCCAATCACATAGAGGAATTGAGCCGACCTCGGAGCATGTAGATGTTGCTACAGCCAAATATCTATGTGAAAATTGCCCGTAGATATATTCGAGCCAAATGCAGCATGTACTCCCTAATGTGCATAAAGAGTACTGTGTGTATCGGAGCCTAAAGAAACATCACCACAGACACTGTTTAGGCACACGTATTATTATATATGTAGCTAAGGGCAGATAGCCTAATAATGCACTAAGTAAAATGTCTCTGTAATTAACTGGTATCACTATTGTATTATAGCATTACATGGATACAAGAAAGACCAGAAAATAAATAAAAGGAAGTCCTAGTCAATGTATCAAAACAAGAGTATGCAGATAAAAACAATAATTAGCTGATATTATGGTGTGCCAATATCAAGGCAAACAGATGTCTGAAAGTATATAGGGAGGCAAAAGGACAATAGATCAGGGACTCTAACATATAATACCCATACTGGGTATAAGTAGATGTAAAAAATAGATAACAACAAATCACAGACTCTCATAAGTAACAATGCCAATCCAGATGAACATTAAGGCCTTGTGGTGCCATAGTCCCCAGTTCAAATATCCACCTCGCTTCTCAGTGGAGCAGCATTTAAGCGCGATCGCCACCTCTAGCTGGTATAGGTATATGATCAATAATTATATATTTGAGATCCGATACTCTATGATTGGTGTGTGCAAAGTGCCTGGCCACCGGCTGGTCTGACGTGACTTTCTCAATGGCAACTCTGATGGCAGAACGGTGATTTGCGATCCTCGTCCGAAGGTCGTCTATGGTCTTACCAACGTAAACTAATCCACACACACAGTGTAAGAGATATATTATATATTGTGTGGTACAAGTCACCCTGTGTTTTATCACATATTTCTTATTAGAGTAAGGGTGTCTGAAAACTTTCCCTGTGGACAGACCCCCACAGGTGGTACATGAAGCCAAGTGTCTTTTACATAGCACAGATCAGTTTGGATCAATTGGTCTCTTAGAGATCTGGCTCTGCGATATCCAATTCTTGGTGGAGGTGTATTCTGTAGAGGAAGATCCTTGTTCGTAGTGATTAATGACCAATTCTTCCTTATGCTTTCCACTACATGATGTTTGTCAATATCAAACGTGGTAGTGAATGTTAATCTCTCATCAACTTCTTCTTCTCAGTTTGTAGTAGAGTCTGTTGGGTAGTACAAAGCATATCTTGTTTGACCTCTTGGAGGCTTGTACATTGATATCCCCTCTGCAGAAACTTTCTTTCCATTTCATCTAATTGTTTGACCATAGTCACTTGTACTGAGTTGTTTCTTACCATTTGTTTAAATTGCGAAATAGTCAGAGCCTTTTTTAATGCAGGAGGATGACAACTCCATGCATGGAGTAGGGAATTCCTATCTGTTTCTTTGGTGAAAAGAGTGGTACATAAACATCCATTGTTCTTATAGACCCGTAGGTCTAAAAAATCTACTGTAGTCTTGCTGTGTGTCATCTTGAATTTTAGTGAAGTATGGGCCACATTCAAGGTTTCAAACCAACAAAGTAGATCTGCTTCTGTTCCCTTCCACAATAGGAACAGATCGTCAATGTATCTCTTGAATAGAATAATGCGTTCATCAGTGAATAGAGTAGTGCCAATTGTTTCGAACTCGGACATGAATAAATTGGCATAGGTGGGTGCCACGTTCTAACCCATGGCCGTTCCAGCTATCTGAAGGAAATATTCCTTTTCAAAGCGGAAATAGTTCATCTCAAGACACATTGTAAGTAATTCAATGATGGCATCTACTGGTGGACCAATATATGGGTACCGAGATAATTGTCTTGTAACCGCCTTAACCCCTTCTGCATGTGGTATGATGGTATAGAGGCTTGTTACATCCAGTGTAACAAGCAAAGTTTCTTCTCCAATACCAGTCAGTTGTTTCAAAGTGTTGATCATAGATCCTGAGTCCAGTAGGAATGTGTCCATATTTCTCACAAGAGGCTGTAATAGATGGTCCAGATAAGTGGCAATCGGTTGTAAGAGGGACCCTATAGCGGAAACTATAGGTCTACCCGGTGGTGACTCCATGCTTTTGTGAATTTTTGGCAACGTATATATGACCGGTAATCGTGGATAATCTACAGTCATATATTGTATGGCATCTGTATCCAGGTAAGCCATATCATACAAAGTTGCAAGCATGCTATAAATTTTCTTTTCAAAGATCTGGGTGGGATCACCCCTCAATTTTCTGTACGTATCGCCATCCTCAAGTTGTTGTATTATTTCTTTCCGATACTCAGTATAGTCTTGGATGACGATCGCACCACCCTTATCAGCCTCTCTCACTATAATCGATGAATTAAGGTTTAAAGTTTTCAAGGCATTTCTTTCACCATGTGTGAGATTGTGTCTATACTGGCCTCTCTTTTCATGGATTTTAGTGGAATCTTGTATAAGGAGTCTGGAGAATGTTTTAATCGTGGGGTTATAACTGTTGGGATCAAATGAGCTTTCTTTTTAAGTACCTTTTCTGGTTGGCTGTTCTGATGTTGAAAGTGTTCCATTAGTCTAAGGGTCCTAGTGAACTTTTGTATATCCACAAATAAATCAAATTCATTGCATCTTGTAGTGGGTATGAATGACAGTCCCTTATTGAGGACCTTGAGTTCATCTGAGGACAATACATGCTGACTAAGGTTCACTACTAGGTTCTCATTCGACGACCACTTCTCGGTGCCCTGGGTGGTCTGTTTAAACCCCCCCTCCTGGTATGGTTCCTCTTATGTCCTCGCTTTTTGAACGTGTAACCATCCCGCTTCTGTTGTCAATTTCATTTGTAGTGTTATTAATCATCGGGGTATCAGAATCCATGCTGTTCCCTGAGCTATCAA